>NC_142016.1:23111631-23460381 GCF_049901735.1 Notechis scutatus | reverse complement strand
CCGTTGTAAATACGAGTCAATTGCCCAGCATCTGGATTTTGATTAAATGGCCTCGGGGCGTTGCAACCATCATATATACGAAGCACTGGTCAAGCATCCAAATGTAAATTGCGTGACTGTGGTGAGGCTGCAATGGTCATAAGTGTGGAAAAATGGTCATGTTACTTTTTCAATGCCGTCGGCCACTAAATGAACTGTTGTAAGTCGGGGACTTGCCCATACAACTAGTCCTAGATATATGACCATAATTGAACCCGGAATTATGGTTCCGAGTTGTGGCAGTTGTAAGTCAGATACAGATTAACAGAGTCAGAAGGGACCTTGTAGGTCATCTAGTCCAACCCCCCGCCCAAGCAGGAGACCCTACACTATTTCTGAGAAATGGCAATCCAGTCTCTTCTTGTGAAAGCTTCCAGGGATGAAGCTCCCATAACTTCTGAAAGCAAGTCAAGGCATCCTGTGACCGGGACACGATTTCTTGGCACTTTTTTTTTGTGTCGGTCGTTAAGCAAATGTGGCTGCCGTTAAATGAATGTGACGGTCGCTAAATGAATCCATGATGCCCAATGAATGCTATCTGTATTCTATTGAACTGCCCGGATTCCTGATTTCCTCCGCTTGACAGGAAGTGACAAATGGCTATAACGGGGAGTCGCTAAGTACCCAAAATATAATCATATGACCACGGTGCTTGTGTGTGTGTGTGTGTGTGTGTGTGTGTGTGTGTGTGTCCCCGTCCGTGCACATGCAGTCACTGTAACTTCAAAATTGGATTATAAATTCTTGGGGTGGGGTAAGGATACATCATCGCAGACCGAGGAGCTACCTGTAAGGTTTAGTCAATATTTGTGCCAAGGCACAAAAGAAACGGATCAAGAAAGCAACTACTAATCTAGCACCTCTTTTATGCAGTTTTGCAAATAGCGTTTCTTGCATACTTACAGTCCTCTCTCTTACTTCCCACTCAACGGGGGTGTGCAGATAAGGATATCAAGGTTCAATTTTTCAACGGATTAAATGAATTCCTTCTGTTGCCCTTCACTAAGCTGGGGTGTGGGCCCCTTCAGAAAATGCCACTCTACTTTTAATTCTTAAATGCACCAGGTCATAATCCCATGAACAGACAGAAGCAATTAAGTTAAAATCAACTTTAAAGGCTGTCCTGGCCTTTCCACTTTCTGGAGTACATCTCCCTCCCCACCCACCCCAAAAAAACATCCAGTTTTGGTCACCACATTATAAAAAAAGATGTTGAGACTCTAGAAAAAGTACAGAGAAGAGCAACCAGGATGATTAGGGGACTGGAAGAACGGTTGCAGGAACTGGGCCTGGCTAGTCTGGTGAAGAGAAGGACCAGGGGAGACAGGATAGCAGTTTTCCAATATTTGAGGAGCTGCCACAGAGAGGAGGAAGGGGGTCAAGCTATTTTCCAAGGCACCCGAAGGCCAGATAAGGAATAATGGATGGAAACTGAACAAGGAGAGATTCAACCTGGAAATAAGGAGAAACTGTCTGACAGTGAGAACAATCAACCCATGGAACAGAAGTTGCCCTCGGAAGTTGTGGGAGCGTCATCACTGGAGGCTTTCAAGAACAGATTGGACTGCCATTTGTCAGAAATGGTATAAGGTCTCTCTCTTGGGCAGGGGGGTTGGACTAGATGACCTACAAGGTCCCTTCCAACTCTGATTATCTGTATCCATCCCAACTGCACCAAACAAATTTGTTCACTTCTAAATGCCCATGTCAGAATTCCAGCAATCGCTCCAATTAAATCATGATTCTTGAGCATGTTTTTTTGGGCAAAGGATCCGTCTTTGTGGATCTCAGGATTCTGATGAAAAAAAAAAAATGTAGATCAGGAAGGTCCAATCATGGCCACTTTTCAGACCTGTGGACTTCAACTCCCAGAATTCCCCAGCCAGCATGAGATGAGAGACTACATAACTCTTCTATATCCACCTTAAAAAGAGTTTCTGGATGATTGTTATTTTTTTTCTCTCTCCTGCCTCCATAAATTTCTTAAAATTTGGAGACAGTTGCACCCCAGGTGGGACACAAAGGGAAGCTCCTAATTGCAAGAAAAAGAGAGAGAGAGAAGATATGTAGGAAAAGACCTAGAAGAGGTTCCCGGTTACCATAGTGATGGGAAGATGAAAGCAGCCGGCCAGTTTCCCACGACAAAATTGATGTAACTCACTTGTCAGCATACAAATGCAGAAAAAAAATTCTGTTTCCAAAGGAATCGCGCATCGCGTTTTAGCCACGCTGTCGTCTGCTGAGTTTGCACTGTTATCTACTTTAAAACCATTCATTTAACCGACTGAAGTCACAACGGCACAGGAAAACAGTGACTTACGACCGGTCCTCGCAGTTATGACCATCTCAGTGTCTTCGCGGTCACACAAATGCCATTTATGGACTTTCCCAGCTAGCTTTCAACCAGCAAGGGGGAAGCCAAGATTCGCTTAAGGGTGGTTCACTTAAAGAACTGCAATGATTCACTTAAACAGCCGTACCAAGAAAGGTGCAAATTGACTGCCTTGCTTAGCAGTAGAAATTAGTCATGGAATCACACACGGCTGGAAGGGACCTTGGAGGTCTTCTAGTCAAACCCCCCCCCCCGCCACTCAAGGCAGGAGTTCTTATACCATCCAGGATACCCATCAATCAATCAATCAATCAATCAATCAATCAAATCTTGAGTGTTTTTTTTCATATCCATCCATCCATCAATCTATATATCTAAAAGCGAAATACCACTCATGCATCATCACAAAATCTCCAGAACTGTAAAGCCTACAAACTTGAAATTTGGCATGTCTGATCCTCTTGGCTTCTAGGGGCTCACTAGGAAAGGAGTTTTCAAAATGACCATCAGAGCATCAGTATTTTGTATATTATTATTATGAACACGCTCTGATGCTAAGGAGTTCTACTCCCCCTCCCCACCTGAAAAGAAATCTGTTCCAAACGTAAAGCACAAGCAGAGGAGAAGAGTTTCAGTTTCACAGCACCAAGCAGCTTTAGTACAGAACAGTTGAGCTAAGCCACGCCCAGGCTCCTTGCCGTCACCTTCTTGCTCACACAGCAAATGCTGTTTTAGTTTCCAAACAGCCCTCAACTCTCTCACATACTGACAGGATGTTAGGGGGCGCCGTGATTGGAATGCAGCATCGCAGGCAAAATTCTGCCCACTGTCCGTAGTTCGATCCTGACCGGCTCTCTAGGTCGACTCAGCCTTCCCTCCTTCCGTGGTTGGTAAAATGAGGACCGAGATGGTTGGCGGGGCGAGAGGCCGACCTTGCAGACCGCTTAGAGAGGGCTGTAAAAACACTTGTGACGCGGTACGCAAGTCTAAGGGCAATTGCTAAAATGGGGGCAAAATTCACGGAACAATGATCTCCCTCAGCAGTAGAAATGTGGAGTCAATGCTAGTCGTACGTGGAGGATGCCCTGTGTTTTGCCTGCCCGTAAATAAATAACTAAAAATCTCAATCATCAGGCCTACAGCCATCCGGGGAGAAGAAAAGCAAAATGGACAGATGGCAGATGCCCTCCAACCAGGATGATGAGGGGACTGGAGGCTAAAACATACGAAGAACGGTTGCAGGAACTGGGCCTGGCTAGTCTGGTGAAGAGAAGGACCAGGGGAGACAGGAGAGCAGTCTTGCAATATTTGAGGGGCTGCCACAGAGAGGAGGAAGGGGGTCAAGCTATTCTCCAAAGCACTTGAAGGCCAGACAAGGAGTAATGGATGGAAACTGAACAAGGAGAGATTCAACCTGGAAATAAGGAGAAAATTTTCTGACAGGGAGAACAATCAACTTACGGAACAGAAGTTGCCTTCGGAAGTTGTGGGAGCGCCATGACTTGAGACTTTCAAGGAGAGATGGGACTGCCATTTGTCAGAAATGGTGTAGGATCCCCTGCTTGGGCAGGGGTTGGACTAGATAACCTACAAGGTCCCTTTCCACTCTGTTAATCCGTCTGTCTGACAGAATAACTTCTAACTTAAGTCCCGAGAGTGTCTTTGAGTTTCTCACAGTCCAACAGACCTCCTGACGATTCTCAAAGCTTTGCCAGGGAGAGTTAACCAACTAGCCCACCCAGGGGGCAGAAAGGGTTAATTCTGCCCTGGCAGTGGTTTGCAGACAGCTTTTCTTATGCTAATGTCAGATCCTGGCTCCTAGGCAGACACAGCTAGGCTGGGGAGGGGTGGGTGGGAGAGATGCAATCAGACAGATTTGGAAATAAGCATATATATATATATATATATATATATATATATATATATATATATATCCAACCACATTTGCTGGGGGCGGGAGGAGAAGGACTAGGCAGGAAGAATGGAAGGGGGGTGTCCAAGTAGAAAGATTTATCAGTCTTGTTTAGATAGATAGATAGATAGATGATAGATAGATAGATAGATAGATAGATAGATAGATAGAGAAAGAAAAACAGATCAATAGATAGATAGATAGATAGATAGATAGATAGATAGATAGATAGATAGATAGATAGATAGATAGATGAGAGAGGCAGGTAGGTAGGTAGGTAGAAAGATGGATACAGATTAGATAGATAGATAGATAGATAGATAGATAGATAGATAGATAGATAGATAGATAGATAGATAGAGAGAGACAGAGAGACAGATTAGATAGAGGGAGGGGGGGGAGGAGGGGGGGGCTGCTGCTCCCTTGCCATGCAGGCATGCACCATTAATAGATGAAGCCAGGAGTCTGGAATGCAGACAGTTTGACTCTATTTATCCTCCAAGGAAGATTTAAGCACCCTCCCTCTCAAATAGTTTACTTGAACAGGGGCAGGGTCTTCTGAAAATAGGTTGAGAGCAGGGTAATGGAAGTTAGGGGGGGGGAAAGGCCTGTCCAATGTTCCTTTTTGGGGGGGGGCAGGGAAAGAGTATTTAAATTTAGAGCTCACCCATTTAGGGGGGGAAGCTGCAAGAAGCGCAAACCTCTGGGATCACCTCAACTTAATTTTGATCGTGGGAAAAATATCGTCTGCAATTCAGAATCATTTTTCCAAGAGGTCCTGCAATTCCTTGACTTAACAACAGTTCCTTCGGGGACGGTTTCAAAGTTACGGCACTGAAAAAATATCAATTTATGATTGTTTTTCATACTTACAGCCATCCCACAGTCCCAGGAACAAAATTCAGACGCTTGGCAACCGACTTGTATTTATGATGGTTGCAACGTCCCGGAGGGGTGTGTGTCATATGGTTCCCCTTTTGCCACCTTCCCAACAAAGTCAACGGGGGAGACCAAGATTCGCTTAGCAACTGTGTTCCTAACTTAAAAACCGCAGTGGTTCACTTCACACCTCCGGCAGGGAAGGTCATAAAATGAGGCAATTCTCCAGCCAGCTGGGAGTTGAAGTCCACAAATCTTAAAGTTGACAAGTTTGGAGATCTCTAAGCTGAGGACCAGCTGTAAAAGTTTTCTTTGGAGAAAGAAAGCCAGAACTTTTCACCAATTTTTTCCCCCCCGTAATGTTTCAAGTTAGCTGACACCAAGAAGCCCACAGGGACAATGGATTTCCAGGGAAATTGATTTTCTTTCTTTTTTAAAAAAAGAAGAGGGCTATTAATAAACTTCTTTTTTACTACTTGGGAATGGGTCAGCCTGTGAATAGCTTATAAAATTTACTAGACAGCCAGCTTGGAGCGTTATTTGCACATAATCAGTGCACCTTGGAGACTTTCTAAAGTTATGCATGGTGAGCACACAATCTTTGTCGCCATGTACAAAAAGAAGCAAGCTGTTTAGCCAGGGACTCACATTAAAATTCAGCTTTCTGTTTTAAAAGTTTGTCTTATGGCTGATTAATGTAGCAGGACTAGGAGGGGTTCTGCTCTACAGAGATATTAAAGCGAGTCTGAAATGCAGAGTTTGGACTGTATTTCAGTTAGGACTGTGATGGTGAGGAAGAAAACAAGGAAGCTGGGGGGAAAAAACAAAAAACAAGCAAGAAGCTCCAAAAACCAGATATTTTGAGGTTTCCTCACTACTTCTATCTATCCAGCTGATGAGAGTTCCCAAAAACCTTTGTGGTGGGTTTTTTGGGGTTGTTTTTTTTTTTTTTTTGGAGTTCAAATAAGAGCACTAACCAAGTGCAAATAAGGAGGTTGTTGACTCGGAATGCCACAGCGATCTTTGTGTTTTCTTTCATAAAAGCACTATTCATGGAAAGGGGGAATAAAGATCCTTGTCAGCCGCAGCCTTGAAAAAGTTCACAAACTATCCGAATTTGGTTATTTCCCTGCAGCTCAGAAGAACTACAAGGGCGGGCAAAATTTGGCAAACAAGAAAGCTCCACACCCACACAGTTAACCCTTTAAAAGCAGTTTAAAGTACAAAGGAGAGGTTGGAAGTCTGACCAGCCTGACCAAGCTAAGGTTTTCAAAGAAAGGAAGTAAATTGCATATTTTTCAGCTGGATTGATCAGCAAGATATTTTCCTTTGAAATTAGTATAACAGAATAACTGAGTTGGAACTGACCTTGGAGGTCTTCTAGTCCAACCCCCTTGTTCAGGCAGGAAATCCTATACCATTCTAGATAAATGCTTGCCCAATTTCTTCTTAAAAACCTCCAGTGTTGGAGCATTTACAACTTCTGGAGGCAAGTCGTTCCACTGATTAATTGTTCTAACAGTCAGGAAATTTCTCCTTAGTTCTAAGTTGCTTCTCTCCTGGATTAGTCTCCATCCATTGCTTTTTGTCCAGCTTTCTCTTTGGAAAATAAGTTGACCCCCTCTTCTTTGTGGCAGCCCCGCAAATATTGGAACCCTGCTATCATATCACCTTCTTTTTTATAGCACCTCTGAGCATGCACAGAACACATTTCTCTACTCTTTGGCAGGCATTGTGTCCTAACTGATTTCAAAGGGATATTTAAAAAGAGAGAGAGATTAACTTTTTTGAGAGGCTGTTTTCTTTTTGGGAGGGAAGCGAATTTTAAATTTCAACAGGAAGAGCATCTTACTAAAACATCATTCAGTGTTGTTGACATCTTATCTCTGGGCTTCCCTTTAAAACCAACACATCATCTCCCTCTGGGGGGAAAAATATATTCTGGGTGACATCATCCAATTTCACAAAGGGGAAAAGGACACTCAAATGAAAATTAAAAACATTTTCACACGCACAGCCCTGTAAATAATAATTTCTGAGCGTTCCATGATGGCAAAAGCACGGTCTATATCAGTCTTTCTCAAACTTGGCAACTTTATAAGATGTGTAGATTTCAGCTCCCAGAATTCCCCTAAAGGAATTCTTAAATAAATGGTTGTAAGTTGATAACTATCTGGGGTTGAGTTTGCTTCCCAATAATTGTCACATCAGAATATTTTAATGTGAAGGGGAAAGAATTAAGTTATTAAATTTATATGCCATCTGACACCCAATGTTTTAGTTCAGTTTATTGTCACTGCACCTCATACAACGAAATTAAATGCTATCTTCAATGTACATTATACAGCTATTTATATAAAAGCAAAATGCCACTCATGCATCATCACAAAATCTCCAGAACCGTAAAGCCTACAAATTGAACTTTGGCACGTATTTTCCTCTTGGCTTCCAGGTACGATTTTTCAAAATGACCATCAGAGCAATATTTCCTATGTTATTATTATTAACATGCTCTTATGCTAAGGAGTTCTACTCCCCCCGCCCCCGAAAAGAAATCTCTTCCAAATGCAAAACACAAGCAGAGGAGATGAGTTTCAGTTTTAGCTTCACGGCAGCAACCAGCTTTAGTACAGAACATTTCAGCTAAGCCACACCCAGGCTCCTTGCTGTCTCCTTCCTGCTCACACAGCAAATACTGTTTTAGTTTCCAAACAGCCCTCAACTCTCTCACATACTGACAGGATGTTAGCCAGATGAGTACCGATGGATGCTGGTAAGCAGAGGCAGAAATTTTTTTCTCTTCTTTTCCTCCCCCAAAACTAAGCCCAATCACATAGTTTCGTAGCGAACCATGGGTATAGAGCTAATAAAAAACAAAAACACATCCTTCACATTCTATACAATTGGATTGAAAACCCCTGATATTACATTAATATTGCCCTATGCAGCAGGATTCAATACAGTTACTGCTGTGGGATAGAAGCTGTTTTTCAGCCTATTTGTCCTTGTTTTTATTATTCTCTGGTTAACTAACAGAATCAAGAGATTAGAATCGAAGAAGAGCAAAAAGGATAATAAAAAAATGTGTGTAAAAGTTTGTAAGATGTAAAACTATCATATTACTATTTTGCGGCTATTGCTGAGATGTTTTATGATGCTTATGATGATGTCGAGTATTGTTTAATGTTGCATTTCTTACTTCAAACTAATTGGGTTCAGACATCACGTTGTTCAGATAGATATGGAATTTTTTTTATGTGATATTTTTTTTAAAAAAATGTATTAATAAAACACCTATGAAAAAATAAATTAAAAAAAGAAACTTTCGGCTCGACTGTGGTCGTAAGCCGAGGAACACCTGTACCCACCAAATATAAAAATAAAAATAAAATAAGAATAAAATAGACCACGTAAAAACGAGCAACGCCAGCAAACGCTCACATCCGAAACCAGGATCTTAATCGCCATCTGACAAGCGGAGGTTTTAAATAGGTAGATGCAAACATCCATCAGCGTTGACTTTATTTGCCAAGGCGCAGCTAAGCTTCTTCCAAAAGGGCTGGGCCAGTGAAAGGATAATAACCATGACTTTTCAGCCACCGGAAATAGAATAGAAAAACAGAGTGGGAAGAGACCTTTGGAGGTCTTCTAGTCCAACCCTCTCCTTAGGCAGGAAACCCCTATACCAGTGATGGCAAACCTTTTTGGCAACAAATGCCCAAACCAGAACACACATGGATGTGCACGCATGTACACATGCTGGAGCATCGGAAAACCGAAGACCAGCTGGACGGTGCCCGCATGCCTGTTTTTTGGTCAATTTTGGTCAATTTTTGGGCCAGAAAACGCCCTGAAAAATGGCCTGTTTTGGGGGCGATTTTCGGGCTGTTTTCTGCTGCTCTGGTGCCCACGAAGACCAGCTGGCCGGCGTGCACATGTGCGCCAGAAACCAGAAGACCAGCTGGCAATGGCGGGCACGCCCACTGAGAGGGTTCTCTGTGCCACCTCTGGTACGTGCACCACAGGTTCACCATCACGGCTCTATACCACTTCAGGCAAACGGCTGTCCAATCTCTTCTTCAAAACTTCCAGTGTTGGAGCAAATCCACCACAGCTCTCCAAAATTTCCAAAACAACCAAGCAGGGCAGGAAAAATAAAAAAACCCTCCCTCCAAAGTAGGATTTGTGGCCACCCTGCAACGCTTCCTGGTGTCAGCGGGAAGGGGCCTGCAGGGATCCCAAAACCGGATGAGCAATCCAAAAACAAAGCACCTTTTTTTTCTCTTCGGAGAACCACGCTGTCACCCCACAATTATCTCCGCAAAAAAAAAAAAAAAAAAAGGAGAGGCGCCTGCACAGGATATCCCATAATGATACCACTGCCCAAAATGCCAAACAGGTATAGCTCACCTTGCACTCCCGCTCCCAATTTATTTCTTTCCCTAGGAAAGGGCATTTCGGATGGCTGTTCTCCCTTACTGGTTTTGTAAGGGGTTGATGGGGGAGTTGAAAATGTTACAGGAGAACATTCCAACTTTAAGTTACTGGTTCTTAGATGGGAAGCGAAGGAGAATTCCTTGGCTGAAGCTTAAGGGAGCCTCGGGCCTTGGCTTTGCCTAAAATCCCTGCATTTCCAGAAGTTGGGAATTATCTTACATCCCATGGAGTAAGAAATCCTCACAGCTGTACTGTAGGACTTGTAGGGAAAGGAAGAGCCAACTTCTGAAAAGTCTAAAAGGTCACCTGTATGAATTCCTGCAGGTGACCTTCCTTCCTTCTCCCTTTCTTTCTTTCCCTTCTCCTTCCTTCCTTCCTCCTTTCCTTCCTTGCTTCTTTGCTTCCTCCTTCCTATTCTCCCCTTCTCTCTCCCTTTCTCTCTTTTCTCCCTTCTTCGTTCCCTGTCCCTTACTTTCCTATTCTTTCTCCCTTCTCCTTCCTCCCTTTCTTTCTTTTTTTCCTCCCTCCTTTCCTTTCTTACCTCTCTTTCTCTCCCTTCTCCTTCCTTTCCTTTCTATTCTTTCTTCCTTCTCTCCCTTTCTCACCTCCCTTCCTCTTTTCCTTCCCTTCTTTCTCTCTTCCTTCTTCTTCCTTTCTTTCCTTTCTACTTTCCTTCTTTCCCTCTCGTCCTTCCTTACCTTCTCGTCCTTTCTTCTCTCTTCTACTTCCATTCCCTCTTCCTCCCTTCCTTCCCTTGTAAACCAAACATTGAGAGCGTGGAAAGTGTAATTCACAAAGGAGATTCCAATTTTTGTGTAGTTTAAGTTTATTTAGGAAGGCAAGCTTTAAAAATTCTGCTTGTGCTTTCGATAAGGCAGCAAGTACCACTAAATACTTATATCCGGTTTTTTAAACTACAACGGGATGGAATGCAAAACAAACAGATTAACATGTCCAATTGTTTTAATTAGCAATTCCAAGTTTCCTTAGTGAATTAAATCCATCTAGCCTCAGGCACTTCCTAACAAAACACAGTGATGCAACTGGACCTCACAAGGAAATCACAAAGGAAAGTGCAAACTCGCCACTTGTACCACAACCAGCAGAGTTGGCACATAATGGCTAACTATAAGCCATGGTTTATAGACTCTACGCCTCTCTACACCTGGGCTCTTGCTCAGGAAGAACCAGATACTGAGGGCTGAGCATGATGCCGTGAGCCAGGCCAAAAAATAAGTTTCCTTCCAGAAAAACAAATTCCATACATAACACAAATGGTTATCAAATGCCAGCTTTTAAGAAAAATCAGCAGCTCAGCTATGTAGACTTGCAACAATATGAGAAGAGAATGTTCCAGAAATTAACTCCCTTGAAAAGGTTGCAAGGAAACTGAGATTAGGGTCTAGAACAGTATTTCTCAACCGTGGCGACGTGAAGAGAGGTGTCCAGGATGGGGAATTCTGGGAGCTGAAGTCCACCTGCCTTTAAAGGTTGGCACGGTTGAGAAATACTGTTGTTGTTTTTTTGGAATTTTTTTTTTGAGAACATACCATTCCACGATCCCATCCTCTCTCATAACGGTCCCCTATGGGATGTAATTTAGCTTCCGTGACCCACTTTCCCCATAAAGAAGAAAAGCTAAGGATTCGAATCTAGAACCTTTCAGACGCATTGCATTTCCACACCCGAGAAAGCACCCCAAGATTCTCTGCTAGGATATGGTGGGACAGGTGGGAGGGTTCTGCAGAAAACAGGATAGCTTTTAATGGTAGAAAGTAAGTGTTGGAAAGGATCTTTTAGAGGTCATCTGGTTCAACCCATTCAGGATACAGGGAGGGAGGGAAGGAATGGGAAGGAAGAGAGAGAGAGGAAGGAAGGGAAGGAAGAAGGGAGGGTGGAAAGAAAGAAGGAAGGAGAAGGGAGAAAAAGAAAGGGGGGAAGGAAGGAGAAAAGAAAAAGAAGGGGGAAGGAAGAAGGGAGAGAAAGAAAGGGCAAGGAGGAATAGTGAGAAGGAAGGAAGGAAGGAAGGAAGGAAGGAAGGAAGGTCACCTGCAGGAATTCAAACAGGTGACTTTAGACTATTTAAAAGCAGTCCCCTTTTTCCCCCCTTAATAGTCAAGCAAGTCCCAGTGTGGCTTGAGGATTTCTTACTACATGTAATGTAAGACAATTCTTCCTGAACTGATGAAGCTTCTTGGACGACAAGCCTTCAAGGAAAAACAAAGTCCAGCTGCCTTTTGAAAAAGCCCCATTGGCATGCCAAGGAAGAGCACCCCAGCTCACCAAAGCCTTTTTTTTACCTTTTAATAAAATACTTTCGTCTGAAAAGGTGGTGCCAGATTCCTTCTCTGATTCCCCACCCCTGTCCAAGGACTCCTGGTTTAGACACCTAACAGTGGTTAGCTGCTAAACCAGGGTTAACGGAAGGCCACTGCCATGCTCGTGCAACCTGCAGTGGGAGGACAGGTTTCCCATAATACCGATGCCCCTGGGAGTTAGCAGGTGGTGTGAACAGGAGAGCCTCCAGGGCTGTGGTGACCCAGAAGGTCTGGATTCAAAAGCCGGAGCGAGTTAACAGGCGGTGGGGCTTAGTAAGGGCATCTTCCCTCCTTTGACAGATGCAAGAAGGAGCAGCTTAGCAACTACTTAGTCCAGAGGCTGAGAAACACAAGGGAGGGGTGGGGAGAACCTCGGCTGCCTTTTTGATCCTCAACCCCACAAGGCAGAAGGAAGTAAACCTCATCATTTCTGGAGACACAATTCTAGGCCACATCGCCCAGGAGGGCTGTCCGACTGTGTGCGTGGAATAAATGCTACTTTGGGAAGAAGAAAACCTGGGCAAGGTAGAAGGTACCCCTAAACATTTGAGCTGGAAGGGGGGGTGGGGAGAGAAGGAGGAGAAAAACATATAGGACGAACTCTTTGTGGGAGGGGGGATATTTTAGAAATGAATGGATTTTAGGTACCCCACTGGGTGATCGAGGCTTATTAAGTGCCAGGGATCTGGCCTGGAATGGATTTTAGGTGCCCACCTGGATGATCGTGGCTTGTAGGTGCCAGGGATCTGGTCTGAAATAAATATTAGGTGCTGTACTGTAAAATTGTGGCTTGTAGGTGCCAGGGATCTGGCCTGGAATGGATTTTAGGTGCTCTACTGGGTGATTGTGGCTTGTAGGTGCCAGGGATCTGGTCTGAAATAAATATTAGGTGCTGTACTGTAAAATCGTGGCTTGTAGGTGCCAGGGATCTGGCCTGGAATGGAAATGAATGGATTTTAGGTACCCCACTGGGTGATCGAGGCTTATTAAGTGCCAGGGATCTGGCCTGGAATGGATTTTAGGTGCTCTACTGGGTGATCGTGGCTTGTAGGTGCCAGGGATTTGGTCTGAAATCAATATTAGGTGCTCTACTGGAAAATCATGGCTTGTAGGTGCCAGGGATCTAGTCTGAAATGAATGGATTTTAGGTGCCCCACTGTGTTATCGTGACTTGTTAAGTGCCAGGGATCCGTCCTAGAATGAATGGAGTTTAGGTGCCTAGCTAGATCCTGGTGTTTGTAAGTGCCAGGGATCCGATGTGAAATGAATGGATTTTAGGCGCCCCACTGGAAGATCGTGGTTTGTTAAGTGCCAGGGATCCGTCCTGGAATGAATGGAGTTTAGGCGCCCCATTGGAAGATCGTGGCTTGTTAAGTGCCCGGGATCCGGTCTCAAGAGTCCCCACCTCCTTATTATTTTTTGAAACAAGTGCTGGTTAAACTTCTCCGAGTAAGAAAACGAGAAGAAAACCCGCGGGGAAATCCTATCCCTCCTTCCTCCCGATCCTGGGCATTCCGAAGCAAGATCTCCCCCTCCTCCTCCTCCTCCTCCTCCCCTTCCTCTTTTATTTTCCGCCGCTCGGCCAAGGCAGCCAGCGGGAGAAGGGAGGCAACCCCGCCGCAGCTCCCTCGGGAAAGGATCGCAAAGGGATCCCCCCCGCAGCCCGCTCTCCGCTTCCCCGATCCCCGGCGGCGCCTCCCCTGCCCGCCCTCCCCTTCCCCACCCCGCTCAGTTTCGCCTGAAACTCTCCCCCCTCTTCCTCCTCCCTCCCTCCCTCCCTCCCAGCGGGGTCCGGCGGCGGGGAGCGCCCGGCCAGGTGAGAGCCGCGCAGGGCGTCGCCTCCCGCCCGCACCCGTCCAGCTCAGGGCGGCCGGCCAGGAAACAGGTTCTTGGGCCCTCGGCCATCTTGGCGGGGGGACGGCGAGGGGGAAACTTCGGCCGGCCATTTCGGGGAGAGGGCGAAGCCGCCAGCGGGAGACAGAGAGAGAGACACACAGAGAGAGACCGTCAGTCCGTCCCTCCGTCCGTCTCTCCCTCCGTCGGGCGGGCAGCAGCAGACTGAAGGAAGCCTGGCGGAGCCCCCCGAACCCACCTACCCGCCCACTCACTCACCGGAAAGGCAGCCCCAGAGGAGGCTCGCCCAAGCGCACGGCCGCCGCGGCGAGCCCATGGGGCGGAGGAGGAGAAGAAGGCGAGCGGGCGGTGGGTCCTCTGCGGCCGGGTCCGAGGCTGAGCTGCGCCGCGTCTTTTCGGCTCCGGAGCGGCCGCTTCTGCTTCTGCTTCTTCCCAGCTGGGTTGCCGCTTCTGCCTCGCGAGCAACTCTGGCCGCTCAGGGCGCCTCGGGCACCCATCCGTGGGGAGGGGGGCGGAGCGGAGCGGAGGCCACGCCCACCCCAGGTGCCACCCCCACCCACCCACCCCCGCACGCTGGGTGTATGTATGTATGTATGTATGTGTGTGTGTGTGTGTGTGTGTATATATATATATATATATATATATATATATATATATATATATATATATATATATATATATATATATATATATATATATATATATATATATATATCCTCCCCTCTTTCGCGGAGCAGCGCCAGTCCACCTGGGCAGCCGACAGGTGAGGTCGTTGGCCGGATGCGGGGACCCGGCCGCGGTGTTTGAGGCACCTGGCCTTGATCCGGGGTTGGGTAGGTGGGTAGCAACAGGGCTTAGACTTATAGACTGCTTTATAGACCTCTCTAAGCCGAGTTGGCCTCTGGCCCCAACAATCTGGGCCCTTTTTACCGACCTCAGAAGGATGGGAGGCTGAGGTCAACCTTCAGCCTGGTGAGAATCGAACTGCTGGCAGTTGGCAGGAAGGAGGGAAGGAAGGAAGGAAGAGCAATAAGACTTGCATACGGCTTTACAGCGCTTTATAGCCTTTTCTAAGCAATTTACAGAGTCAGCCTCTTGCCCCCAACAATCTGGGTCCTCATTTTACCCACCTCGGAAGGAAGGAAGGAAGGAAAAGTGGAAGGGAGGGACGGAGGAAGGGAGAGAGGAAGGAAAAGAGAAAAGGAAGGGGGAGAGGGAGGGAGGGAGGAAAAGAGAAAAGGGAGAGGGAGGAAGGAAGGAAAAGAAAAAGAGGGGAGGGAGGGAGAACAAGATTGGAGGGGGGAAGAGGAAGGGAGAGAGGGAGGGAAGAAGATATATAGAGAGAAAGATGAAAGAAGGAAGGAAGGAGAGAGGGAGGAAGGGGGCAAGCAAAAAGGAAGGAAGGAAGGAGAAAAGGAAGAGCAATAAGACTTATATAGCGCTTTATAGCCCTTTCTAAGCAATTTACAGAGTCAGCCTCTTGCCCCCAACAATCTGGGTCCTCATTTTACCCACCTCGGAAGGAAGGAAGGAAGGAAGGAAAAAAAAGGATTAGCACTTAGTCTTATAGACCACTTCACAGTGCTTTTACAGCCCTCTCTAAGTGGACTGAGTCAACCTTGAGCCGGTCAGGATCAAACTGCTGGCAGTGGACAGAGTTAGCCTGCAATGCTGCATTCTAATCATTGTGCACAATGGGAGGGAAGGAAGGAAAGGAAAAGCAATAACATTTAGACTTATATACTGCTTCACAGTGCTTTTACAGCTCTCTCTAAGCGGTTCCAGAGTCGAACTCTTGCCTCCAACAATCTGGGTCCTCATTTGACCCACCTCGGAAGGAGGGAAGGCTGAGTCATCCTTGAGATGGTCAGGATCGAACTGCTGGCGATGGGCAGTCAGCCTGCAATATTGCATTCTAATCATTGGGCGCCATGGAAGGAAGGGAGGGAGAAAGGAAGGAAGAGAGAAAAGGAAGAACAATAGTATTTAAACTTATATACCGCTTCACAGTGCTTTCGGAGTCCTCTCTAAGTGGTTTACAGAGTTGGCCTCTTGCCCCCAACAATCTGGCTGGGTTTGCATGCTAAGCCACGCTCAGTCGTGGTTTACTGGGCCAAAGGAATGCGTTTGCAGCAATGAAAGAAATGCAAATACAGATTGTCCTTGATTTAGGACTGTTTAGCGAGCTTCGAAGCACAGCTGGCTGGGGAATTCTGGGAGTTGGAGTCCAGACATCTTCAAGTTGGAAAAGTTGAGAAAACCTGAGGCACACAAGTGTAAAATTTACCTGCCAGGCACCAAGGAACATTTCCAAGATTTAGAGGCTCGCCAGCGTCTCCTGACAACGTTCCTACGGGATAAACCAAGTTGCCCTAGTTATTTACCATGGAGAGTAGCATTTTCTAACGTTCTCACGTCGCTGTTTCCATTTCCCTGCAAGTAGAAAAACTAGCACAGCAAGGAAGCTGGATGACGGATACGTGTTTTCCCTGATAAGCTAGATTTCCACACTGGGACTGATTTTCAACCCAGGGCAGTCTTCAGAAATGCTAGCTGAGGGAGGGAAACGGTTGTCTCAAGAGGTCTGCAGGTCATTTTCTTAAGAGTATTAATTTTTATTTCTGGAATCTGAATAAAATTCCATTTTTCCACCCCTTTTGGTCACTCTGGAGACATCTTGCTGATCTTACAATCATCCAGCGCCCTCTAGTGGTCTGTCTTTGCATGCATGCATACAAACACTCAGTTGGAAAATAATTACATCCTATTCTATTTTTAGAATTGCTTTCCTCCACCTGTTGCTCTTCGGAGGAGGGAGTTTCCATACAAACTGCAAAGGGGGGGGGGGCAAGTGACGTGTGTTTGTGTGTGTGTGTTGAGAAATGATCCTCTAGGTGTTGCAAATCATTTTTATTTATATTTCTTATTTCTAAATAGCCCTTCTCCTTCAGATGCGATCAATAAACAATAAAATTCACATTAAAATCAGAATAATTTAGGGGTGCGGTTTTTTTTCTTGCAACTTCCACAATGACGTCATTGTGGGTTGTATATGACTGCCTCTCTCTCCTCTCTCTCTCTCACTGTCTCTCACTCTCCTCTCTCTCTTTCTGTCTCCCCCTCTCCTCTCTGTCTTTCTCCCTCTCCTCTGTCTCTGTGTCTCTCTCCTCTTGGTGTCTCTCTCTCTCCTCTCTGTCTCTCTCTCTCTCTCTCTCCCTCTCCTCTCTGTCTCTCTCTCTCTGTCTCTCTGTGTCTTTCTCCCTCTCCTCTGTCTCTGTGTCTCTCTCCTCTTGGTGTGTCTTTCCTCTTGGTGTCTCTCTCTCTCCTCTCTCTCTCTCTCTCTCTCTCTCTCTCTGTCTCTCTCTCCCCACCACCCACCCCAGCATGCTGGTTGTCAATTCCCCTCTATCCTGCTGGTCGCCCAGCCTCATGGAAATTGGAATCTCTCCAAACAGCAGGCATCCACATGAATAATGTAGAATGAAGCTGGCTGGCATGTTTTGCGGGCGCGAGTCTCTTATTCCAGATGCTATTCGTGTGCAATTCAAAACCTCACATTCCTTTCACTTCCTCAAAATCAGGCTGTTCCCCCCCCTCCCCCTTTTCAGGCTCAGTCACCAGTTCCTTCCATTCACCTGGCCTCCCCTTTCTGAAACCCTCCCTTACAATTGCAGGGGAACCACCAGGGCTGCCGGTTGAAGAAAGAGATCCTTTTATTTTTTAACTTTTACTTATTAATTCTATCCTGCCTTCATTTTTTGTTAATAACTCCAGACAGATCTAATACTCCTTCCTATTTTCCCCACAACAACAACCCTGTGAGGTGGGTTGGGCTGAGAGACTGGCCCAAAGTCACCCGGTCGGTTTTCACGCCCAAGGCGGGACTAGAACTCACCGTCTCCTGGTGGTTGGGTCAAAGTCACCTAGCTGGCTTTCATGCATGAGGTGGAACTGCAGCTCACACTCTCCGGGTTTCTACCCTGGTACTTTCACCACGAGAGCAAACTGTCTCTTAATTTAATTCTATAGGTAAAGTATATAATCACACATAAATAGAAATTGGAAGACATTAAAAGAATAAAGCAGAAATGAGTAAACAAACGTTCAAAAAAAAATAAAGTTTTTCCGATGCATGATAAATTATTATGAATGATTAAATGCAACAGGTTGCTTTAAGTGTCTCAAATCCTCATTTAAGCTTTAAGCCAGTAAAAATACCTACAAATGTGATCAAGGAAGTATGATCACATAAAATGATGGCCTAGGGTATATTACTAACAAAGATTCTCAGTTTTGATTCAATTTTTAATTTGAATTTCAAACCTGGCTGCCTAGCGATGGTTCATTTTCCCACGTATAGATAATCCTCAACTTACAACAGTCATTTCATGACAGTTCAAAGTTACGATGACACTGAAAAAAATTGACATGGCCAGTTTTCACACTTACGACTGTAGTTTATGTGATCAAATTTTAGAAGCTTGGGCAGCTGGTTCATACTTATGACCGTGCCAGCGTCCCAAAGTCGTGATCTCTTTTTGCAACCTTTTGACAAGCAAAATCCATGGGCAAACCAGATTCACTTAACGTTGTTACTAACTTATCAACTGCAGTGATTCACTTAACAACGGTGACAAGAAAAGTCATAAAATGGGACCTGTCACTTAACAAATGTCTCACTTCACAGCAGAAATTTTGGGCTCAATTGTCATAAATCAAGGACTACCTGTATATGAGGGAATTCTGGGAGTTGAAGTCCACTGTCATGCCCCTGTTGGAGTCTGAATCCGAGGAGGAAGACGAACAGCTGACAGGGAGAGGGAGTGTGGCTCCGTTGGCTGTAGAGGAAACGGGAAGGGGAAAGTCCATCTGGGCAGAGCAGGGAAGAGGTAGAACAAGGGAGAGGTAGAACAAAGGAGAGGGAGTTCAAAGGAAGACCAGGCCAACTCCTCTTCATCCTAGAGCATGCAGGGACGAATGGAGAAGAGAGCAATGTGGGTTGCATGGCTTACGGGAGAGGAAAGGGCCCTGATTCCCTTCATTAGCCACAGCTGGGAATAGAGTTTAAAAGAGATGCAAGCTGAGTCTGGCAGGCTGATGGGAGCAAACATGACTTTATCCTGTGTTGTCGTGGCTTATCTGTGTTCCTGGCGTCTTCCCAACTGTGTGAGTTTTGCCATGCCTTCAAATTTGAAATTCTTGCTCCTGCCCTGCCAAACTAATTACTTCAGTTTGGCTTGTTTGGACTTTAAGTTACAGTTTGTGTTGACCATGTTTTAGACTGAATTCTCTGCAGTCCAAGGCTGTTCCTGGGAGAGTTTTTCTTCAGCCAGAAGATAAGCTGGACATTGGGGGCAAAGTTGGAGATAATAAAGGGACTCTTATTGATTATCTGACTATGTTGCCTTTGTGCCATGCCCCGGATCATCACATCCACACATCTTAAAATGGCCAAAATTGAGAAACATAATCTTGGAAAGAAAAATGATTTTTAGGTTACAATTAATTATATTATTTGAGAGATTTCCATGCTCAAGTGCATAATGTTTTTCACTGTTAATTTCTCTATAGTGCTGTCTCATCTTCACTGCATTTCATTTTTGTCTGGGTTCAGAGGCATTTTTCCATCCTTGAATCAGAAGAAAAAATGGATAAAATACGCACAAATCCCCTGGAATTTGTTTGGATCCAGGAAAACATCCGAAATACAGATAATCCTCCATTTGCAAGTTCATTTAGTGACCATTTGAAGCGCTGGAAAAAAGTGAGCTATTACCGTTTTTCATACTTATGACCGGTGTACCATCCCTTTGGTCAACATGATCAAAATTCAGACGCTTGGCAATCGCCTCGTGTTTATGATGGACAGTCACGCAATCTCCTTTTGCGACCTTCTGAGTCAATGGGGAAACACAGCTGCGGTGAGTCACTTAACGGCCATGGCAAGAAACTTCGTAAAATGGGGGCAAAAACTCACTTAACAACTAAGTCTCGCTTAGCAACCGAAATTTTGGCCTCAATTAGGACTAGCTGTAAATAGATTAAAAACGGCGAAGACCTTCCGTGCAATTTGCCACGTTTATTACCCCTCCCACCCAACGGACGCTGGAGGACATTCATTCGGAGAGTATTTTAAGTGTCCTTAAGAGCATGAAGTGGGGACATTTTTCCAGGAAAGGGTTGGAATTCAGCATGGGTGCAAAAAATTCTAAAAATGGCTTATTGGCAGGTCAGCTTGGCAGTCTGCATGCTGACCACACGAGGGCGCAATTGCCCAAAATATAAATGTTGCATTTGGTTTTTTGTTCTTTATCTTCCCCTTCTTAGCGGTAGCGATAAGTCAATCACAGGAGCTGTATTTAGTGTATAGATAGTCCTTGACTTATAACCCCAATTGGGTGAAGGGTATCTGCTGTAGATCAACCCAGCTGCCTCCAAAGCAGAGGTGGAATTCAGCCGGTTCGGATCAGTTCTGGAGAACCGGTAGTGGATATTTTGAGTAGTTCTGAGAACCGGCCAATACCGCCTCTGTCTGGCCCCGCCAACCCCATCTCTTCTCTGCCTTCCATTGAGTCCCATCTGATTGGCTGGGTCTTCTTTGGTTGCCCTGCACAGGAGAACGGAGCTGGAAAGCAGGTTAGTGGGGTGGGGAGGGAATGGGATTCTGCAGTATCCTTCCCCTGCTATGCCCACCAAGCCATGCCCACACAACCGGAAGTAAAAAAAAAATCTGAATCCCACCACTGCTCCGAACACCCCTCCTTGGGGCCGTGGAAGGAGCATTGCAACGTTTTGATGCTTGCCTCCAGTGCTGTGTGCAATTGCTGGCTCAACGTTTATGGTTTTCTATCGGCCAGGGTCTCATAGACCAGTTCTGAAATCCAAACAGGCCCTTGTCCTAACCTTGATTAGAGAAATCTTGAAAGTCTGGCTTTCCCCCCAGGGCCCACCAGAGCTAAGGGAGTGTGTTGCATCCCCTTTGGGAACAGGTGGCATTGAAGGTTGTGCTTCTCGCTTTCTCTCCCTGGGTGCCTATTGTTCTTTTCTCTTGCTTAGATGGGTTTCAACTGTTTTTGATACAGGATTGGGGGAAAGAGAGAGAATGAGAGAGAGAGAGAGAGAGGAGGGGAGAGTGAAAGGGGTGGGAGAAATAAAGGAGGGAAAGAAAGAGAAAGGAAGAAAGGAGAGAGAAAGAGAGAGGGAAAGGAAGGAAGGAAGGAAGGAAGGAAGGAAGGAAGGAAGGAAGGAAGGAAGGAAGGAAGGAAGGAAGGAAGGAAGGAAGGAAGGAAGGAAAAAAAAAAAGGAGGGAGAGAAGGAAAGAGACGGACAAGAAAGAAAAGAAAGAGAAAAAGAAAAAGGAAGGAGAAAGGGAAGGAAGGAGAGACAGATAAGAGAGAGAACGAAAGAGGGAGAGGAGGAGAGGGAGAGGGAGTGGAAGGAGTGGGAGGGAGGGAGGAAAGAAGAGAAACAAAGAGAGAGAAAGGAAGGAAGAGAAAGGAGAGAATGAAAGAGAAAGGAAGAAGAGAAAGAAAGAAAGAGGGAGGGAGGAAAGAGAAAAAGAAGGCAGAAGAGGAAAGAAGGAGAGATGGATAAGAAAGAAAAGAAATAAAGAGAAAAGGAAAAGGAAGGAAGAGGAGACAGGAGAGAAGAGAAAGAAAAGGAAAGAAAGAAAGAAAGAAAGAAAGAAAGAAAGAAAGAAAGAAAGAAAGAAAGAAAGAAAGAAAAGGGAAGGAAGGAGTATTTGGAAGAGGGAAGGAAGGAGGGAGGGAAAAAAAGAAAAGGAAAAGAAAAGAGAGAAAAGGAAAGAAAGAAGGAAAGAAAGAAAAACAAAAGACACATTCCTTTGATCACAGGAAGTTTAGAAACCTCATCCCCTTTGCGTTTTCTCCCTCCGATCTTCCTTTGCCAACCACAGCCAACGTCCGTGAGAAACTGCCATTCCACAAAAGCCACGGCCAGCTTACTAGACAGTTACAAACCCCACCAGTCTATCCCTTCCCCAATTCTCACCAGGCACCTGAAGGAGCCCCTCCCTCCACCACCACCCCCCCTTGTGCAAAGGGGTGAGAACGGAGCGTGAAAGAAGACTTCGCTTCTCAAAAATAGAGACTTGATGGCAAATACACAGCCAGTTATTTCGGACCCCTGTGTGAAATTTTGGCATCCTCTGTGCGGTGGACTTCAACTCCCAGAATTCCCCAGCCAGCATGGCTGGGGGGAATTCTGGGAGTTGAAGTCCACCGGTCTTAAAGGGGCCAAGGTTGAGAAACACGGATCCATTTCTTCAGAATTGCACCACTAACTTTGCACCATGTCCAAAGTTTCGCTCTAAGCCCACCCCATTTTTCCACTCCACCAAAGTCAAATTCTTCCCTTTTTAAAGGAATGGGTGAATCCCCCCCCCCCACACACACATCTGTAACTGTAGGCTTTCTGAGCATGGATTCCCAAAGAGCAGGTGCCAAAGTTATGAAAACCCATGGCGAGAATCCAGAGAGTCACTTTGGAGAACGAAAGGCTAGAGGGATCCCGGTGGGATTTGTTTTTGTCCCCCAAGAGACATTGTGATATATATTTTTTCCCCATCAACACATCACAGACTGTTCTGTGAAAGGCTGCCCCATTTACCGCAGGCTGTTCCCAGCCTGGGATCCTCTCGAGAAGCCAAGAAAATAAGGAACATCGGCAATTCCATGCGTTACGTCCGAACGAATAACCCATTGTAGGAAGTTAGCACCCACCCCTCTCCTAGAAAAATGAAATATCCTGGGAAATATTAAAAAGGCAGAATATTTCCCCTAAAAAGAGTTGAAGCTCAAGAGCAGAAACTCACCCCCACCTTTGTTAATGGGTGGGCTATTAAGGCCTGGGCCAGAATACTTTACATAACAAAGATCTCCAGGTAAAACTATGTAGCAATTGCCCAAAGCCCTTTTCAGTGCATCATCATCATCATCCAGCAAGGCTCAACCAAGCCTGGAACTCAGGACAGCCTACAGAGTTGCCCTTGCATGGCCTCATGGGAGTCTGACAACCAATCAGAATACAAGCTCCAATTCAAATCCCAACCAAGGTTATAAAACCCAGGCGCTCTCAGCACCTCAGTCTCTTTTTCTTGATCTCTTCCTTCACCTTGAATCATGTGATCATCCTTCCTTTTCACTCTGGAGCTCCAGGCCATGTGGTCCTCCTGTCCACCATTAAACCTTCCAAACAGCCTCCATGGTTCCAGTGTCTTTTTCCCCACCTGGAACTGAACCCAGAAGGATTTTTCTTCCAACAAACCCATGTTTTAGCTCAAGGTGAGGGTTGCCAACGTCTCATTGAACGATTCTGGCCTAATCTGGAATGCCGTGTTACTGAAGAATCAATGCAAAGAACAAAAACAAATTATAAACACAATTGCCACCTCTTTTTTTCTCTCTCTTTCTTTTTCTTTCTTTTTTTCTACTTTCCTTCCTTATTCCTTCCTTTGTTATTCCTTCCTTTCTTTCCTTCTTCCCTTCATTGTTCCTTCCTTCCTCCCTTCCTCCCTCCCTTCCTTCTTTGCTTCATTATTCCTTCCTTTCTTTCCTTTGTTATTCCTTCCCTCCTTCCTTTTCTCTTTTCTTTCTCTCTCTCAACTTACGACCACAACTGAACCCAACATTTCCGTTGCTAAGCGAGGCAGTTGCTAAGTGAATTTTCCCGTTTTACAACCTTTATTTCACATTGGTTAAGGGAATTGCTGCCGTTGTTAAGTTAGTAAAACTTTTGTTAAGTGAATCTGGCTTCCCCGTTGACTTTGCTAGTCAGAAGGTCGCAAAACATAACCCGGGACATTGCAACCGTCATAAATGCGAGCCACTTGCCGAGCGTCTGAATTTTTGACCATGTGACCATGGGGATGCTGCAACGGTCATAAGTGTGAAAAATGGTCATAAGTCTCTTTTTTCTGTGCCCTTGTAACTTCAAACCGTCCCTAAACAACTGTTGTAAGTCGAGGCTTACCTGTGAAAACAAGTTATTTGCTTTATGTTTTTTTAGTTTTGGGCCCTGCTTATCCGTAGCCAAATTCTTCTTCCCAAGATTCAGAATGTTTTCAAACCCAATTGTGATTCTGCAGGTCATTTTAGAAACCCCAGATGGGAAACAACTTGCAACCCCCTCCCTGCATAAAATCTCTTTGTCTGTATTTTCTTTTTCTCTCTTTTTTTGAATATATTTTTTATTATTATTTTTTAAAATTTACATCCGTATTGTGTGTGGACAGAGTTGGTTCTGGGTATCATTCATATTTATCCAATTCAAAATAACAGTATTAATGATCTCTATTACATTTATTCATTTTAAGTAATCATTATATTATTCAAACATCCACAGGCAAAAAAATGTCTAACTCCTCATCTTTACCTCTGTCTTCTTGTTCAAGCTAAACATTTATCTATTGTCCCTGAACAAATTTGACTAGGTATCATTCACATTTATCCAATTCACGCTAAGATTGTTGATAATCTCTATCACATTTATCAAATTTAAACATACATCAACGACCACAAAAATGCCTAACACCTCATCTTTATCTCTATCTTCATCTCTATCTTTCCTTATATATTTAAAGCAAAATACCACTTATGCATGATCTCAAAATCTCCAGAACCGTAAAGCCTACAAACTTGAAATTTGGCACAGATGTTATTCTTGGCTTCTAGGTGCTCGCTAAGAAAGGGTGTTTCAAAATGACCATCAGAGCATTAGTATTATGCATATTATTATTATTAACGTGCTCTGATGCTAAGGAGTTCTACTCCCCCTCCCCACCTGGAAAGAAATCTCTTCCAAATGGAAAACACAAGCAGAGGAGAGGAGTTTCACTTTCAGTTTCAGAGCACCAAGCAGCTTTAGTACAGAACATTTGAGCTAAGCCACACCCAGGCTCCTTGCTGCTCACACAGCAAATACTGTTTCAGTTTCCAAACAGCCCTCAATTGTCTCACACACTGACAGGATGCTAGCCAGATGAATACCACTGGATGCTGGTAGGCAGAGGCAGAATTTTCCCCCTTATTTTCCTCCCCAAAAACTAAGCCCGACCACATAGTTTCATAGGAAGCACAAGTATCGAGCTAGTTAAGTCATAAATGAAGTGGGGGATGAAGGAAGGCAAAGATTTTCTCAGAAAACAAATTATGGATCAGATTTATAAGTCTGGACGTAGCACTTCAGCCAGAGACATGAAATCCCAACGATCTCTTTTGGGGAATCAAGTTTCCAATAACTGTCATTTTGCAGCTTCAGGTTTTGAAGAAAATCCATCCATTTAAGGGTATAAAATGCAAATTGTCTCGGTTGCCACTTTGGTGTCTGTGTCAAAAGCACATTGAAGATGTTTGGTCGGTTGGGGGGGTTGGAGGGGGGGGGTTATCTTTTTACCTTTTTAAAAGGATTTTGGTCTTTCTGGCACCTGCCTCATCTCCTTTGCAATTTTTCACAGATGCTTTGCATTCCCTCTGATGGGATGCAAAGGGATTATTATTAATATTATGGTTTATCGCACAGCCATCCAGATGTTCAGACTGCATTTGGCATTTTTATCTACCTTTTTTTTT
This sequence comes from Notechis scutatus, assembly GCF_049901735.1. Lineage (NCBI taxonomy): Eukaryota > Metazoa > Chordata > Lepidosauria > Squamata > Elapidae > Notechis > Notechis scutatus. The sequence continues at coordinate 23,435,022 of NC_142016.1, read as the reverse complement.
TTTTTGAGTCCTTCCAAGGACCTGGGATAAGCATCATTATTCGATGGCATGAAAAGTATTATTGTAGGATGCAAGCGTTATTGTCATTATTATTGAAAAACATCCGACCTACTCTCAACAGAATGAATTGCAAAGAAGGAACCAACTCAAAATGTACTTCCTGGGCCAGAATTTTGGGATTCTCCTGCCAGCGTTGAAAGATGGACATTTTATGAGCAAAAAAAATGAAAAAGAAAGAAAATGAGCAAAGAAAATGATGTATTTATACCACTCTATAAAGCCCTAGTAAGACCACACCTAGAGCACTGCATCCAGTTTTGGTCACCACACTATAAAAAAGATGCTGAGACTCTAGAAAAAGTGCAGAGAAGAACAACCAGGATGATTAAGGGACTGGAGACTAAAACATATGAAGAACGGTTACAGGAACTGGGCTTGGCTAGTCTAGTAAAGAGAAGGACCAGGGGAGACAGGAGAGCAGCTTTCCAATATTTGAGGGGCTTTCATAGAGAGGAGGGGGTCAAGCTGTTTTCCAAGGCACCCGAAGGCCAGACAAGGAATAATGGATGGAAACTGAACAAGGAGAGATTCAACCTGGAAATAAGGAGAAACTTTCTGACAGTGAGAACAATCAACCCATGGAACAGAAGTTGCCCTCGGAAGTTGTGGGAGCACCATCACTTGAGACTTTCAAGAAGAGATTGGACTGCCATTTGTCAGAAATGGTGTAGGGTCTCCCGCTTGGGCAGGGGGTTGGACTAGATGACCTTTATAAAGTCCCTTCCAACTCTGTTAATCTAATCTAATCTAAAATACTTCTGATTTGATGCCACCCCCTTTTCCCCCTAGGATCGGTCGTTGTCATTTTTAAAACTATTTACAAAGTTTTCCTTAGCTTTGTGAAGAAAGCTAGAAAAAGGGCACCTCTGAATGAAGTCATGTGTAACGCAAACACATGATTCTCTTTCTTGTGTGCATATGCACACATACAACCAAATAGGCAGGTTTTCTCCCTTTGGGGGCAGAATCAGTTGGAAGGAACCTTGGAGGTCCTCTAGTCCAACCCCCTGGCTTGGGCAGGAAACCCTATCTAATGTTTCTCCAGCTTGGCAGCTTGAAGATGTGTGGAGTTCAACTCCCAGAATGCCCCCAACCAGCATGGCTGGCTGGGGAATTCTGGGAGTTGAACTCCACACATCGTCAAAGTGCCAAGCTGGAGAAAGGTTGCCCTATACCATTTCAGGCAAGCGACTGTCCAGACTCTTCTTAAAAACCTCCAGCGATGGAACATCCATAACTTCTTGAATAGCCAAACCCAAATCCTGCAACTGTTCTTCATAAGGAGGCAAGATGTTCCACTGGTGAATTGTCCCCACTCTTAGGATTTTTTTCTTTAATTCCAGGTTGTTTCTTTCTTTAATTAGTTTCCATCCATGGCTTCTTGTCTTGCTTTCTGGTCCTTTGGAAAATCCCATGGCGGGATTAAAAAAAAATTTACTACCAGTTTTGTGGGCATGGCTTGATGGGGCGTGGCAGGGGAAGGATACTGTAAAACAAGCATCTTCCAACTTGGCAAGTTTAAGACTGATGGACTTCAACTCCCAACTCACAAGTCTTAAAAGGTGCTGAGTTTGGGGACCCCTGATCTAGCAGGTTCTTAACGGAATTGGGATCTCTGTAGGATTTAGGGCAAGCGTCTTCCAACTTGGCAACTTTAAGAGTTGTGGACTTCAACTCCCAGAATTCCTGAGCTAACATGACTGGAGGAGGAATTCTGGGAGTTGAAAGCCCACAAGTCTTAAAGCTGTCAAGTTTGAAGAGCCCTGCTGTAAAATCTCCATTCCCACCCCACTCCAGGGGAAGGTTACTGCAAAATCCCCCTTCCCTTCCCTCCCCACCCCACTAACCTGCTTTCCAGCTCCGTTCTCCTGTACAGGGCAACAAAAGGAGACCCAGCCAATCAGATGGGACTCAGGAGGCAGAGGAGAGATGGGGGCGGGGCCAGACAGAGGCGGTATTGGCCGGTTCTCCAAAGTACTCAAAATTTCCGCTACCGGTTCTCCAGAACCGGTCCGAACCGTCTGAATACCACCTCTGCTTCCTTCCCTTCCTTCGTCTCTTCCATCTCTTTTCTTTCCTCTCTTCCTTCCAGAGGTGGGATTCATTTTTTTTTTTACTACCGGTCCTGTGGGTGTGGCTTGGTGGGCGTGGCTTGGCTTGGCAGGCGTGGCTTGGCTTGGCAGGCGTGGCTTGGCGGGCATGGCTTGGTGGGCTTGGCAGGGGAAGGATACTGTACAATCCCCAGAGGAGAGATGGGGTTGGCGGGGCCAGTCAGAGGTGGGATTTGCCGGTTCTCCGAACAACTCAAAATTTCCACTACCGGTTCTATAGAACCGGTCCGAACCGGCTGAATCCCACCTCTGGATTTGACCCTCCTCTCCTTTGTGCAGCCCCTGAAAATATTGGAAGGTTGCTATATCTCTCGCCGTGAGAAACCCACCAGGTCTCGTTTCTGCACCTGACTTCTTCCCCAATCCAAGGTGTGGAATGCGGTGGAGCTGACAGGCGGCCACTACGCTCCATCCATCAACCCCGGGAACCTGGTCTCGCTCACGGCACAGCCGGCAGCTGCTGACAGGCCTGGCTCTGAGCGGAAGGTGGATGGATACCAGGCAGATCAGGTCTGCGTTCGGTCGGGGAGAGAGAGAGAGAAAGAGAGAGAAACAGAGAGAGACTGGTTGCCTCCGGGCCAGGTTGGACGATTGGCACGCCAATAAAGTGAAATGAAGTGGGTGTGTTTGCACAAGGCTGCTCCGGCTGCCGGGCAGCTCAGCGAGCAACAGTGGCTCACACACACACATTCGGTGCTCTCCAAGAATTAGAAACCACAAGTGACGCATAATGCTGGTTTCTGGGTGGGTGTGTATGGGGGGGAGGTAAGGCCTTGATACACCCTGTGCCTGTGGGGTGTTGTTGTTTTTTACACTTTTTAATCCTGCCTTTTATTATTTTTTATAAATGACTCGAGGCAGTGAGCATTGCTAATACTCCTTCCTCCTCTGAGTTTTCCTCACAACCACAACCCTACGAGGTGAGTTGGGCTGAGGGAGAGAATGACTAGCTCAAGGTCCCCTAGCTAACTTTTGTACCTAAGGTGGGACTAGAACTCACCGTCTCCTGGTGATTGGACCAAAGTCACCTAACTGGCTCTCATGACTAAGGTGGGACTAGAACTCACCGTCTCCTGGTGATTGGCCCAAAGAGTCACCCAGTCGGCTTTCATGCCTAAGGTGGAACTAGAACTCGCAACCTCCTGGTGATTGGCCCAAAGTCACCCAATTGGCTCTGGTGCCTAAGGCAGGACTAGAACTCACTGTCTCCTGGTGATTGGCCCAAAGTCAGCCAGTCAGGTGTCCATGTGTAAGGTGGAACTGGAACTCACCATCTCCTTGTTTCTAGTGTGCCACTTTTAACTCCTGGACCCAACAGCCTCGTTCGGACTTATTGGGAAAATTGATCAGCCACTTTGAGATCCCCGACTAAGCAAGCATGGATACTTCGGGGTCTTTCTTTCAAAGGAGCCCCCCATCATTTTAAACTCCACGCCCAGGTCCTCTTGTTGGCTGTTCTGACCTGGTGGTGCACTATGGGCACATCGGACTACAACTCCCATTTTTCTTCCAGCCGAGTGCAAGGAGAACCCTGGGTACATTGAGAAGGTACTTCCTTTAATTTTCCCTGAATCCTGTTTTTGTTGCCCTTGCACACACACACACACACACAAACACACACACACACACAAACACACACACAGAGTGTAGAATATACAGGTTGCACAAATGCACCTCTTGCACAAACACAACCGAGGTTGCGTTTTCTCAGAACAGGCCTGCTTTCGTTCCCGGCCCCTCTCCTGCGCCACCCCCACGCTCACTCTGTGGTTTGGGGTGACCGGTGCTGGATCTTCCTGGTGGCCTGGCTCCAGGGTGGTCAAAAAAGTCAAAATGGCCACCGGCCTCTGTGCACAGCGGAAACTCTGCCACCTGCAGGGGGGAAAAAACAGGCAGAACTCGGATTGCCTCTGCCTGAGCCTTTCTGATCACGCATCGCGCCTGTTTCAAGGCGCTAGTCCCTGTGACCAAGAATAGGGCAGGGCCGGGCCCTGAGCATGGGCAAAACCTCCAATTCAGTTTACGGACACTGGAGGAATGGAGGAGGAGGAGGAGGAGGAGGAGGGACACTTGTATTGAGAAAAGGGTGCCCAGGGAGGGGAAATTCTTATGAAGAACCAGCTATGGATTGGCAGCGTGCCAGTCGCTCTGCCCATAACCCCAGCACACGTCTTGCCCACATGCCCCCTCCTCCCCAGATGTACAAATGGGTCTCTGCCCAAATATCAGGCATTCCTTTCCTGGGCAGGAACGGACAAAGGATCTGGCATAGACATACCTTCCCCAGATAGTTGCATAGTCCTCCTCTTACGACCACAACTGAGCCCAAAACTCCCCTTGCTAAGCGACCCTTCCTTCCTTCCTTCCTTCCTTCCTTCCTTCCTTCCTTCCTTCCTTCCTTCCTTCCTTCCTTCCTTCTTCCTTCCTTCTTCCCTCCTCCCTTCTTCCTTCCTTCCTCTCTTCTTCTTCCTTCCTCCCTTCTTCCTCCCTCCCTCCTTCCTTCTTCCTCCTTCCTCCCTCCCTTCTTTCTCCCTCCCTCCCTCCCTTCCTCTTCCTTCCTCCCGTCCTCTTCCTTCCTTCCTCGTTCCCTCCCTCCTTCTTCCTCCCTTCTTCCTTCCTTCTTCCGTCCTCCCTTCTTCCTTCTTCTTTCTTCCTTCCTCCCTCCTTCCTTCTTCCTTCCTCCCTTCTTCCTCCTCCCTTCCTCCCTTCTTCCTCCCTCCCTCCCTCCCTCTTCCTTCCTCCCTTCCTCTTCCTTCCTCCCTTCCTCTTTCTTCCTTCCTTCCTTCCTTCCTTCCTTCCTCACTTCCTCCCTCCCTCCCTTCTTCCTTCCTTCTTCCTTCCTTCCTCTCTTCTTCTTCCTTCCTCCCTTCTTCCTCCCTCCCTCCTTCCTTCTTCCTCCTTCCTCCCTCCCTTCTTTCTCCCTCCCTCCCTCCCTTCCTCTTCCTTCCTCCCGTTCTCTTCCTTCCTTCCTCGTTCCCTCCTCCCTTCTTCCTCCCTTCTTCCTCCCTTCTTCCTTCCTTCTTCCGTCCTCCCTTCTTCCTTCTTCTTTCTTCCCTTCCTCCTCCTTCCTTCTTCCTTCCTCCCTTCTTCCTCCTCCCTCCCTCCCTTCTTCCTCCCTCCCTCCCTCCCTCTTCCTTCCTCCCTTCCTCTTCCTTCCTCCCTTCCTCTTCCTTCCTCCCTTCCTTCCTTCCTCACTTCCTCCCTCCCTCCCTTCTTCCTTCCTTCTTCCTTCCTTCCTCTCTTCTTCTTCCTTCCTCCCTCCCTTCTTCCTTCCCTCCTTCCTTCTTCCTTCCTCCCTTCTTCCTTCCCCCTTCCTTCCTTCTTCCTCCTTCCTTCCTCCCTCCCTCCCTCCCTTCCTCTTCCTTCCTTCCTTCCTTCCTCACTTCCTCCCTCCCTTCCTTCCTTTCTGTCCCCCCTGTCTCTCTCTCTTAACTTAGGAGCACAACTGAGCCCAACATTTCTGTTGCTAAGCGAGTCAGCTGTTAAGCGAGTCTTGCCTCATTTCACGGCCTTTCTTGCCACAGTGATTAGATGAATCGCTGCATTTGCTAAGTTAGTAACACGGTTATTAAATGAATCTGGCTTCCCGCATTGACTCTGCTTGTGAGACGGTCCCAAAGGGATCGCATGACCTTGGGACACGGCGACCGTCATAAACAGCAGCCGGCTTTCAAGCGTCTGAATTTTGTCGTCGTGACCCTGAGGGCTGCTGCAACGGCCGTAAGTTTGAAAAACGGCCATAACATAAGCCACTTTTTTCAACGCCGTTGTAACTTCAAACGGTCCCTAAATGAAATGGTTGTAAATCGAGGACAGCCTGAATCATGTGGGTGGGTTGCAGAAGTGGTATTCAGCGGGTTCTGACCAGTTCTTGGAGAACCAGTAGTAGACATTTTGAGTAGTTCGGAGAACTGGCCAATACCGCCACTGACTGGCCCCGCCCCCATCTATTCTCCGCCTCCCGAGTCCCAGCTGATCGGCTGGGTCTTCTTTGGTTGCCCTGCCCAGGAGAACGGAGCTGGAAAGCAGGTCAGTGGGGTGGGAAAGGAAGGAGGACTTTGCAGTATCCTTCCCTGCCATACTCACCAAGCCATGCGCACAGAACCAGTAATAAATTAAAAAAATTGAATCCCACCATGGGTGGGTGGGGGGGGAGGAAAAAATGGCAGTTTAGGTTTTGAGAAAACAACAGAGAAAAGCAGGTCTGCAGAAGAGCCGGAGAAGAAAAAGGAACAGCGATATTGTGTTTAAAAAAAAAAAAAAAGCACAGCTCTTAAAGGAATTTAGGGGATCAGAACCTGGGAAATCCAGGTTTGCAAGTGTAAGATCCTAAGCAGAAAAGCATTTTTGAAATTCCAGCTGAAGACTCACCAGTTGATTCATCTCCGGGCGTCACACATCCTGCTAAGTGGGGTCTTTGAACACCAGCTTTGGGGAATTAGATCAGATTTCAGCCATTCCACAATGCAAAGGTGTCAATTATGGTTTATAAACAAACCAAGGGTGGATTTAGCCATTGCACAAGATCGTAAAGGAATCAGATGGTGGTTTAGCACAGGGCAGGTACCTTGAGGGAGGTGGGTGGGCTAAGGAGGAGCTGGGGGCCATTTGGGGATTGTTGAAATGGGGAGGAACACTGGGGTGTTGAGAATGGACATAAAAATGTTAATCTCGGGTGTAAAAATCAAATTAATTGTGCAGGATTCCTCAAACTTGGTAACTTTAAGATGGGTGGACTTCAAGTCCCAAAATTCCTTAGCCAGCATCCTTTAAGATGGGTGGACTTCAGCTCCCAGAATTCCCCAGCCAGCCTGCTTTAAGAAAGGTGGACTTCAAGTCCCAGAATTCGCTAGCCAGAATGCTTTAAGATAAATGGACTTCAGGTCCCAGCATTCCCCAGCCAGCAACCTTTAAGTTGGGTGGACTTCAACTCCCAGAATTCCCCAGCCAGCCTGCTTTAAGAAGGGTGGACTTCAAGTCCCAGAATTCCCTAGCAAGCATCCTTTAAGATGGGTGGACTTCAACTCCCAGAATTCCCTAGCAAGCATCCTTTAAGATGAATGGACTTTAACTCCCAGAATTCACTAGCCAGAATGCTTTAAGGTAAATGGACTTCAAGTCCCAGAATTCCCCAGCCAGCAACCTTTAAGTTGGGTGGACTTCCACTCCCAGAATTCCCCAGTCTGCTTTAAGATGGGTGAACTTCCACTCCCAGAATTCCTAGAAGCCAGAATGCTTTAAGATGAATGGACTTCAACTCCCAGAATTCCCCAGCCAGCAGCGATATTAGACTTCGTGCCAACATGGAGAGAGCTCCATTTTTTTCACAGTCCAGATGGTAAATCAATCCTTTTGAAGCCTCCAAACCAGTCTGGAAAATGAAATTATTATTCTGATATCTGCAGGGGGGGGGGTGTCAAAAAAGTCAAAATGGCGTCAGCCACAGCACGAAATTCCGCCCGTTTTTCTCTTGCATGCCTTGCCTGCTCCTAAAATAGGATTTAAATAAAACCTCTCCCCGTCCTGGTCCTCCCTCACCAGAAGAAAACATATCAGCAGCCTGCCAAGAGAGGGCTGGGCGGGAAGGGACAGGATAAAAGGTATTTTAACCCCGCTTTGACTTTTCAATGATTAATGAATCTTTGTTTTTTAAGTGTGTAATTGTTGAGAATTATTTTAGGGATGTTGTGGATTGCCAGGAGCCTTGAGCTGGCAAGCATAAAGACGGGTTACAAAGGACTGTAATAAAGATTTTTTTTTTAGAAAAAATACAGTAATAGGAAAGGAGGTTAAAGAAGAGACAATGGATAGCTGTGTAAGCTTCTAAATTTCAGCCCTGCTGTGTTTCAACATGCATTTTCCCCTACAACGAAGAAAATTCTTTTCTTTTAGACACCGCACACATCCTCTCACAGTGATAGTATCTTTCTATGGAATACTCCACATGTCCAAAACTTTCCATTTAATATTACAGGTAGACCTCGACTTACGACCACAAGGGGAGTGGGGGGGGGGAGGGAAACCAGAATTTCTGTTGCAAAGCAAGACATTTATTAGGTGAATCGTGCCCGATTTTAAGCGTTGCCTGATTTGCTCCTGTTGTTAAGCAAATCGCTCCAGCTTGTTAAGTTCAACATGCAGTCCTTAAGTGAATCCAGCTTCTTGTGGGAAGGTCACAAATGATGATCATGGGACACCGGAACGCTGCAACCGTCGTAAAAACAGGCCGGTGGCTGAATGCCTGAATTTTGAATTTTGATCGTGCAACGGTCATGACTCTGAGGAACGGCTGCCATCTTTTTTCAGCGCCGTTGTAATTCCAGGCACTCAACACATGGTTGTAAGTTGAGGAGTTTTTTGCACGGGTAGTCCTCAATGTACGAATGCAATCGAGCCCAACATTTCTGTTGCTGAGTGATACCGTTGTTAATAGTGAATTTTGCCTCATTTTTACAACCTTCCTGGCCACGGTTGTTGTTAAGATATTAATGCAGTATCAGGGGTTTTCAATTCAATGTATAGAAGGCGAAGGATGTATGTATTTGTGTTTATTTTCAGTCAGAAAGTACACTGAATATGGTATTTAATTTCGTTGTATGAGGTGCAAGGACAGTAAAGTAAACTGAAGTTAGTAACACGGTGGTTAAGTTAATCTGGTTTCCCTCTTGAGTTTGCTTGTCAGGAGGTCACAAAAGGGGATCATGTAACTCTGGGACATGGCAACTGTCATAAATATGAATCAATTGCCAAACATCTAAATTTTGATCATGTGATCATGGGCAGGAACAGGGGTGGAATTCTACCAGTTCGCACCTATTCACTAGAATCGGTTGTTAACATCCTAAGCAGTTCGGAGAACCGGTTGTTAGAAGAAATTACTGGCCTAATCCTGTAAGGAAGGCAGGAAGGAAACATTCTGGTGTTGCTTACAGAAACTGCTTCTCCATTAACCCTTATTACATTGTTGGCAGGACTAGACTTCCTGTCTCAGGAACTTCTCTGGAGTTTTTTCCCCCTCCTTTGCTGGTCCTTTGCTTGTGTGGAGTGACCATTCAAAGTTACAATGGCACTGAAAAAAGTGACTTATGACCATTTTCCCCACCATTTTGCAGCATCCCCACAGTCATGAGAGGCCAGGCGAGGAGATGCGTGCCTCGATGTGAGTGATGTTGAGTTGGCCAATAACATCACATGACCACCAAGCCACGCCCACCCAGTCACATGACCACCAAGCCTTGCCCACCAACTAAGCCACTCCCACAGAACCGGTTGTTAAAAATTTGAATCCAGGAGTGAGATTCAGCCAGTTCAGACCGGTTGTTCTGACCCGAACCTGGTTCCAAGAGGGTAAACACAAGACAAAGGTACCAGCATAACCTTTTACTGTTTCATTTACGAATCCTGTTTCTTCACAGATAATTAGCTCCAACTAATAATTAGCTTCACAACTAATTACCTCCAACAAGAAAGAGCCTTGCCAAGTTTTTGCAACGCTGCCAAGAACAACAGATAAAGTTCCTAAACAATAAACCAAAGAGTCTCCAAATACCGATTCAGATACGACCACCAGGCCTGAGTATAAAAGTTCTTTGCTTCCTGCAAAGAACTCTGGTTTCTCAGCTGGCTTTTATCCCTTAAGGGAGGGGCCATCACCTTGCAGCCTTACTCCCAAGTCGCCTGTGTTGCTGCAGCTGCTCTTTCCTTCGAGCAGCCCTGTGTGCACATGCACTAGGCACAGGCTCCTCGGGGATCTCTTCATCGCTGCTGCCAGCCTCCACAACCTCCAAAGGCAGCATTCAACTCCCTGATGGTCCTGGCCCCATCCCTGCATCACACGCAGGCCCCTCATCTGAGTCCTCCCTCTCCGAGACCTCAGCCATCTGCACCTGCTGCCGGCGAACCACAACACTGGTTCAGGCGAACCGGATGTTGAATTTGCACCTGGTTTGGCGAACCAGTATTTGAACCAACCAGCTGGCCCTGCTCACCCTGCTCCTCCCCTCCCTGGAGTCTCCACGTGGGCCATTTTCAATGGAGGTAAGGGCAGGTTCTGTGTGGAGGCTCTGGGAGGGGGGAAAACTGGCCCTCCCGGAAGTTCAGCATATTTCCAGCTTCTGGGGGGCCTCCAGAGCCCGGGGGAGGCCGTTTTCGCCCTCCCAGAGGCCTGAGGGAAGCCTCCGGACTCTGGGGAAGGCGAAAAACAGCCCTCCCGGAAGTTCTGATAGGCCACGCCCACCATCATGGCCACGCCCATCCAGCAACTGGGCAGCGAATCGGTTGCTGGGATTTTTGAATCCCACCCCTGATCATGGGGAATGCTGCAACGTACATGTGAAAATAGGTCCTAAGTCACTTTTTTTTCAACGCCGTTATAAGTTTGAGCGGTCACTAAATGAACAGCTGTAAGTGGAGGATGTTTTGAATTTACAGCACCCCCCCACAACCCTTGAAAGCCAAGTTGGAAGAAAACTGACAGCGAGACCTGAACTTTGGTCTCCGCTTGCATAGATTTTTAAATCGATAGGATTTTTTTTTTTTGTTTTAGGCAGAGAGGCGATTTAGGCAAAATTGAATAAAAGCTAGAATTTGATCCGTTTGACCTGAATGTTATTGTGAAAGAAACCTTGGTCCATTTCCCAAAGCAAGCTTGACCTGTGATCAAGCAGAGATAAAACCCGCTTTATGGCTTCGGGCCGTGCGGAACGGAGCAAACACGCTTCCCAAATTTCGGGTTTTTTCTGACCAAAAAGCTTTACTCCCTAATCTCAATTGCAGGAAGTTTGCATCTTCTAGTTATTCAAATATTAGCAAAAAGCCTTAACTGGATTTAAGTGAAGGACTTGGTCGGTTTGTTCATCGTCGGCTTCACGGAGCAGCTTGAACTGTTCAACTTGGTTGAATAAGCCAGGATTTCTGGTTGTTTTCTAATGTAGGGGTCTCCAACCTTGGTAACTTTAAGCCTGGCGGATTTCAACTCCCAGAATTCCCCAGCCAGCTGTGAGTTTAAGTCTGCCAGGCTTAAAGTTACCAAGGTTGGAGACCCCTGTTCTAATGCAAAGCCTTAAACTATGATTTATAAACCACTCAATGGATGGATTTGCTTATTGCACAATATCATCAAGAAACCATGTTTTGACTTTGTGTGAGGCAAGCCACTTTTGGGGGAGATACTTAGATTGGTAGGAGGAGGAATAATGAAACCCTGGAGGGTACTTTTGATAAAAAAAAAATGGGGGGTGTTGTTGTTCCTCCCTCTTAGACTGTTTCGATTTTAGGGTGGACGCTGTAACATTCATGGGTTCACCATCTTGAAAATCGCCGGATTTTCTGCAATCCTGGTTTCTCTATCCTGGCTTAATGCAAGGGATGAAGCTACCCTGATGAAACTGGGTTGAGAGCCTCATGTCACCTGCAAAGTTTTTTTTTTCTTAATGACTTTAAGGGGGTGGGTGGGCTTCAACTCTGCAGATTGGGGGATTCTGGGAGTTGAAGTCCAACCCATCTTAAAGTTGCTAAGGTTGAGAAACACAGAGTAAATGAGACCAAGAGACATCCTAGTTTTTTTTTTCCAGTGTCAGTTAATAAATCAGTATCATCCTTGGAGTTGTCTTGGCAACGAGATCTCCTCGGACTTCTTCTGGAAAGTTCTCTCACTCCCCAGTCTGGTCTGTTTCTTCCCTGATGGTCTTCCATCCTCCTTGATCAGTTTCCATCCATTGCTTCTTGCTCTACTTTCAGGTGCTTTGCAGAATCTATCTATATATACAAAAGCAAAATCCCACTCACGCATCATCACAAAATCCCCAGAACCGTAAAGCCTACAAACTTGAAAATTAGCACATATGTTCCTCTTGGCTTCTAGGTGCTCACTAAGAAAGGATTTTTCGAAATGATCCTCAGAGCATTAGTATTTCCTATATAATTATTAACACTCTCTGATGCTAAGGAGTTCTACTCCCCCTCCCCACCTGGAACGAAATCTGTTCCAAATGCAAAACACAAGCAGAGAGGGAGTTTCTGTTTCAGTTTCACAACAGCAACCAGCTTTAGTACAGAACAGTTGAGCTAAGCCACGCCCAGGCTCCTTGCTGTCTCCTCCTTGCTCACACAGCAAATACTGCTTCAGTTTCCAAACAGCCCTCAACTCTCTCACACACTGTCAAGACACTAGCCAGATGAATACCGATGGATGCTGGTAGGCAGAGGCAGAATTCCCACCCACCCCTTATTTCCCCCCCGACCACATAGTTTCATAGCGAAGCAAGGGTATCAAGCTAGTAAATTAATAACAGAATAACAGAGTTGGAAGGGAACCTTGGAGGTCCTCTAGTCTAACCTCCTGCTCAGGCAGGAAACCCTCCACCATTTCAGACTAATGATTATCCAACATCTTTTTAAAAACTTCCAGTATTGGAGCATTTACAACTTCTGGAGGCAAGTTGTTCCACTGGTTTAATTGTTCTAGCGGTCAGGAAATCCCTCCTTAGTTCTAAGTTGCTTCTCTCCTTGATTAGTTTCCACCCGTTGCTTCTTGTCCTGCCTTCTGGTGCTTGGTGGAATAGGTTGAGCCCCCTCTCCGGAGACCCCCTCCCACTGCTTGCTATGGATGCCCTGGCAAAGGAGACCTCTGGACAGCTGTTGACACTGGCTTTGCTCCACCAGCTTTTTCCTGACCTCTGTCTTCTTGGCCAAAGAGCGCGACCTTCCCTCCAGGTGTCACTGAGAAGGCTGATGGCTGATCCCAGTGGAAGATCACAGGAATGTGGGAAACGCAGGGGAGGGGAGGGACAAGCGCTGACCCGCAAACAGCAAGGAGAGGTCATGGCTTAGCTGTGGGCATCGCGGGAGGACGCCTCCTGTCTCCTGCATCCAGATAAGCCCTTCTCAACATTTTTACCTTTGGCCTTTCTTGAGTAGTCTGCTGGGGAAACTAAATCTTCCCTGGGGGCGGGGGGAATCCAAAAACAAATGACACCCTCATTTCCAGAAGACCCCGTCCCATTTCATCGGCCTAGGTAAGAAAGATGAGATGCAACTTGCAAAATCGTCCTCAAGTTAAAGCCAGGTTTCAACTTTCAGATCTGGGGACTTCAGCTCCCAGAATTCCTCAGCAATCATGCAACTTTAAAAAACTATGGGCTTCAACTCCCACAGTTCCCCAGTCATCATGCAACTTGGACCTCTGTGGACTTCGGCTCCCAGAATTCCTCAGCCATTATTCACCTTTTAGATCTGTAGACTTCAACTCCCAGAATCCCTCAGCCATTATGCAATTTTCACATCTGTGGACTTCAACTCCCAGAATTCCCCAGCCATTATTCACCTTTTAGATCTGGGAACTTCAACTCCCAGAATTCCCCAGCCATTATGCAATTTTCACATCTGGGGACTTCAACTCCCAGAATTCCCCAGCTATCATGCAACTTCAACTCCCAGAATTCCCCAGCTATCATGCAACTTTCAGATCTGGGGACTTCAACTCCCAGAATTCCCCAGCTATCATGCAACTTTCAGAACTGGGGGCTTCAACTCCCAGAATTCCCCCACCAGCCGTGCTTATCTAGCTTTTGATAATCAGAAACTGCTTTCTTTTGCAGAAAGAAGGAAGGAAGGAAGGAAGGAAGGAAGGAAGGAAGAAAAGAAAGAAAGAAAAAAAGTTTGCAGAAAGAGGGGTTTAAGGGCAAAACGTCTTAAGAAAAAGCCAGCAGAGACCCGTCTCAATTTAGCCATTTCTCAAATGAGCTCTATTTTGGGTCCCCGTATCTCCATTGTGCCTCTATAGAAGGAAAGTGCCAAACCTTGGCAACTTTTAAGACCCGTGGACTTCAACTCCCAGAATTCCCCAGCCAGCATGGAGGTTGCTTCTGGAGGCAAACATCGCTGGCTGGGGAACTCTGGGAGTTGAAGTCCACGGGTCTTAAAAGTTGCCAAGGTTGGATACCCCTGCTCTACAGTCAAATGTACTTTGAATGCCAATTCAAAAGTCTTTGTCTCCTTCCAGTCCTAAGCATCACATCTGGCAACAAGTCCAAGCAGGCAATCCACTCAGAGGGCTTTTTATCTCACAAATATGCTGTCATTTAGAGAGAAAGAATCACGATAGGAATGGAATTTGACTTAAGGCAAAGAAGGCCGCACTTGTTTTGGGCAAGGGTTTTTGCGGTGGACAATGAAAAGAGGCAAAATGGCAGCCGGAGAATGTGGCCAAAAAGCCTCTGCCATACATCTGAATAAACAGGCGGATTTTGAGGGCACCCTTGTGGCTGCCATTTTGATTTTAATTTTTTTGCCATAATCCATAGATGCCCCAGGGGATGGGAGGTGACCAGAAAAATCCCAGGACATGAGAGAAACATCCAGGGAGAAAACAATGTATTTTTAATCTTTAAGACAGGATTTCCCATCCTTGATGACTTTTAAGATGTGAGGACTTCAGCTCCCATAATTCCCCAGCCAGCATGCATGAGCTTGGAAGATTCTGGGAGTTGTAGTCCACTCATCCTAAAAGCAGTCTGGCTGGAGGGTTCTGGGAGTTGGAGTCCACCCATCCTAAAGCAGGCTAGCTAAGGGATTCTGGGAGTCCACCCAAATTAAAGTAGGCTGGCTGGGGGATTCTGGGAGTTGGAGTCGATATTAAAGCAGGCTGGCTGAGATACTGGGAAGTCCACCAATCTTAAAGCGTGATTGCCAAGAAATTTGGGGAGTTGTAGCCTACCTATCTGAAGGGATTCTGGGAGCTGCAGTCCACCCATCTTAAAGCACACTGGCTGGGGAATTCTGGGAGCTGGAGTCCACCCATCTTAATGCTTGGTGGCATTAAAGGAATTGGGAATTGGAGTCCATCCATTTAAAGTATGCTGGCTGGAGGATTCTGGGAGTTAAGAGTCCTCATATCTTAAAAGTTACCAAGTTTGAGAAATACTATGTTAGAGGAAAGGACCATACATCCAAAACTTCAACTCCCAGCATTCCCCAGCCAGCATGGATGAACCTCAACTTCCTGGATTTCCCCCCCGGGGAATTCTGGGAGTTGAAGTCCACGCACCTTAAAGTTACCCAGGTTGAGAAAAACTGCAGCAGACTAAATAATGCTCCTCCCCCCAACCCGCCCTTCCTTTCCTTTTGTAAGGAGCCATTTCCTGCTGGAATACATGCTCAGGCACATTTTGATCATCGATTCTTTTTTCAGGAAGGGGTTTTAATGCTTCGGTGTTTGAAAGCCACAACACTGAAGGTCGGGGAGGAGAAGAGCCACAGCCTGGATGGTGCAGATGGACACATTGCAGTGAATGATGAAGCAATTAGAAGAGTCAGAGAGCCTAAGGCCTGGTCAGACTAGAGCTGAGCTCAGCAGAATACAAGGAGCAATAACCCAGAGGCCCTCTGAGCAAGTGCTAAGTGGGAGTTAACAGAATAACAGAGTTGGAAGCTGAAGGTCTTTTATTCCAGCCTCCTGCTCAAGCAGGAGGCCCTATACCAAGGGGTCTTCAAACTTGACTGCTTTAAGACTTTTGGACTTCAACTCCCAGAATTCCTCCTCCAGTCCTGCTAGCTCAGGAATTCTGGGAGTTGAAGTCCAACAAGTCTTAAACTTGCCAAGTTTGACCCCTGACCCATTTCCGACAAATGGCAGTCCAATCTCTCCTTAAAAACCTCCAGTATTGGAGCACCCACAACTTCTTCTTTTTTTAAAAAAATATATATTTTTATAGTTTTATATCACAAATTCCATTTTTATATTTGAACAGTGCATTTTCTAGGTGCCCAGCGTGTTAAGATATAAACATCATCGTAATCATTACAATCGTGTACCTCAGAGGTGGTATTCAGCTGGTTCTGACCAGTTCTGGAGAACCGGTAGCAGAAATTTTGAGTAGTTTAGAGAACCGGCAAATACCGCCTTTGACTGGAGATTTTACAGTTTCCTTCCTCTGCCACACCCACCAAGCCACACCCACAGAACCGCTAGTAAAAAAAATTGAATCCCAGCGCGATAATATCAATCGTTGTTGAAAAGTACACTATCTTCCATTGCAATATCGATTATATAACCCTCAAAAGCATTTTTCTTTCTTTCTTGTGTAGTCTATATTTCACATAAATCCACTCATCCAACCTCTGTATCTGTCAGCTA
Organism: Notechis scutatus; assembly: GCF_049901735.1. Classification (NCBI taxonomy): domain Eukaryota; kingdom Metazoa; phylum Chordata; class Lepidosauria; order Squamata; family Elapidae; genus Notechis; species Notechis scutatus. Next base: position 23,418,717 of record NC_142016.1, on the reverse strand, counting down.
ACCATTTGTCGAAAAGTTCCCATGTCACAATATATTCCGAATCTTTTTTTTTCTTCTGGTGGCAAGTCGTTCCACTCATTTATTGGTCTCCCTGTCAGGAAATGTCTCCTTAGTTCTAAGTTGCTTCTCTCCTGGATTCGTTTCCACCCGTTGCTTCTTGTCCTGCCCTCAGGTGCTTTGGAGAATAGCTTGACTCCCTCTTCTTTGGGGCAGCCCCTGAAATACTGGAAGACAGTTATGTCACCCCGTAGTCTTTCTTTTCATCAGACTAGACATACCCAGTTCCTGCAACCGTTCTTTATACGTTTTAGCCTCCAGTCCCCTAATCCTCTTTGTGGCTCTTCTCTGCACTCTTTCCAAAGATCTCAACCTCTTTTTTTTTTAATATTGTGGTCAGTGGTGGGATTCAATTATTTTTACTACTGGTTCTGTGGGCGTGGCTTAGTAGGCGTGGCAGGGAAAGGATACTGCAAAATCCCCATTCCCTCCCCACCCCACTAACCAGCTTTCCAGCTCGGTTCTCCTGTGCAGGGCAACCAAAGGAGAACCAGCCGATCAGCTGTGGGCATGGCTTGATGGGTGTGGTGTTCTGTGGGCGTGGCTTGGTGGGTGTGGCATGTGGCTTGGTGGACGTGGCTGGGTGGGCGTGGCAGGGGAAGGATACTGCAAAATCCCCATTCCCTCTCCACTCCACTAACCTGCTTTCCAGCTCCATTCTCCCGTGCAGGGCAACCAAAGAAGAACCAGCCAATCAGCTGGGACTCAATGGGAGGTGGAGAATAGATGGGGGCGGGGCCAGTCAGAGGCGTTTATTTGCCAGTTTTCTGAACTACTCCAAATCTCTGCGTCCGATTCTAGAGAACTGGTCCAAACCGGCTGAATACCACCTCTGATCGTGGTGACCAAAACTGGACGCCGTCTTCCAAGTGTGGTCTTAACTAAGGCTTTGCAAAGTGGTACAATGTCAAGCCAGGAACGGAGCTCCACAGAAGAAAAGGAGCAATAATCCAGAGGGTCCAGTCTAAGCAAGTGCTGAGTGCATCCCTGGCAGAAGAAGCTCCTTCTATAGAATATTGTGGAAAATGCAACTTTCTTTCTTTCAGAACTACCAGTGTTTTCCTAAGCTGATTAAGCAGACTTTTTTTATTATTATTATCTCCGTTTCCAACTGTTTCCCCCACCAAGCTGAAATCCCCTTTAATCATTGTGTTCCATAATTTCCCCTTCCTCCGAATCAACAAAATACAGTTGGAGAAGTTCCAGAAGACGTGGTGTGCTCACCCAGGCCTTAACCCCGTGTGCCCCCTTGCCAGGGTAGAGGCGGCCCCGACCAACTTGTCTTTGTGTGTTCACATGACCGTTGCTTTCCTCCAGAAGGGAGAGAGGTTTAATTAACTCGTCCTTAGCTGTGTCACAGTTTTTAAGAACGCGGTTCTCTTTCTTCCTACCTCTGCCAAGGTCAGGCCTGCAGGTGGAGAAAAATCTGCACAGCTGTATCACCTGCAGAGGTGGCATTCAGCCGGTTCTGACCAGTTCTGGAGAACCGGTAGTGGAAAATTGAAATAGTTTGGAGAACCGGCCAATACCGCCTCTGACTGGCCCCGCAAATCCCATCTATTCTCCACCTCCCGAGTCCCAGTTGATTGGCTGGGTCTCCTTTGGTTGCCCTGCCCAGGAGAATGGAGCTGGAAAGCAGGTTAGTGGGGTGGGGAGGGAATGGGGATTTCACAGTATCCTTCCCCTGCCATGCCCACCAAGCCACGCCCACAGAACACCACACCCACCAAGTCATGCCCACAGTTGATTGGCTGGGTCTCCTTTGGTGCCCTGTCCAGGAGAACGGAGCTGGAAAGCAGGTTAGCGGGGTGGGGAGGGAATGGGGATTGCAGTATCCTTCCCCTGCCATGCCCACCAAGCCACGCCCACAGAACACCACAACCACCAAGCCATGCCCACAGCTGATTGGCTGGGTCTCCTTTGGTTGCCCTGTCCAGGAGAACGGAGCTGGAAAGCAGGTTAGCAGAGTGGGGAGGGAATGGGGATTTTGCAGTATCCTTCCCCTGCCATGCCCACCAAGCCACGCCCACAGAACACCACACCCACCAAGCCATGCCCACAGCTGATTGGCTGGTTCTTCTTTGGTTGCCCTGTCCAGGAGAATGGAGCTGGAAAGCAGGTTAGCGGAGTGGGGAGGGAATGGGGATTTTGCAGTATCCTTCCCCTGCCACGCCACCAAGTCACGTCACGCCCACCAAACCACACCCACGGAACCGCTAGTAAAAAATTTTGGAATCCCACCACTGCCTTGGAGGGATGCCACGTGCCTTGGGACAAGGGCCAAGACAGGCCAAAGGACCAGCCAAAGTAGAGCAGCATCCCTCAGGCTGCATTGCGTGGATTTTCAACTCCCAGAATTCCCCAGACAGGATGCATGGACTTCAGTTCCCAGGATCCCGCCAGTAGCACGCTTGGACTTCAACTCCCAGGATTCCCCCCACCCAGCGTGCACGGACTTCAGCTTGTCGGGGATTTAGGAGGCCAGAAAGGGGGGGGAGGGGGGCATTGGAGCCTTGGAAAGCCAAGCTGGGTTTGGCAGGCAACCAGGTTGGATGGCCTTGCACAGCCCACTCGTGCCAATCTTTCTCAAACTTGGCAGCTTTTCAGGGGAGTGGCCTTCAACTCCCCGAATTCTTGCTGGCTGGGGAATTTTGGGAGTCCACGGGTGCTAAAGTGGCACGAGGGTGGAGGAAACGCCGCACTATAGAATGTATAGTCTGTGGAGGGGGCACTTGGTTGATTTTTTGTGTGTGTGGGGGGGCAGGCATTGCAAAGCGTGAAGCTGCACAGTTTCAGTCCCTGGGCCGCTGCATTTGTGCCCACAGCTTGGTGGTACCTGGGTGCAGATACTTGAACCCTAATCCGGATATAATCCGCCTTTGCAAAGCATTTTTGAATGTGAGTCAAAGCAAAAGTTGACAGCCCCAAAAGACATGAAAAGAAACCTCTCTTTGAAAAGGTCCTTGGTGCTCTCTGAGCTTGTTTTGCAGATGTTTCATTACCCAAATTTGATAACATCAGTGCTAGTGCCCTTCCTTCTCCCCTTCCTCCCTCGTTTTCTTCTTTCTTTCTTTCCCTTTCCTCCCTCCCTCTGGAAAAACCTTCTTGGCAAAATAGGGGGGTTCCCAGCTCCCTATCCCATGGGGAACATTTGATGGCCAATGACTGCATTTAATTGGGGAGAGGGAGTTGAGTGGGGCTTCAGGGGGTGGAGCAATGACCCAGAGGTGGTATTCAGCCGGTTCTGACCAGTTCTGGAGAACCAGTAGTGGAAATTTTGAGTAGTTCGGAGAACTGGCAAATACCGCCTCTGACTGGCCCCGCCCCCCATCTATTCTCCGCCTCCCAAGTCCCAGCTGATTGGCTGGGTCTCCTTTGGTTGCCCTGCACAGGAGAACGGAGCTGGAAAGCAGGTCAGTGGGGTGGGGAGGGAATGGGGATTTTGCAGTAGCCTTCTCCTGCCACGCCCACCAAGCCAAGCCACGCCCACCAAGCCACGCCCACAGAACCGGTATTTAAAAAATTTGAATCCCACCACTGCAATGATCTAAAGTGGGAGAGAGAGAGAAAGGAAAGAACTAGAAAGAAAGGAAAGAGGAAGGAAAGGAAAGGAAAGAAAGAAAGAAAAGAAAGAAAGAAAGAAAGAAAGAAAGAAAGAAAGAAAGAAAGAAAGAAAGAAAGAAAGGAAAGAAAGAAAGAAGAAAGAAAGGAAAGAGCTAGAATGAAGAAAGAAAAAGAGAAAGAAAGGAAAGAGGAAAGAGAAAGAAAGGAAAGGAAAGAAAAGAAAGAAAGAAAGAAAGAAAGAAAGAAAGAAAGAAAGAAAGAAAGAAAGAAAAGAAAGGAAAGAAAGAAAGAAAAAGAAAGGAAAGAGCTAGAATGAAGAAAGAAAAAGAGAGAGAAAGGAAAGAGCTAGAAAGAAAGGAAAGGAAAGAAAAGAAAGAAAAGAAAGAAAGAAAGAAAGAAAGAAAGAAAGAGAGGAAAGAAAGAAAGAGAAAGAAAAGAAAGGAAAGAAAGAAAGAAAAGAAAGAAAGAAAGAAGAGAAAGAAAAGAGCTAAAGAAATAGAAAGAAAGAAAAAGAAAGAAAAGAAAGAAAGAGAAAGAAAGGAAAGGAAAGAGAGAGAAGAAAGAAAGAAAGAAAGAAAGAAAGAAAGAAAGAAAGAAAGAACCAACCAGCCAACCGGGTGGGATGGTCTCTTGCAGGTGCCCCCTTGCCTCTTCCTCCTCCCTCTCCCCTCTTTTGCCCGGGAGATTTGCTGGTGGTGGCGGGCGGCTGGCGAGGGGGCGGCGGCTGGGGATTGGGCTGAGCCACCGGAGGGCGGGCCGGGGGCGGGCAGGAGCCACCGAGCGAGCGAGCGAGCGAGCGGCGGCGGCGCGGCTTCTTCAGTGTCGGCGTCGAATTGCAGCGGGCGCGGGTCATGGGCACCCGCGGCGGGCTCTCCGAGGCGCTCCTCTGGCCGGCCTCCTGGCGGGGCTCTGGCTGCTCGCCTGCCCAGGTAAGAGGCGGCGGAAAGCGGCGGGACACCCCCACCCCACCCGTCGCCCCCAACCCTTCCTCGCTCGCCTCTGCTGCGCGGCCGGGCGTGGGAGGGGAAGACGGAGGGGCAAGCGGGATGGGCAGGGGGAGCCGGGCAGTCCTGGCCCCGGGGGGGGCACCTCCGCTCGCTCTTCTCAGCCGTCCCGCCGGACTCCGCCCGGGGGCGGGGGCTCCGGCTGCAACCCCGGTCTCTTGGCTCCCGTTTCTTGCAAGGTGGGGATCCACCTGCCGTCCTGCTGCCCCGATCGCGGCCGCCTCTTTCTGAACAGCCTCCTCGTTTGGGGGTGGAGGATGGCGGGGGGGGGGGAGAATCACCTGGACCCGCCTGCCTTGTGGGGGGACAAAGCCCCCGGGCGCTCGGACCCCAGGAAGAAGAAGAGGAGGGGATTCCCAGGAATCTGGATTTTGCCTTGCTTTGCCCCCTCCCCGCCTCTTGCTTTGCAACTCGCTTCCTTTTGGGGTGCCCCAAAGGCCCCCAGCCAGGGGCAGGTGTCCCCCCCCTTCCTCCCCATTTCCCAGCCCCAAAGGAAGACCTGGGTTCAAATCCGGAGGAAGTGGGGGTGCAGACAAAAGGAGAAAGACGCTTCAGACTCCGAAGAATGGAGAACTCTGAGACCAGGACGAGGAGAAAGCCATTCTGTTTTCCAGGTGGTCCTCGGCTTATGGCCACAACTGAGCCCTGCCCACCCCTCCCCCACTGCATTTCAGTTGCTAAGCAAGACGATTCGACTCTCCTTGCCAAGCGCAGTGGTTAACGTTAAGTCGCCCAGTGGTTAAGCGAGTCCAGTTTGCTTCTCCGAAAGTTGCAAAAGGGAATCACGCAACCCCGGGACACGACGGGCGTCGTAAATAGGAGACCGTTGCCGAGCATTTGAATTGGGATCGAGTGGGAGGAGGATGCAAGGGGTTGTAGGTGTGAAAAAGGGTCCTACATCGCTTCCCCCTCCCCCGGTGCCGTTGTGACTTTTGCACGTCCCTAAGTGAACTGCCGTAACTTGAGGACAACCTGTGTATCCCTTCCCTGCTCTTCCACTCACCTCATTGATATTTTCCCCCTGGGGCTGGGGCCTTCCATAAAACCCATTTAGTTCTCTCCCCCCAGGCTCCCAAGGAGGGGCTGAAGAGAAGTGGCACCACATGGGTGGATGCCCGACCCCCCCCATTACCGCCCTCCCCTCTTCTCTCCTGCCCCTCCCTCATCCCCTTCCTCCCCAAAGGCTAAGCTTCTTTCCAGCTATGACTGGACCCTTCCTACATGAGTCATCCCGAAGGTGATGCCATAGCTTCATAGAGATGATTTTTTTAGGGAGGGGGCTGTGGTGTGTGTGTGTGTGAAGGTAGGAGGGTCAAGGGTTATAGGCAGAGGTGAGCCCCTGCCCCAACTTTCCACCCAGATGGGGGACAGAAGTCATGGGGAGCATTGGAAGAAAGAAATGCCAGCCGCACCTGCTTTGGTGTAGGGTGGGATATCCAAGCTCGGCAATTTGAAGACTGGTGGACTTCTACGCCCAGAATTCCCCCAGCCAGCCCTGTTTTGGTGCCTAAGGTGGGACTAGAACTCCCAGTCTCCTAGAGATTGGCCCAAAGTCGCCCAGCCAGCTTCGTGCCAAAGGCAGCACTAGAACTCCCAGTCTCCTAGAGATTGGCCCAAAGTCACCCAGCCAGCTTCGTGCCTAAGGCAGCACTAGAACTCCCAGGCTCCTAGTGATTGGCCCAAAATTACCCAGCCAGTTCTTACGTGCTAGAACTCCCAGTCTCTAGAGATTGGCCCAAAGTCACCAGCCAGCTTCGTGCCTAAGGCAGCACTAGAACTCCCAGTCTGCTAGAGATTGGCCCAAAGTCACCCAGCCAGCTTGTGCTAGAACTCCCAGTCTCCTAGAGATTGGCCCAAAGTCACCCAGCCAGCTTCGTGCCTAAGGCAGCACTAGAACTCCCAGTCTGCTTGAGATTGGCCCAAAGTCACCCAGCCAGCTGGCTAGAACTCCCAGTCTCTAGAGATTGGCCCAAAGTCACCCAGCCAGCTTCGTGCCTAAGGCAGCACTAGAACTCCCAGTCTCTTAGTGATTGGCCCAAAGTCACCCAGCCAGTTTCTTACCTAAGGCAGCACTAGAACTCCCAGTCTCTTAGTGATTGGCCCAAAGTCACCCAGTGGACTTCATGCCGATGAATGCCGCCTGGGGAATTCTGGGAGTTGGAAGTCCACATGTCTTCAAGTTGCCAAGCTTGGACACATTTGGCGTAGGGTTTAATTGGTGGTTGAGTAGCCCAATGCAGGTATTAATTCTGGCCACCCTGCTTGGATCTGGCAGCTTCTCTCCATCCTTCAAACGTTGGCCCGCCCAAGGATTAAACGATAACCTTTGCTGTAGACAGCAGCTTTTCAGGGCTCGGTTGCCACCCTGTGGAAGGGAAACCTTTACGAGTCCCTGCAAGTTTTTATTTTTGGAGAAATCCCTTTGGAAGAGGGAAGTCTCACCGGGTGAAAAAGGGAGAAGAGGTGGGCAAAGGGACTCATTAAAGAATGGAAACGAAGTTTAAAAGTTTGCACTGGGCTAGAAACCGGGAGACTGTGAGTTCTAGTCTTGCCTTAGGCATGAAAAGCCAGCTGGGTGACTTTGGCCCAGTCACTGTCTTTGAGCCCTGGTTGTTGTTATGGGGAAAATAGGACGAGGAAGGAGCATTGGGTATATTTCCTTTCTGCCTTGAGTTATTTATAAAAACAATAAAGGTGGGATGTAAACGAACGTAAATCCAATCTAAACAGAGGTGTCATTTTAAGGGACAGAAAATGGCTGAGCAGAACCTTTGTCTGGCTCAGTTGCATGAGAAGAGACTCCACTTTCCTTCTCACTGGATTCCCTCCTGGTGCCCCCTTCCCCCCTCTCTCCCTCTCTCTCTCCCTCTCTCTTTTCTCTTTCTTTCCATCTCTCTCTTTCCCTTTCTTTTTCTCTTTCTCTCCATCTCTTTTTCACTTTCTCTCCATCTCTCTCTCTCACGCTTTCTCTCCATCTCCATTTCTTTCTCTTTCTCTCTCCATTTCTTTTTCTTTCTCTTTTTCTTTCTCTCTCTCCATCTCTCTCCCCATCTCTTTCTCTCTCTTTCTCCATCTCTCTCTCTCCCCTCTCCCTTTCTTTTTCTTTCTCCATCTCTCTCGCTCTCTTTCTCCATCTCTCTCTCCATCTCTTTCTCTCTCCATCTCACTCTTTCTCTTTCTCTCCATCTCTCTCTCCCCATCTTTCTCTCTCTCTTTCTCCATCTCTCTCTCCCCCCACTCCCTCTCTTTCTTTTTCTCTTTCTCTCCATCTCTCTCACGCTTTCTCTCCATCTTTCTCTCTCCATTTCTTTTTCTTTTTGTTTCTCTTTCTCTCTCTCCATCTCTCTCTCTCACGCTTTCTCTCCATCTCCATTTCTTTCTCTTTCTCTCTCCATTTCTTTTTCTTTCTCTTTTTCTTTCTCTCTCCATCTCTCTCCCCATCTCTTTCTCTCTCTTTTCTCCATCTCTCTCTCTCCCCTCTCCCTTTCTTTTTCTTTCTCCATCTCTCTCGCTCTCTTTCTCCATCTCTCTCTCCATCTCTTTCTCTCTCCATCTCTCTCTTTCTTTCTCTCCATCTCTCTCTCCCCATCTTTCTCTCTCTCTTTCTCCATCTCTCTCTCCCCCCTTTCCCTCTCTTTCTCTCCATCTCTCTCCGCTTTCTCTCCATCTTTCTCTCTCCATTTCTTTTTCTTTTTGTTTCTCTTTCTCTCTCTCCATCTCTCTCTCACTCTCTCTCCATCTCTTTCTTTTTCACTTTCTCTCTCTCTCTCTCTCTCTCTCTCTCTCTCTCTCATTTTGCAGATGGCAGTGCCTAGTGCAAAGAGAGAGGATGCTTATCAAACTGCACTGGGAAGGACAGGAGTGCCTCAGATGCTAGGGCAGCTTGCCTTCGGATGTGGTAGAGAGACGAGTGGGGCTGGACTGGCACAAGAGCCGCCTGGAGAAGCAGCAGAAGGCAAAGTGGAGGAGAAAGGCAGGGAAGGGAGTGTGGGAAGCCCCCTCCCCAGCTTGGGAGAACTAGGGAGGGATGCTGCTTAGCTAAACATGCCCCAGCTGGTTGTTTGCTCAGTTCTGGCACTTCTCGCATTCCTGCTGGTTCCTTACTTGAGTTTTTCTCGTTCTCTTAATCTTTGTTTCCCAGGCTAGACGCTGTGGAAACTTTCTACTCTGGGTCCCTCCATGTAACCTCCCACCCAGGAAGAGTTTGAGGGAAGTTTTAAGTGGGAAGGTCCCCAGCCCCTTTGAGTAAGCTCTTAAGGGGTCTCTCGAAAGGGTATTTGATGCTTTTCTCCAAGCCGAGGTCAGGTATATTGGATTTCCATAAACATCAGACGCCGTCAGTGGCTCCTGGATTGAGCTGACTGGGGAAGAGAGAGAGAAAGGGAATTGCAAGCTGTGCAAGGGGTGGTTGGGTGGATCCGGGCCCCAGATTTGTCCTGCCTTTCCTTCTTTATTTGGTGGTGTGCTAGGATTCAGCCTGGTGTTGTGGAAAGAGCTTTTCGAGGTGGGTTGCAATTCCAGATGTGGCGAAAGGAAAATGGGATGCTTGTGGGTGGAGAGGGGTTTAAACGACACCATCGGTAGCGGGGCGTCTCTCAAGGGATGTAATTTGTGTTGGCTGTGACCGAATTGTACAGTTGTATGTAATTATAATTATATGACTCGGAGTATTTGAGCCAATTTGGTGGAGCGGTTAAAGCGCTGGTCTAGAAACCAGGAGGCTGTGAGTTCTAGTCCCGCCTTAGACATGAAAGCCAGCTGGGTGACATTGGGTCAATCACCAGGAGATTGTGAGTTCTAGTCCCGCCTTAGACATGAAAGCCAGCTGGGTGATTTGAGACCAATCACCAGGAGATTGTGAGTTCTAGTCTTACCTTAGACATGAAAGCCAGCTGGGTGACATTGGGCCAATCACCAGGAGACTGTGAGTTCTAGTCCCGCCTCTGTACATGCTCAAAATCTCACAGGGCCTGCTCTGAGATTGAAGAATAGCCACATCTCTTGCCAGCTGGGGAATAGTCCTCACTTCTCCAATTTGCTGAGATTGAGAAAAGCTAAGCCGTACCCAGCCTGGCTGCAAATCCCAGGAATTTGCAAATCCCTGGCTGCAAATCCCAGGCTAGACTTGATATATATATTTTTTTAAGAAAGCACCATCCCAGATGTACCTACGTCCAAATACGCATTTGTACCATCGGTGTTGTGTTGTTTGTCAACCATAAGGCCCAGATGTCTCCATCGCTCCTGTTTTTAACTCAAGGAAGGCTGTGCTTTCTTCTCCAAAGTTGAAAGATGGATCATTTTTCCCCTCCTCTTGATCAGATTATGGATAGGAAGCGGATGGGCTGAAAAATTATCCTTTGCTGGGTGAGAAATATTACAGGTGGCTCAGCCTTTAAGCAGTTTTGTGCTTGCTGTGTTCAACTTACAGCATCCAGACAGCTGAGACTTTTCCAGAAAGAAAACTATTTTTTTTTTTAATTTTTCTTTCCTCTTGGAAAGTCGATCTTCTTTCACTTATGGTTGAGCGTTTACCAGTTCTAGAGCTGTGGATATTTTTCAGAAGAGGAGGGCAAACTTAAGAGATCGTTCTCGACTTAGTTATTTAGTGACCGTTCAAAGCTACGACGGCACTGAAAAAAAATGTGACTTACCACTGGTCCTCGAACTTACAACCGTCACAGCATCTTGAAACTCACACGATCAACATTTGGGCACTTGGCAACAGGCACGTAGGTTTGCAGCCGTGTGTGTGTGTGTGTGTGTGTGTGTGTGTGTGTGTGTGTGTGTGTGTGAGAGAGAGAGAGAGAGAGAGAGAGAGAGAGAGAGAGATGGCTGGCTGGCTGGGGAATTCTGGGAGTTGAAGTCTCCAGCTCTTAAATTGGCCCAGGTTGGACACTTCTGTTTTATGCAGTGCTTCTTATCCCTTCTTTTAAAAAAAAAAGAAAAAAAGAAAGAAGGAGGAATTTCAGTTTTGTGGTTGCAAGAAAGAATTCCCATGCTCAGGACGGCTTGTTTCCAAAGGAATCTGCAAGCCTCCAAGTGCAGCTCAGTTTGATTCCCAGGGGATAAAGGGAATTGGAATGGGAATAGAGTTGGAAGGGACCTTGGAGGTCTTCTAGTCCAGCCCCCTGCTCAAGCAGGAGATCCTATCCCATTTCAGACAAGTAGGTGTCCAGTTCCTTCTTAAAAATGTCTGAAGGCAAAATTGTTCCATTGGTTAATTGTCCTCCCTGTTAGGAAGTTTCTCCTCAGTTCCAAGTTGCTATACTCTCCTTCATTAGTTTCCATCCGTTGTTTCTTGTCCTGCATCCTCTGGTGCTTTGGAAAATAAATGGACCCCCTCTTCTTTGTGGCAGCCCCTCAAACACGGGTATCAAATACTGGTATCATGCCCCCCCCAACCGCTATCATCTCCCTGCCCCTAGAAATGAGGGGTGGGCTTGCTAGGTTTTGGCTTTGGGAACCATAAATGGGGGAAAAAAAACAAAAACCCTTTTTTGGCTGGGGGAAAAAGTGTCAATTCAAGCGAGGGGCTTCTTTCTCACTCAAGCCAAGCTTGGCCGTGGGGCTGGTGCGATTCCGGTGGCACTGCCAGCTGCAGCCAGCGATGCCCGAGGTGGGCAAATTGTTTTGGATTCTGTTCAGCGAGAACTTGGCTGGTGGCAAGGAATAGAGAGTCAGAAACAGCTTCTCAATGAACCATGAGCTGCAAAAGGTTTTTCAAGCTTGGCCCCTTTAAGAGGGATGGACTTTAACTCCCAGAATCCCCCAGCCGGCATTGTTTCTCAACCTTAGTCCCTTTAAGAGGGGTGGACTTCAACTCCCAGAATCCCCCAGCCGGCATTGTTTCTCAACCTTAGCCCCTTTAAGAGGGGTGGACTTCAACTCCCAGAATCCCCCAGCCGGCATCGTTTCTCAACCTTGACCCTTTAAAATGGCTGGACTTCAACTCCCAGAATCCCCCAGCCGGCATTGTTTCTCAACCTTAGCCCCTTTAAGAGGGGTGGACTTCAACTCCCAGAATCCCCCAGCCTGCATTGTTTCTCAACCTTAGTCCCTTTAAGAGGGTGGACTTCAACTCCCAGAATCCCCAGGCGGCATTGTTTCTCAACCTTAGTCCCTTTAAGAGGGTGGACTTCAACTCCCAGAATCCCCAGCCGGCATCGTTTCTCAACCTTGACTCTTTAAAATGTCTGGACTTCAACTCCCAGAATTCCCCAGCCGGCATTGTTTCTCAACCTTGGCCCCTTTAAGAGGGTGGACTTCAACTCCCAGAATCCCCCAGCCGGCATTGTTTCTCAACCTTGGCCCCTTTAAGAGGGGTGGACTTTAACTCCCAGAATCCCCAGCCGGCATTGTTTCTCAACCTTGATCCTTTAAAATGGCTGGACTTCAACTCCCAGAATTCCCCAGCCGGCATTGTTTCTCAACCTTGGCCCCTTTAAGAGGGGTGGACTTCAACTCCCAGAATCCCCCAGCCTGCATTGTTTCTCAACCTTAGTCCCTTTAAGAGGGGTGGACTTCAACTCCCAGAATCCCCAGCCGGCATTGTTTCTCAACCTTAGTCCCTTTAAGAGGGTGGACTTCAACTCCCAGAATCCCCAGCCTGCATCGTTTCTCAACCTTGGCCCTTTAAGAGGGGTGGACTTCAACTCCCAGAATCCCCCAGCCGGCATTGTTTCTCAACCTTAGTCCCTTTAAAATGGCTGGACTTCAACTCCCAGAATCCCCCAGCCGGCATTGTTTCTCAACCTTAGCCCCTTTAAGAGGGGTGGACTTCAACTCCCAGAATCCCCCAGGCGGCTCACTGAAAAAGATCCAGTCAGTGGCCTCTGACTAAGTCACTTTTTTTTCAGTAGCCGTCGTAACTTGGAATGGTCACTAGCTAAACCGTTGTAAGTCGAGGACCACCTGGAGTTCTGGGATGTGCTTCTAATCTGCCCTACCTCACAAGATGGACATCAAGTCACGCAAAATCATGGCGGAGGTTCGAGGGCCCCGGGTGCCAATCCTGACTTTTTTTGGGCCGCTCCTGAATTCCGCACCTTGTTCATCTCAGACCTCATCTTCCTCTTCCTCTCCCCCCTTCAGCCCCAAACCACCATCCCCACTTCCCTTCCATGATAACATCTCAGCCACAGGCGGCAAAGATCATAACCGATCCCAACCGGTTTGGCCACTTTGGGAGCCCGAGAAAGTATCACAATCCAGAAAATGGGAGAACAACAAACATTGTGAAATTTGACTTTAGAGGCTTGTCTCCTCTTCCTTCCTCCTCCAACCCCCCACCCTTTGTGTCTCCCCCCCCCCAATTCCTTTGCATCCTGGCCTCCCGGACCCCTTCAGGTGGGTTGCTGCGGTATCAGGTGTGCACAGACATGTTCCCGCCAGATAAACACGCCTCTTTCTTCGCATAGCTTGACAATGCAAACTCCCAAGGTGGGACTCCCGTTTTCTGGATTTTCCTGCTCCTTCCTTCCTTCCTTCCTTCCTTCCTTCCTTCCTTCCTTCCTTCCTTCCTTCCTTCCTTCCTTCTCCGATCCTTCCTTCTTCTGTTTCTCTGATCCTTCCTTCCTTCTCTCTGAACCTTTCTCCTTCCTTCCTTCCTTCCTTCCTTCCTTCCTTCTCTGATCCTTCCTTCTTCTATCTCTCTGAACCTTTCTCCTTCCTTCCTTCCTTCCTTCCTTCCTTCCTTCCGTCTGTCCGTCTCCATCCGTCTTTCTGAACCTGTCCTTCCTTTCTTCCTTCTCTGATCCTTCCCTCTTCTATCTCTTTGAGCCTTCCTTCTCTCTGAACCTTTCTCTTTCCTTCTTTCTATGATCCTTCCTTCTATTTCTGTGATCCTTCCTTCCTTCCTTCCTTCCTTCCTTCCTTCCTTCCTTCCTTCCTTCCTTCCTTCCTTCCTTCCTTCCTTCCTTCCTTCTCTGATCCTTCTTCTATCTCTTTGAGCCTTCCTTCTCTCTGAACCTTTCTCTTTCCTTCTTTCTCTGATCCTTCCTTCTATTTCTCTGATCCTTCCTTCCTTCCTTCCTTCCTTCCTTCCTTCCTTCCTTCCTTCCTTCCTTCCTTCCTTCCTTCCTTCCTTCCTTCCTTCCTTCCTTCCTTCCTTCCTTCCCTCTGAACCTTTGTCTTTCCTTCCTCCCTTCTCTGATCCTCCCTTCTTCTATCTCTCTGATCCTTCCTTCCCTCCCTCCCTTCCTCTATTCCGCTCCCCCTCCTCCCCTCCGATGCCCCTTCCTCGCATTGTCTCCGTCTGCCCAAGCGTGGCACCTTGTCAGCCAAGACAAATGCAGCTGGGGACGGAGGTTGGCTGGAGGGGATCCCAGGACCTCTATTTAAAATTGGTCCAGTGGATTCCAAGGAGATCATCTGGGCTTGGTGGTACCTAAACTGCCTCCCTCACGGAATCTGGATTTAGAAGGTTCCCTCAGTGATGGCTGTAGAGCTTTCCTATCGTCCTCCAAATCTGGGTCTCATTTTTTCCATTGCTGCTGCAAGGGCCTCTGAGCATGTGCAGAGGGCTTTCCTGTTCCCCTGTCTTTGCAAACAGCTAAGACAGGTAACTTTTGCTTGTAATTCTAATTTACAGGTGGTCCTCAACTTAACAATCATTCATTCAGTTCAGTTACAATAGCACTGAAAAGTTGTGACTTATTATGACCATTATTCACACTTATGACTGTTGCTGCATTCCCCGTGGTCACGTGATCAAACGCTGATCAACCAGCTCGTAGTGTCCTGGGATCACATGATTCCCTTTTACGACCTCCTGAGAAGCAAAGTCAAGGGGGAAGCCAGGTTCACTTAACAACAGCTCCAGTGATTCACTTAACAACGGTAGCAAGAAAGGTCGTCAAACAGGGCAAAAAAACTCACCTCATTTAACATCTGTCTCATTTTGCAGCTGACATTTTGGGCTCAATTGCGGTCGTAAGTCGAGGAGTACCTGTATTGATTTTAGAAATATTTACGTTTTAATGATTTTAATCCTTTTCCTCTTGCGAGCCACCCGGAGTCGCCGTAAGGGGAAATGGACAGCAAATAAACCTAATAAATAATAAAGCACAGTAAGAAAAATAAAATAAAATACAGTAAGGTAAAATAGGATCGCCAACACGATCACCAGTGTCCGATGACGGATATGGCACAAGAAGAAAAAGAAGGTAAAATGAAGTAATAAAATAAAATAAAACAAATAAAATAATAATAAAATAAATAAAATAAGAATGAAATAAAATGAAATCATAAAATAATAAAAACAATGGAACAGAATTAGAATAAAATAATAAAATAAAATAAAATACAGTAAGGGAAACGAGGATCACCAACACGATCGCCTGAGTCTGAAGATGGATATGGCACGAGAAGAAGAAGGCGAAATGAAATAATAAAATAAAACAATAACATAAATAAAATAATAAAAAACAAAATAATAATGAAATAAATAAAATGAAATAAAAAATAATAAAAAAATAAAACGATAGAAAATAATGAAATAAAAAAATAAAATAATGGAATAGAATAAAACAGAATAAAAATAATAATAAAATAGAATAATAATAATAATAAAATAGAATAAAAATAAAATAGAATAAAATAAAATAGAATGGGATAAAATAAAAATAGAATAGTGCATATATACATACTCCGGTTCTGGAGGCCAGGGCCGGTTGGCCAACCTCCAAACCCCCATCTAAGATTGGACGGCCTGCTCTCTGCCGTAACCCACTTTCCTCCTATTTTTCTCCTCTGGGCTGTGGGAAAACAGAGGAGGGGGTGGGGGTGGGCGAAGGCAGGATCCGTGCCACTGCTTCTCCTTTGGGCCTCGGCTTCACCCATCCCTACTTGGGTTGCAAGCTCCCTCAACTTTTCTCCTTTCTTTGCTTCCCTTGGCATCTGCCAGCCCCCCCAAAGTCCCCCGACAAAAGCCCCCGTTCTCCTCATGTTAATGAGCTGGCTGCACCCAGCGTGTCTGTCCGGGTTGGATGCTGGCGCTGTGGAGACCTCACACTCGTCCCGGTCCTGGGAGCCTCCGAGAAAACAATCGGCTTGCCGGATCGACTTCGCTTTCATCCCCTTTGGCGCTGGTCCTGGGGCCTTGGCTATTTCTGGACCGGGGTCTTTTTTTAGACCCTCTGGGACGTTCAGGGCATCCCCTCTCCAGCCCCCAAGGGCAAAACTATTCATAGCTGGTATTTTGTTCCCCTCCCCTCCGGCGGCGTCTCTCACGACAGGCAGGAGCTGAGAGTAGGGAAAGCAGTCGGAGTAGCCGTGCCGGGGAAGGTCTTTCTAAAATGCTATCCAGGTGTTTTTTTCTTTTTTTAAGGTAGAATACAGGTAGCCCTCAACGTATGACCACAATCGAGTCTTCCTGTTTCTGTTGCTAAGCGAGACAGTTGTTGATAAGTTAATAATCCGGTTGTTAAATGAATCTGCCATGGTTGTTAAGTGAATCACTGCACTGGATGAGTTAATAATCTGGTCGTTAAGCGAAACTGCCACAGTTGTTGAGTGAATCACCGCACTTGATAAGTTAGTAATTCAGTGGTTAAGCGAATCTGCCACAGTTGTTAAGTGAATCACTGCACTTGATGAGTTAATCCGGTCGTTAAGCCAATCTGCCACAGTTGTTAAGTGAATCACTGCACTTGATGAGTTAATAATCCGGTCGTTAAGCCAATCTGCCACAGTTGTTAAGTGAATCACTGCAGTTGATAAGTTAATAATCCGGTCGTTAAGCGAATCTGGCTTGCCCGCGGACTTTGCTTGTCAGAAGGTCGCCAAAGGGGGATTGCATAACCCGGGCACAGCGCAACCGTCATAAATATGAGTCAGTTGCCAAGCGTCTGAATTTTGGTGGGGGAAACTGGGGAAACTGTAAGTGTGAAAAACGATCATCAATCGCTTTTTTCAGTACCGTTGTAACTTTGAACGGTTCCCTAAACAAACCGTCGTAAGTCGAGGACTACCCGTGGAAACAGAAGCAAAAATTGAGCAGTGCGTTAAAAAAGGGGGAAAAGAGAGGCGTGACTTGTGGCTTTTTTCAGCGCAGCAAGATGCAAAAAAAAACCCTTCCCATCCCAACCTTTTCTTTTACTTTTCTAAGTGTTTCAGAAGCCGGTTCTTTAAGTCCTAGTTGCCAAGGCCTAAAATTAAAGTCCCAAGGACAAAATCCAGGAGGGGTTTGCAGGGAGAAAGAAAACGGGGTAAAAATTCTTCTCTTTAAAGAGTGGGGTCCCTTGTGCCGCCTCTGCCAAGCCCCACACTTCGACCGCCCCTTCTTCCACAGGGGAATCGGGGGGGTCTTTCCACGCCATGCAGTGGAGCCTTAGGGGCTTTCTCCTCGCTCCCACCCTTGGTCAGAATGCCTCAAGAACCCCCCAGTCAAGGGCCACTTTGGCAGATGCCTGCCTGGGTGTGTCCTGGATGGAATCTCCCTTTGTGTGTGTGTGTGTGTGTGTGTGTGTGTGTGTGTGTGTGTGTGTGCGTGCGTGCGTGTGTGTGTGTGTGTTTGATTTTCTTTTCTCTTTTCTCTTTTCCTTTCCTTCCCTTCCCTTCCCTTTCCTTCTCTATTTCCTTTCCCTTCCCTTCCCTTTTTCTCTATTTCCTTTCCCTTCCTTCTTCTCTTCCTTTCCTTTCCTTCTCTATTTCCTTCTCTATTTCCTTCTCTATTTCCTTTCCCTTCCCTTCTTCTCTATTTCCTTTCCTTCTTCTCTATTTCTTTCCTTTCCTTCTCTATTCCCTTCCTTTCCCTTCCTTTCCTTTCCCTTCCCTTCCCTTCCTTTCCTTCCCTTTCCTTTCCTTTCCCTTCCTTTCCTTTCCTTCTTCTCTATTTCTTTCCTTTCCTTCTCTATTTCCTTTCCCTTCCCTTCCCTTTTTCTCTATTTCCTTTCCCTTCCCTTCTTCTCTATTTCCTTTCCTTTTCTATTTCCTTTCCTTCTTCTCTATTTCCTTTCCTTTCCTTCTCTATTTCCTTTCCCTTCCTTCTTCTCTTCCTTTCCTTTCCTTTCCTATCCTATCCTATCCTATCCTATCCTATTTCCTTTTCTATTTCCTTTCCCTTCCCTTCTTCTCTATTTCCTTTCCTTTTCTATTTCCTTTCCTTCTTCTCTATTTCTTTCCTTTCCTTCTCTATTTCCTTCCCTTCCTTCCTTTCCTTTCCTTTCCCTTTCTATTTCCTTTTCCTCCCCTTCTCTTCCCCTTTTCTCTATGTCCTCTCCTTTCCTTCTCTGTTTCCCTTCCCTTCTCCTCCCCTCCCCTTCCCTCTGTCATCTTTCCTCTTCCTTTCCCCTCCCCTCCTCTTTTTTCCTTTCCTCTTTCCTTCCTACTTTTCTTTTTCCTTCTCTTCCTTTCTTTTTGCGTGGGTGCTAAAGGGGATCCTTGCCCAGGCCTTTTAAACATTCTCCCAAATTGCAGCCAGGGCCTGGGTACTCCGAGAGTGGCCACCTCCCAATCCTCAGGCCGTTTGACCCCCCCTCTGAATCTCTCTCTCTCTCTCTCTGCCCCCATGGTGGGGGTGGCGGTGGGGGGGGGAGCCGGTTGTAGAAATGCTAAAAAGTACCACCTGGCAAAGAAATGGAAATGCAGAGAATGCGGAGATGTGTAGGACATTTACACCCGATTAAATAAATTGGCCTGACTTCCTGCAGGGAGTATGTGTGCTTTGGCCAGAGTTTTAATTATACCTGTCAAGGGGAAGGGATGAGAACCAGAGTCGTGGGGAGAGGGAGGGGTCCAAAAAATTTTAAAAAGTCAAAATGACAGCCGCAATCCCAACATTTGGCAAGCTCCCCTCCAAATGCCCCTTGCTTCACGTTTTTTTTTCTTGGCCGTCCTTCGTCTTCCGGTAGCCCGAAAACCATCCTAAATCCCCCACTTGTTCATTCTAATCCCTTCCCAAGATTTTATTTTATTTTTAAAAAAAAAAAACTTTATTAATTTTACAATTAAAATAAACAAACAACACACACACAAATGTGGAAAAGGAAAAAAAAAGAAACAGAGTGGAGAAGTAAAAGAGAGAAGAGAGAAAAAGAGAAAGGAGTAAAATTTTGTAAAAGAAAAGGCCTTCCCAAGATTTTAAAGCTAGGGGTCTGCAAACTTGGCCACTTTAAGACTTGTGGACTTCAACTCCCAGAATTCTCCAGCCAGCTATGAATTCTGGGAGTTGAAGTCCACACTTCATAAAGTGGCCAAGTTTGGGGACCCCTGCTTTAGGTAAATGCTTGTCATCATAGCTGTAAAAAAATATTTAACCCGCCCAATCATCAGGACCAAAGGTTGTTAGAATAGTTTTAATTCTCTTTAAACAAGTCAATAAAATCTTGACAGGTTGAAATCCTCCCACCCTTCTCTTCCCACTTCTCTTCTCCCCCCCTCCCCCAAATTCTACACATATTTCCTTTTTTTTTAAATTCATGTGCATTTCTAAAAAAATCTCCTAAAGGTCTTTTGATGTTTACTTAGCTCAGCCTAATTTCCACCAACAGGCTTTTTGCAAGAAAAAACAACAACAACTGAAGCAGAAGCAAAAAGAAAAAAAAAGAGATGAGAATTTGGCTTTTGTTCCAGGTACTTTTAAAGACAAACAACCTTTGCCAGGGAAGGACACAGCCTTCCTTGGCTGGAACACCTGAGAGAAGAACTACAATAACAAAACAAAACAAAAAACGAACTAGCAATAGCAGATTAGATTACAGATGAACAGAGTTGGAAGGGACCTTGTAGGTCATCTAGTCCAACCCCCCCTACCCAAGCAGGAGACCCTACACAGTTTCTGACAGATGGCAGCCCAGTCTCTTCTTGAAAGCCTCCAGGGATGGAGCACCCGCAACTTCCGAAGGCAACTTCTGTTCCATGGGTTGATTGTTCTCACTGTCAGAAAGTTTCTCCTTATTTCCAGGTTGAATCTCTCCTTGTTCAGTTTCCATCCATTATTCCTTGTCTGGCCTTCAGGTGCCTTGGAAAATAGTTTGACCCCTTCCTCCTCTCTGTGGCAGCCCCTCAAATATTGGAAGGCTGCTCTCCTGTCTCCCCTGGTCCTTCTCTTCCCTAGACTAGCCAGTTCTTGCAACGTTCATTGTATGTTTTAGCCTCCACTCCCCTCATCATCCCGATTGCTCTTCTCTGCACTCTTTCTAGAATAGCACTTAGACTTATATACCGCTTTACAGTGCTTTTACCGCCCTCTCTAAGCAGTTTACAGAGTCAGCATAATTGCCTCAACAATCTGGGTCCTCATTTTACCCACCTTGGAAGGATGAAAGGCCGAGTCAACCTTGAGCCTGCTGGGATTTGAACTGCCAAATTGCAGTTAGCCGGCAGTCAGCAGAAGTAGCCTGCAGTACTGCACTCTAACCACTGCGCCACCATGACTTAACAACTGCCATGCTTAGCAACAAAAAAATTCTGATCTCCTTTGTGGTCATATGTGGATACCTCCCTTGAACCTAGTCAGGTAAAAACCCAATAAATGCATTTTGACAGGTGGTAAAAATTGACCGATGTTAAGTCTTGTTTAGAATCTCTCTTTGTGTTGCTTTTAGTGGCTTAGCATGGTAGATGCATTGGCCTCCCTTGGACAGTTATTCTTCAGCGTATCCATTTTTAAAAAAATGTGTGTTTGATAAATCAGGCTCAAGTTGAAGAACAAAAAAAAAAAAAAAAAGACAGAATATACACACAGAGGCACAGAGGTGTTTTCCGTGTATGTTTTACACAAAAGTTTCAATAAGCATTATTTGCAGCGGGCGATCTAAGCATAATCTACGACTGTAAGCAACTCTTTTGCAAATCCCAAATGACATCCAGGTCTTCAATCTGCTCTGTCATGGAGGCCATGAAATTATCTTTCCAATGTTGGAGGATTTAGTTATTTAGCAAACAAACAAAACAACCTCCCCCCACCCCACCCCCGAGAATCTACACAAGTAATCCTCAAGTTACAACAGTTCATTTAGTGACGGTTCAAAGGCACTGAAAAAAAGTGACTTGGGCTTGTTTTTCACACTTAGCAAATCCTGCAACATCCCTACGTTCACATGATCAAAATTCGGATTGGGTTGATGCTCCACCTGGATAATCTGAATCCTCTTTGTGTTTTGGTTAGTCTAATTTCAGAGTTTCCCACGATTTTAAGACTCCCGTGGACTGCAATTCCCAGAATTCCCCAGCCAGCTATGCCAAAACTGTTCTTCTCTGGTTCATTTCTGCTTTATTCTGTCTTTATTTCCCTGACACCGGTTCCTGCTTGGTGCTTTCTCATTTTTTCCCCCGGGTCTCACACCCTTTGCCTTCCCATCCTCCCTTCCTCCTCTGCTTTGATCCTCTGATTGTCCCTGAGATTTTTTTTTTTTTAATTTCATGGCAGGGACACAGCTGTTCCATGGGTTAGCAACACCTGTTACTGTTTAATCAGCCTCTTCTCTCTGGCTGGGTAACCCCTTCTTCTCCACCAATCCCTCCGGACTGTGGGTCAGCCATCTCCACCAACTGCCTAGTCCAGGGGTGTCAAACTCGATTTCATTGAGGGCTGCACCAGGGTTGTGTTTGACCTCGGGTGGGGGGGGGGGAAGGCATGGGGCATGGCCAGGGGGGCATGGCCAGCTTGGTGTCACTCATGTCGGGGGTGCCCGTGGCGGCCCTGAGTGCTGTGCCAGCAAAAATGGAACTCCATTTTCACCGGCAGAGACACCGCGGGCCGGTCCTTTCCTGTTTCAGGGCAGCCTCGCGGGCCAGATCTAAGCTCCCCCACGGGCTGGATCCGGTGAGTTTGAACACCCCTGGCCTAGTCCCTGCCATCCAGTGGTAGGATTCCAAATTGCACGCTACCGATTCTATGCGCTTGGCCCCTCGGCGAGGTGAGCTGTTTTTTTTTTTTAGCTCAGCTGAGGCGCGGCAATCCGTTCCACCACACGAATCAACTGAGGTAAAAAACCAATGGAATATAGGACAGAAAAGGGCGGGGCAGGTGGGCGGAACCAGTCAGAGGTGGTATTTGCCAGTTCTCCAAACTGGTCAAAATTTCCGCTACCGGTTCTCCAGAACTGGTCTGAACTGGCTGAATACCCACCTCTGCTGCCGCCCATTTTTTTTTTGAATTCACGCAATAAACCCAATACGGGTAATCCCGGAGCTTACGACCACAAGGACGCTTTAAGTTTCCCTCGCGAAGCGAGACGGCCGTTCAGCAAGTTTTACCCCATTTGACAACTTTTCTTGCTGCGGTTGTTAAGTGAATCACTGCGGCCGTTTTAAGTTCGTCACACGGTCGTTAAGTGAATCCGGCTGCCCCATTGACTTTGCATATCAGAAGGTCGCAAAAGGGGATCGCGTGACCCCCCCGGGACGCCACCACTGTCATAAATACGTGCCAGTTTCCAAGTGCCCTGATTTTGATCTGTGGCCATGATGACAAACCTATGGCACATGAGCCTCAGCCAAACTTATCTGCACATGCACGCGCTTCCCATTTGAGGCCGTTTTTGCCCTCGCAGAGGCTTGAGGGAAGCCTCTGCAGCCTCAGGAGGCCGAAAAACGGGCCTTCCGGAAATATTGGAAGTGTTGAAATGGGCCCGTTTTCAGCCCCCTAAGTCTGCAGAGGCTTCCCGTGAGGCTCCAGGATGGCATAAATGGCCTCAAACGGGCCTAAAATCAGCTGGGAGGTGTGCACACATGCGCAATGCAGGGAAGGGGGCAGGGCAGGGATATCGCGCACACATGCACAGGAGGGGCAGGCCGCATTGCATTGTGGGTGCCGGCGCTTTGCTGCTTGCTTTCGGCACGCCACAACAAAAACGTTCACCATCACTGATCTATGGGACGCTGCAAGGGTTTTTAAGTTTGAAAACTGGTCCTAAGTCCCTTTTTTTTTCAATGCTGTTGTAACTTTGGTCACTAAACAAACGGTTGTAAGTCGAGGACTATCGGTAAATATTTTTAAAAAATGCTTCTCCTGCCCAACTTAGTTGCCTGGACCCTGTAACAGGAGAAGCTGCTCCTGCCAGATCCTCTCCATAGCCATCCCTCATCCCTCTCCGCTTTGCGGATCAAGTCTTCAAGGAGTTTGCAATCGGATCAGGCCGATTGGACTTCAGTCTGGATTCCTTGCAGGGAATAACTCACCTTCCAGTGAACATCCCAAAGTAAATATAAAGCTGAGTTTTTTCGGGATAATGTCCTGGCCATTTCGTTGGAGAATTGTATTGGGCGCTGAGGCTAATATAGGCAGTTCTCGACTTAACAGCTACCGTCGTGCCCTGTTGTTCAGCGAGATGTTTGCCAAGCGAGTGTTGCCCCGTTCTGTGACCTTCCTTGCCGCCGTTGTTAAGTGAATCGCTGCGGTTCTTAAATTAGTAAGTGAATCCGGGTTCTGCCCATTTGACTTGGCTTTTTCAGAAGGTTGCAAAAGGGGACCGTGCGTTTCCTGGACACTGCGACCGTCACAAATATGAACCAATGGCCAGGGGAATGCTGCAAAGGCTGTAACTCTGAAAAAAGATCATAAGTCCCTTTTTTTCAGGGCCATTGTAACTTTGAACGGTGACTAAGCAAATTGTTGTAAGTTAAGGACTACCGTGTTTCCCCCAAAATAAGACCCTGTCTTACATATATATTTTTTGGCCACCAAAAAGGCACCAGGTCTTATTTACGGGGGACGTCATCCACTGACTAACCTCACTTGCGCACATCGCCCCCAGCCTCCTTTTCACTGTCGGAGGCCTTCAGGAACTTCTTCTTCTGTGGCTGGCAAGGCTTTTCTGAAGGCCTCTGCAGCAGGTAACAGAGCTCTGGATCGATCCAGAGCTTTCTTACCAGCTACAGAGGCCTTCAGGAAAGCCTTGCCAGCCTTGCCAGCTGCAGAAGAAATGGGCCGGAAAGGCAGGTGTTGGGGTGTTTAAGGCCTGGCTACAACTGTCCAAAAGTAAGTAGTAGCACAGCTCCATCCCCCTCATTCCCACCCTAGCTTAATTAGGGCTTATTTTGGGAGCACATGTAAAAGTCAAGCTAGGACTTATTTTCAGGGTAGGTCGTATTTTTAGGGAAACATTGTACCTGATATAGACTGTTTCCACTACAGTATGCCATTTTAATTAGAGGGGAGAGAAGCTTTCTGAAACTGGTCCCGTTATCACGATTTAATCTTTTTAAGATGCTTTTGGCCTTGATGATATTACATTTTGCAATATATTTTGGGGAGAAGCTCCTGCAATTGGCATGGCAAGAGTTAGTACACTCCAAGGGCTCTCTGCCTAACTTACGTTTTTCCTTTTGACCGAAGAAATTACTTGGAGGAGTAACGAAACGTCTCCATTTCATAAACTTTGGTCCAGTGGCCACGATTTAAGCCTTTTAAGATCTTTCTGAATTCCGTGAGCATTTCAAAAGGGAACATGCCATCTTGAGTTTTGTTTGGACAATTTCTTTCTGGCACACTTTCCATCGAAAAACCGGATTGGGCACCAATGATGAACTTGGGTTCAGATGCCATGTTTCTGTAAAGTATTATTTATTTAGCATCTGGCGTATCATACACAGACGAGCAACGTTTCTTAACATTTCACTGAGATTAATAACCCACAATAAAATACAAATGCTAAAAATATCTATGCTCAGATACCAAGGTCTATCTAACCATCGCAGGATCGTTTATATTTTTAAATAATCAGATATTGGACTGTGGTATAGCAATAGCCCTTAGAGTAGACTTATTAGGGCTTATATTGGGAGCACATGTAAAAATCAACGCTCTCTAAGCAGTTTACAGAGATTACTCTCTGAAGTCAGTGTCTGTCTTGTTGGGTTGCAGAGACAAACCAATCGTTTTAATCGTCTTAGTTGCTCTTCTCTGTGCTTTTCCAAAGCCTCAAACATCTTTTTGGTACATTAGCTCGGCCTGCGAACATCCTACAAAGCAAGATTGTTGTGGGGCCTGAAAAGCTTCCAGTCCTCTGCCTGCTTGTCCGATTCATCCTGAGGTTTTACCATCTCATCTGCTATTTAGCCGAGCTTGGCTGAAACAGGCTTCGTCTCTATATCTATATCTGATCTCCTATCCCAAGAGATCTTGACTCCCATCTGTAATGAGGTGTAGCTATATCATTGTAATACCGGGTGATCTCTGCAGGGTTGGGGTTGCTGTATGGATTGGGAGTCCCAGAGGGTGTTGATGGCAGAAGATTGCTCTCTTTGTCTTTTTTTGCAAATCTGCCTCGGTCCTGGTTGTCTTTGTGAGCTGTGATGGCTTCACGACGGGGGGCTTCAGCCTGCTCCTGTCAATATTTCTGAAAAGCAAGAGTCATTTTAAAAGACTCGGACGTGCACTGCTGTGTTCTTTGTAATGGGGCCTCTGGAGCTGATTGGTCTCCCAAATATATTTCCAAACTGGGAAGCCAAATTTCACAGCTACATCTTCAGCGAGACCTGTCTACTGCACTGAGTCAAAAAGAGAGCTGTGAAAATACCTACAGACCCCTCACATCCTGGACAGAAACTGTTTCAACTTCTACCCTCAAGACAATGCTATAGGGCAGGGGTCCCCAACCACCGGTCCGCGGACCGGTACCGGTCCGCGGAACAAGTCCTACCGGGCCGCTGGTTGCTGGGCGCCGCCATCTTGTTTTGATGAAAAAGTGCTTCCGGTGAGCTTTTCCGGGTGAAAGCTCACCGGAAGCACTTTTCATCAAAAGATGGCGGCGCAGCGCTTCGATGAGCTTTTCTGGGTAGAAAGCCATTTCTACCGGAAAAGCTCACCGAGCGTAGCGCCACCATCTTTTTGATGAAAAGTGCTTCCGGTGAGGTCACCGGAAGCACTTTTTCATCAAAAAGATGGCGGCGCCCAGCTGATGCCGGTACCGGGCCGCGGCGCCCAGCTGATGCCGGTACCGGGCCGCGGCGCCCAGCTGATGCCGGTACCGGGCCGCGGCATAAAAAAGGTTGGGGATCATTGCTATAGGGCACTGCACACCAGAACAACTACTAGACACAAGGACAGTTACTAAGACTGTACTGCTATTATTCTTCTCATCCTTCCCATTATGTAAAAAAGATGTGGAGACTCTAGAAAGAAGGCAGAGAAGAGTAACGAAGAGGATTATGGGACTGGAGGCTAAAACATATGAAGAACAGTTGCAGGAACTGGGGATGTCTAGTGGTCTAATGAAAAGAAGGACTAGGGGTGACATGATAGCAGTCTTCCAATATCTCAGGGGCTGCCCCAGAGAAGAGGGAGTCCAGCTATTCTCCAAAGCACCTGAGGGCAGGACAAGAAGCAACAGGTGGAAACTAATCAAGGAGAGAAGCAACTTAGAACTAAGGAGACATTTCCTGACCGTTAGAACAATTAACCAGTGGAACAACTTGCCTCCACAAGTTGTAAATGCTCCACGCTGGAATCTTTTTAAGAAGAGACTGGACAACCATTTGTCTGAAGTGGTGTAGGGTATCCTGCCTAGGCAGAGGGTTGGACTAGAAGACCTCCAGTGTCCCTTCCAACTCTGTTTATTCTATTCTATTCTATTCTATTCTATTCTATTCTATTCTATTCTATTCTATTCTATTCTATTCTATTCTATGAAGCTTAGATGAGAACTATAGAAGCTTCTTGGATGAAAAGTGAGACATTTTCAAGGAAAAAAACACCTCCCCCAAAAGTCCAGTTGCCTTTTGGAAAAAGCACTTTTTGGACAACCGTTCATTTTCAGCCATTTGAAGTGATACCAGCACTGAAAAAAAACATTAATTTACAATCAATACCCACACTTACAACCGCCGTAGCATTCCCATTGTCACGTGATCACAACCTGGATATTTGGCAATGGGGGTGTGTGCCCTAATTGGATTGCAGCATCTTGGGGTCACATGATCACCATTGGCGACTTTCTCAGCAGGCTTTCAACGGTTATACATTAGTGTGTAAAAGCAAAAAGCGGAGGTTCGAGTTTTTCCTCTTGTACTGTGCTAAGAAGAGTTGGAAGTTAATGCCCCTTTCCCCCTCTTTTTCTCTTTCCCTTTGTATCTCACACCCCCTTTTTCCCTTGCTCCTTTTCCTTCTCTTATTTTCCTATCCTTTCTTCTCTTGTTTGTATTTTTATGTAGTAAAACAAAACCTTAATTAAAAAAAAAACATTAAAAAAACATGTTCAAACTAGCAAAGTCAATGGGGGAAAGTCGGATTTGCTTCACGACTGATGTGATTTGTTTAACAACCAACCCCCCCCCCCAAAAAAAAGGCTTTTAAAATCAGGTGTGATTCACATAACTACCTTGCTTGACAACAGAAATTCTAATTGTAATCGTAAGTGGAAAACTATCTACTTTCTCCCTCAGTTATAGGCGTTAGAGAATTTGCAGCTTCTGCGAGTTTTCCGTGAAAAATCCAGGGTCCCTGGCTTCTGTTTGGGATGGGCAGGGATGGGATTTGTAGTCCCAACAGCTCTGGAGGCTGTGGAAGTTACGCAACATCTTCACCTTCAGCAGGATGTTTTAAATGGCAGAGGGCAAGGATTTTATTTATGGCTTGTTTAATTTTGTTTCGTGTGTTTATTTTGTCCTTCTGAAAGACTAAATATTTGGATTGCGGGGGGGGGGGGCAAAATGACTAGGTAGGCTTGGAAGCAACCGATAAAATTGCACATTGCATGCATTCCTCTCTCTCCCCACTAATAAAACTTAAGTCCTAAGACTTAACTTGCTTTGCATAACACTGCAGGACCCAATCTTTCAAGTCAGTGTTGCTCCACCTTGGCAACATATAAATGTGTGGACTTCAACTCCCAGAATTCCCCAGGAAAAACAGAAATGAAACTGGGGCGCATGGATTGGTCAATTCTAGGTTTGACGGACGTAAAGCAGCATGGAGGCTCACCTTGAGCTCATTTGCTAAAATCAGCCTTGTGGCCAAATTTGGGGTTCAGAAACCCTCCGATTACCTGTCCTAGTATTTGGAGCCTATTTTGCTGGCTTTGAAAGAGCCTTAAAAAAAAAACCACAGCAGCCTTTAATTGCAGATTTTAACTGCTGGCTCTAATTGCTAAGGTTAATCACCTATAATTTTGCCTTAATTGAGGGTTTGTACTGTGGATTTTAGCTTCCATTGTAAATCACCCGAAGCCTCAAGTCAACTTCACATCAGTTTGGACACGCCGTCTATCTGATGGAGTTGCAGCTCCCCGAATTTTTTTTTAAATAAAATTGGACCAACATTTCACTGAAATGGCGCAGGCTTTCTTGCTTGAGCTTGGACAAGAAGTTGGACAAGGGTTGGACAAGAAGGCCTCTAACGCCCCACTTCTGTTAAAATGTGTAAGCTTGAAAAGCGCTACGAGATTTATCTTCGGATTTGAAGCTCTCCTAACCTAATGGGGATCTACTCTTACAATACAGGTAGTGCTTGACTTACGACTGTTTGTTTTGGTGACTGTCCAAATTTACAACAGCCCTGAAAAAAAAAAAGAGTTACAACCTCACACTTACAACTGTTGTAGCATGTATTTATAAAGGTTGCAGTCCCGGGAATCAGGTGTTTGCCACTTGCGACCTTCCCAAATGGGTTCCAACAAGGGAAGTCAACAGAGGAAGCCAGATTCTCTTAACAACCGCATGTTCCATTTAACAACTGCATACTGCAAGCGATTCAACTTCTGCCGCAATGCGCTCAACAACAGCAAAAAAACTTGTGATGACCCGGGGTGTGGCACAAAAGTAACAAAGTCACAACAGTAGGTAAAGTCCCTTTAATTCCTCCAACTTGGCCCCCAATGTCCAGTTATCATTGGCTGGAGAAAAAACTCTCCCAAACAACAGTTTTTAAAGGGAAGGAATTCAGTCCGAACCAAAAGTACATATAAATTATAAATAAAAACTAACAGATACCACAGCTGCAGCAATTAACGAGACAGGACAGGATAAGGAATTGCAGACTTCAAAAGATAATGAAACACGCAGTTGAGAGGAAGCCAGAACCCAGATAAGCCTCAACAAAGATAATGCATGCTTTGCTTCCAGCAACTTTGCCCTGTGTAGTTTGCCCTTTTAAATAGTCTTCCCAGCTGCAGCCCATGAAGGCGATCAGGGCCCTTTCCTCTCCCATAAACCACATTGCTCCCTTCTCCGTTCCTCCCTGCGTGCCCTAGGATGAAGAGGCGGTGGGCCTGGGTCTTCCTCTGAATGCCCAGCCAGACTGTGCCCTTCCCCAGTTTCTTCCACAGCCACCGGAGCCACACTCCCACTCCCTGTCAGCTGTTCGACCTCCCCATCGGAATCAGATTCCAACAGGGGCATGACAAAACCCGTGGTTGTAAATGGGACGCAACTCATTTAAGAGCCGCCTTGTTTTGCAACAGAAACTCTTCTCTCAACTGTGGATGTAAGACGAGGACTTCCTGTCCTGCACTAGAGAGATGCTTAGAGTGTTTTCCTTGCTCGTCTACAGGGTGGGTTTGCAAGCGCTGACCACAATGGAAACTTTCAGAGAAACAAGCAAGCGCCTGAGGTTATTTACAGCAATTACTTCATTTCTTTCTCTTTTTTTTTTCCCCTAAAGGAAAAGAAAGCCTCTTGCCTTCTGAAAAGCAAAAGCTATCTTTAATAGCTTTCTCTTTCATTCCCTTTAATGCATTAAACCACCGCTGTCCGGAATAGCTTTGAAAAACCGCAAACCAGCCAGCGTTTTACTTTTTTTTTAAAAAAAAAGTAAATTGGCTGGTTATTGCAAGGATTAAAACGGGCTCAAGCTTGCCTGCCTGAGATGAGTATTCTGTATATTACGTAGGGATTATTGTTATTATTATTATTATAATCTGTATATTTCTAGGGAGGATGGACTTCAACAGCTATGAAGCTGGTGGAGATTATAGAAGTAGAATCTACTTGGAAGGGCCCTAAGGAGGAGAGAGCAAGAGGCAGTTTGGTGTAGTGGGTAAGGCATCAGGCTACAAACTGGGAGGCCCTGAGTTCTAGTTCAAGCCAGCTGTGTGACTATGGGCCAATCACCAGGAGACAGTGACTTCTAGTCCTGCCCTAGACATGACAGCCAGCTGTGTGACTTCGGGCCAATCACCAGGAGACCATGAGTTCTAGTCCCGCCTTGGGCGTAAAAGCAAACTGGCGACTTTGGGCCGATCACCAGGAGACCGTGAGTTCTAGTCCCGCCTTAGGCACAAAAGCCATCTGTGTGACGTTCAGCCGGTCACTTTCTCCCAAACCTAGGAAGGAGGCAATGACAAGCCACTTCTGAAAAACCTTGCCAAGAAAACTGCAGGGAGTAGTCCAGGCACGCGTCAAGAATCCGACATAGATGAACGAAAAGCCAAAGCAGGGAGCATGTTTTAAGGAGCCTTAATAGAGTAGCGTGCTTCAGATCTGGGGGCTTCCCAAAGTTCGATATGAAACAGATGGCTGTATAAACGGTCGAAATAAATAAATTGGAAGCGGGAAGGGCATACTTCAATGTACATGGGATCCCTCAAGTTGCTAAATTGCTGAACCTTTTAAAGCAGCTATGTCTTTCTCTTGCGACTGTGCGGAGATTTCCCTGCGGGCGGAAGGCATATTTGCTTTAAGGAATTGCAGATGGGTGTTGTACCCTTTGAAACAATCCCAAGTGCACAGCATTAAGTTCTTAAAACGTGGGTGATTTAAGGCGGAGCAGCCAAGCTTTGGAGGTTGTGATTTACAACACAAGTTCTCAGCTGGTGTGATGGGGACCTCCTCGGAGTTGCAAACAACTTAGCGGAAGGTCACTGATGTTTTCTTAAAGTTAAGTCAGCCTGACTCAGGCGAAGTCAGAACCCTGTCAACACTAGAGACGGGGCTTGGTGCTTTTGTGTTGTCTGCACAAGCGCTGGCAGGCCGTTGCAATAACACAACCTTGGCGAATCCCATGATACGGGGATTAAAATGCAAACAGGCAGAGAAAACTGCTGTCTTTTATTTCATGCCCCTTTGAGCTTAAACCGTGAGTTTTATTCACGGGGCAGGATCGGTCCTGCCAATTTATTTCTTGTTTTTATGGGTGTGTGTGTGTGTGTGTCACCATCACCGCAAAGTTTGAGAACTTTCTACCTTGGGATTTTTCCGCCCCTTTCCCAACAGCGGTTTCTTCATTGTTTTGTAGATGTGACAAAATTGTTTTGTTCCATCGCAGTGAAGAAATGTTCAGCACTTCTTCTTTCTAAGTTGGGACTGTCTTATCTGGCCGGGTCTGTTTTGTGGGTCCTCTTTGCAAATTCTAGTTTTCTTCCTCTGCATGATGCGTTTTGGTTGTTATCAACCAGTGGTTTCACTATCCTCTGTGTGTGTTTGTTTGTTCATGCCTAAGCCTGGACTAGAACTCACCATCTCCTGGTTTTTAGCCTGATTTCAGAATAGAATAGAATAGAATAGAATAGAATAGAATTCTTTATTGGCCAAGTGTGATTGGACACACAAGGAATTTGTCTTGGTGCAAATGCTCTCAGTGGACATAAAAGAAAAGATATATTCGTCAAGAATCATCAGATGCAACATTTAATGATAATCATAGGGTACAATAAGCAATCGAATCATACTAGGAAACAGTCAATATAAATCGTAAGGATACAAGCGAGAAAGTCACAGTCATACAGTCACAAGTGGGAGGGGGTGGGTGATAAGGAGGGATGAGAAGATTATCTATCTAGAATAGAGTAGGATAGACATAGAATAGAATAGAAAATAGAATAGAATAGAGAATAGAATTAGAATTAGAATTAGAATCCTTTTATTGGCCAAGTGTGATTGGACACACAAAGGAATTTGTCTTGGTGCAAATGCTCTCAGTGTACATAAAAGAAAAGATACATTCGTCAAGAGTCAAGAATCATCAGGTACAACACTTGGTGATAGTCACAGGATACAAATAAGCAATCAAATCCTACTAGGAAACAGTCAATATAAATCGTAAGGATACAAGAGACAAAGTTACAGCCATACAGTCACAAGTGGGAGGGGGTGGGTGATAAGGAGGGATGAGAAGGTTAATTTTTAAACCTTTCTAGGCCAAACTGGCTCAATTATCCAAACCTGAAGTGAAATGGGACTTCAATGCACAGAATTCCCCAGCCAGCATGGCGTAAGGTACTGATGTAGGCCAAAAGCCTCTCCATGCCATTTACGGTCAGTGTGTTGAAGCTGTGAGCAGGGAAGGGTCGATGTTTCTATGGGGTAGGATTGTCCTCGCCCCCCCACCCCCCCAGCTGTCCCCCGTCTGGTCCCCTGTCCAGCAGGACCTCTGCTAATAAGGCTGAACTGTCACTCGCCTTCATCTTCCCCATCGCGGGCGGCCTGGAGGAACATCAGCAGCCTGGACCGAGGCCTCTTGGGGGAACGGCAGTGACGGCTGGGCTCAGGTGTGCCCACATCTGGCTGCTTTGATAAGCTAACAATGCTGGTGCAGAAGACCAAAAAATAAAATAAAATAAAAATAAATACAGACACCAAACACGGAGAGTCCTCCGCTTACGACCGCAACTGGAACCAGAATTTACGTTGCTAAGCGAAACGTTTGTGAAGCAAAACGTTGCCCCGTTTTACGACCTTTCTGGCCACCGTTGCTCAGTGAATATCGGTGCCGTGGATGAGTTAGGAACCCGGTTGCTAAGTGAATCAGTGGCTTTCTCCACTGACTTGGCTTGTGGGAAGGTCGCAAAAGGGGAATCACGTGACTCCCCCGGGACGCGGCAGCGGTCATAAATGTGAGGCAGTTGCCGACGGTCTGAATTTTGATCACGTGATTGTGGGGTTGCTGGAATGGTCGTTAAGTGTGAAAAACAGTCCTAAGTCGCTTCTTACAGTGCCATTGTAACTTGGAACGGTCACTAAATGAACCGTCATAAGTCAATCCGGTTTCCCCATTGTTTTGTTTGGACATTGCAGGCGTCATCAGTGCTTGCCCGTCACCAAGTGCCCGGATTTTGATCAAGTGACCATGGGGAAAATGTTGCAATGGTCGTAAGTGCGAGGACTGCTTGTAAATCCCCCTTTTCAGCACCGTTTTAATTTCAAACGGTCCCTAAACGAAAGGCTGCAATCCGAGGACTACTTAAACCCCAGATGGCATCAGGATTAGAGTTGTCGGTTCTCAGCAAGAAGTGTAAACCGACTCTACAGGTAGCCCTCGACTTACAACAATTCACTTAGTGGCCGTTCGAAGTTACAACCGCACTGAAAAAAGTAACTTACGACCATTTTTCACACTTATGACTATTGCCGCATCTCTGAGGTCATGTGATTTACATTTCGGGTGCTTGAAAAGTGACTCGCATTTATGACGGTTGAAGCGTCCTGGGGGGGGTGTCACATCCCCTTTTGCGACCTTTTGACATGCAAAGTCAAAGGGGAAAATACAAGATTCACGTAACGACCGTGTGACTGATTTAATGCCTGGAACAATTCGCTTAACAAACACCGCAAGAAAATTCGTAAAACTCACTTTGCCTGTTTCTCACTTAGCAACAATAAATTTTTGGGGCTCAGTTGCGATTGTAAGTCAAGGACTACTCTGCCAATCGTCCAATTTAGTTGGCCATTGGAGGATTGCCCATTAAAATCAAGCAAGCTAGGGAGGAAAAAAATGGTATGTGTGAATCAGACGGACTGCTAAACATTGCAGCCCAATTGCTTGAAAATCCTCCTGCTTATTTTGAAATTATTAACTGCAATATTGACAAACTGTGTAGTATAATAGCACTCCGGCTGCAAATGAGGTGTAGATTTATTCTTTCAATTGCATAATTATTGGCCGGATTACCTTGCCGGGCCGGGCTCAGATGTTCAGCGTTGCTGTTTTCCCCCCCTCTGGTGTATCTGAATAGTAGCTTGACAACAATATCTCCTTTATTGACTTCCAAAAGAATCTCTTCCCTCCGAAGACAGAAATATACACAGCAGAGTCCTTGGCCAGACAGAGAAGCTTCTATTAGAATTTTATTTCATATCAGACCTTCCAGTGCCGAAGGCTATTCCACCTACCTGTCTTTTCTATTTGACATGCAAGGAAAAAAATAAGCTCCTGGCCAAGACAAAAGAGGAGATCAGGAAGGGCCCCCAACCCAGATAAAAATCGCAGAAACGTTCTTTGTCTGCAAATGCAAAGTGCCTTTGCTTAGAATTAACCGATAAGTGAGGAAGGGCTTTGCTTTTTTTCTGGTTTTAACATTTTTATCTTATATATATAAAAGCGAAATACTACTCATGCGTCATCACAAAATCTCCAGAACCGTAAAGCCTACAAACTTGAAATTTGCCACTTACCTTCCTCTTGGCTTCTAGGTGCTCACTAAGAAAGGATTTTTCGAAATGACCCTCAGAGCATTAGTATTTCCTATATTATTATTATTAACACGCTCTAATGCTAAGGAGTTTTACTCCCCCTCCCCCACCTGGAAAGAAATCTCTTCCAAATGCAAAACACAAGCAGAGGAGTTTCAGTTTCACAGCAGCAACCGGCTTTAGTACAGAACAGTTGAGCTAAACCATGCCCAGGCTCCTTGCTGTCTCCTTGCTCACACAGCAAATACTGTT
This sequence comes from Notechis scutatus, assembly GCF_049901735.1. NCBI lineage: Eukaryota > Metazoa > Chordata > Lepidosauria > Squamata > Elapidae > Notechis > Notechis scutatus. Next base: position 23,384,551 of record NC_142016.1, on the reverse strand, counting down.
TCAGTTTCCATGTTTCCGTTTCCAAACAGCCCTCAACTCTCTCACACACTGACAGGACACTAGCCAGATGAATACCGATGGATGCTGGTAGGCAGAGGCATAATTCCCCCCCCCCCTTATTTTCCTCCCCAAAAACTAAGCCCCACCACATAGTTTCGTAGCGAAGCACGAGATATCCAGCTAGTTGAATTATGAGACAAACTAAGGTACAACATGCAAAAGTAAATAGTGAGGAGGAAGAGAAGTGAGGAAGGATAGGAAAAAGACAAAAGACATTTGGACTTCTGACTCTCTCTCTGTTGCAGTAAAATAAGGCATTAACCTCAAATCACAACTTTTTGTTTTTTGTTTTTCATAGTAATGTAAACAAGCCATTTCTATAAAGCGCTATCAATCTAACTGGTGAAACCCTATGATGGCTTGTTCACAGTTAACCCTGCTATTAAAGATATCCCGGTTTATTGTGATCTGTGGACCGTCACAGGTTGACCCTGTGGCCACAATTGGAACCAGGATATCCATTGCTAAGCAAAATGGTTTTTAAGCGAGTCTCATCCCATTTGATGGCCTTATTCGCCAGGGTTGTTACAAGCAAATCTTTGCCGTTGTTAAGTGAACCCGGCAGTCATTAAGTGAATCTGGCTTCCCTTATTGACTTGGTTTGTCGGAAACCGGCGGGGAAAGTTGGAAAATGGTAATCATCATGTGATCCCGGGATGCTTCAAACATCATAAATATATGACGGTTGCTAAATGCCCAAATTTTGATCATATGATTTTGGAGATGCTTCAATGACTGTTTGTAAGTCCCTTTTTTTCAGTGACGCTGTAGCTTTGAACGGTTGTTAAACAAATGTTTGTAAGTCAAGGATTACCTGTACCAGAAGGCTCCTCCCCATTCACACCTGCAGGAAGCTAGAAGGAAGTCCTTTCTCCAGCTTTTAAAAGTACAGATAGTGCTAAACTTACAATGGTTCATTTAGTGACCGTTCAAAGTTACAACAGCATTGGGGAAAAAGGGACACGTGTCCAAGTTTCACGCTTACGGCTGTGGCAGCATCCCCATGGTTATGTGATCCCGCTTTTATGACCCTCTGACAAGCAGAGTCAATGTGGGAAGCCAGATTCGCTTAACAAGTTTTGATCACCACATTATAAAAAAGATGTTGAGACTCTAGAAAAAGTGCAGAGAAGAGCAACCAGGATGATGAGGGGACTGGAGGCTAAAACATACGATGAACGGTTGCAGGAACTGGGCCTGGCTAGTCTAGTAAAGAGAAGGACCAGGGGAGACAGGATAGCAGTCTTCCAATATTTGAGGGGCTGCCACAGAGAGAAAGGGGTCAAGCTATTTTCTAAAGCTCCTGTAGGCCAGACAAGGAATAATGGATGGGAACTGAACAAGGAGAGATTTAACCTGGAAACAAGGAGAAACTTTCTGACAGTGAGAACGATCAACCAATGGAACAGAATTTGCCTTCAGAAGTTGTGGGAGCTTCATCCCTGGAAGCTTTCAAGAAGAGATTGGACTGCTATCTGTCAGAAATAGTGTAGGGTCTCCTGCTTGGGCGGGGGGCTGGACTAGATGACCTACAAGGTCCCTTCCAACTCTGGTTATCTGTTAATCTGTTAACAACTGTGTTACTAATTTAAGAACTGCAGTGATTCACTTAAAAACCATGGCAAGTAAAAGGGAATAGTAAATATTGTTCTGAAAGCTGGCTATTTTTTAAAACACCAAAATAGCTTCATCTAGTAACCGTTGCTACTAACTTAACTTAAGTGATTCACTTAACCACTGTGCCAAGAAAGGGGCAAAACTCACTTAAATGTCTCCCTTAGCAACAGAAAATTTGGGCTCAGTGGTGGTCGTAAGTCAAGGACTGCCTGCCGTTCTTCGACCAAGGCCAACTGCCTCTCATCCACCATGTAACTCGACCCAAAGCATCTTGCCAAAAAACCTGGGACATCTGAGTTGGCCTCACAGAGATGGGTGCAAAATGCTTTTTTTTTTTTGCTCGGCCACCCACAAGGCTGGGAAGGAGGTAACCGCCCAGCCTTGGCCAACTCAAATGCCAGCTTTTGTTTGTTTGTGGGCCAGCCCGGGGCAAAAAGGGACAAAGACCATCCCGGTCACGGAGATTCGGTTGCTTTTTATCAGCGTGGGGGCGGCTTAAATTGATGTCGTGCAAAATGGAGTCGGGCGGGAAAGCTTTCATCTTGGGAAAGCCCGTTCGTTGAACCTGGCAAATCGGTGGCGGGACGGCTGCTTTTTCAACCCAGGTGCAAAGCTGGTTGGCACTGAGGCCGGAAAAACCTCAGTGTGACTTTGCCCAGTTGGGATTTGTGCAGGCAATTCCCACCCCAAATGGATTTCCCTTTGTGAGAGAGAGAGACCAATGCTCATTGTTTCCAAATCAAGATCCAGTTCTACAGAGGAATGATGGAGTCTGTCCTCTGCACCCCTATAACTGTCTGGTTTGGTTCTGCAACCCAACAAGACAGACAGAGACTCCAGAGGGTAATTAGAACTGCAGGAAAAAAACAATTGTTACCAACCTGCCTTCAATCGAGGACCTGTATACTGCACTAGTCAAAAAGAGGGCTGTGAAAATATCTACACACCCCTCACATCCCGGACATAAACTTTCCAACTCCTTCCCTCAAAACGACGCTATAGAGCCCTGCACACCAGAACAACTAGACAAAAGGACAGTTTTTTCCCAAATGCCATCCCTCTGCTAAACAAATAATTCCCTCAACACTGTCCAACTATTTACAAAGTCTGCACTACTATTACTATTAATCTTCTCATCCCTCCTTATTGCCCCTCCCCTCCCACTTGTGACTGTATGACTGTAAACTTGTTGCTTGTATCCTAATAATTTATATTGACTGTTTCTTAGTATGATTTGATTGCTTATTGTAGCCTATGACTATCATTAAGTGTTGTACCTTATAATTCTTGACTCTTGACGAATGTATCTTTTCTTTTTATGTACACTGAGAGCATTTGCCCCAAGATAAATTCCTTGTGTGTCCAATCACACTTGGCCAATAAAGAATTCTATTCTAGTCTATCAGAAGTTTCCACCTTTGAATGCCTGCGTTGTCCAAAAAGAGTGTTTTTGCCGTTGCGATGGCCGCGTTTTTGTGTCCAGATTTCATGCAGTTGATGGCGCTGTCAATCAGAAGATGCTATGCGGCTAGTCTGTCTTTGCCACTTTTCCTTAGAATAGTCTAGGACAGAGGTCTACAAACTTGGCAACTTTAAGATTTGTGGACTTCAACTCCCAGAATTCTCCAGCCAGCTATGTCATGCTGATTGGAGAATTCTGGGAGTTGAAGTCCACAAGTCTGAAAGTGGCCAAGTTTGGGGACCCCTGGTCTAGGATGAGAAAACCCAAATCGCCAGAGGAAAATGAGAACTTTTTTTTTAAAAAAAAAAAATTAGGAATGGCAGCTGCTCCCAGGAAAATCAAGCAGGATGGCAGCATGGATAGATCCACACCCAAAACGTCACTCGGGAAGTTGGGAAGCTTTAAAAAAGCGAAAATAAGAATGTGGTTTTAAAAACTTCGGAGGATCAAGGGGTCCTTTTGCACGCCTAACTTCCAAGTGCATCAATTTAGGATAATTGCCTGAGTGAAAATATAATCTAAGGCACAACTGTGATAAGTTTAAGATAGGTGGACTTCAACTCCCAGAGTTCCTCAGCCAGCTTTGCTGAGTAAAAGCTGGCTGAGGAACTCTGGGAATTGAAGTCCACAAGTCTTAAAGTTGCCAAGGTTGGGGAGACTCCTGATCTAAGGCACAACTGTGATAAGTTTAAGATAGGTGGACTTCAACTCCCAGAATTCCCCAGCCAGCTTGGTTGGCTGGGGAATTCTGGGAGTTTGAAGTCCACGCATCTTAAAAATTGCCAAGGTGGAAAAATCCTAATTTAGGGCACAACCCTGCAAAGCAAGATAAGAAGTACCCTTTAAAAAAAACAAAAAACATTTCTTACAGATGTTTGGCCTTGGTTCTGAATATTCACAATGCAGAACCTTGGATTCGGGAGCTTTCCAAATATTCATGCAAATGAAAAATCTATCTTTAGCCCAGTTTTCAAGGATCCGGGTGGAGTTTTGTTTCCATACTCAAGATCTCTTTTGAAGCTACAGTTGTTGTAGGTTGAGCTGTTGACGTGTCTTCTCCTTTTGAAGGAGATGAAAGGAGAGCAAAAAACATTGGCTGAGTTTCAAATCCTAATTTAGGCTTAGGTTCTTTGGAGTTACCATTTTTAAAAATTATTTATCAGGTTGTTTTTATGATTACTTTATAAATAACGCAAGATGGCAAACATACCTAATACTCTTTTTCTCCTTCTCTTTTCCCCACAACAACATCTTTGTGAGGTCAATTAGACTAAGAGGGGCGGGGGGCTGGCCCAAAGTTATTCAGTTGGGTTTCATATTAAGGCAGGACTAAAACTCACTATCTCCTGATGATTGGTCTAAAGTCCTCCAGGCAGCTTTCATGGCCAAGACGGGACTAGAATTCACCGTCTCCTGGTGATTGGGTCAAAGTTACCCAAATGGCTTCCATGCCTAAGGCAGGACTAGAACTCACCATCTCCTGGTGATTGACCCAAAGTTACCGAGCTGGCTTTCATGCCCAAAGCCAGACTAGAATTCCCATTCTCCTGGCTTCCAGCCCCGCCCCTTAAGCACTAGACCAAATTGGCTTTCCAATTATTTTCCGATTTAACTTCTGCTTCCTTCTGTTTCCTGCTAATTTCCCATCCACATGTTAACCAAACCCAATCCTACTTAGCTTCCAAATTCAACCAGGTATTGCTATTATTTGAAACCATATTTTCCTGCTTGCCAGGTGAAATTTTGGCGAGGACCCTTTGTTAGTCTAGCACTGTTATTCTTGGTTTAACTCCCATTATGTGCCAAAGGGTTGGGCAGGAGGAGGAATTATACACTGTGTGATGGGAAACGCACTTGAATAGCTCAGAAATTGCTAGGGCCTGGATTCTTCCTCTCCATAGATCCTCTAGTTAGCATATCCATTCTTTTTCTCTGCAGGGTTTGTGATTTTTTTCATATATATATAATATCCCAGGGGGCTTCCTTTCGATCCGAAAAGGAAGCAAGCATTCAGCAAAAGAAGGCAGTCTGTTTTGCATCAATTAATAGACATATAATGGCTTTTTACAGGCAGCCTTTGTGCAATTTTTTTTTTTTGGGGGGGGGGGGGGAATCATTCTTGAATTTCTTGCCGCAAAAAATAAGGATCCTTTGGCAGCTTCCAAACTTTATGACGGCTGCGTCTTATTGACGAAGTGCAGGCATCTGATATTATGGACTGTAATCTGCAAAGTCTTTTTTTGGGTGTGTGTGTGTGTGTGTGTGTAAAAAGACAACTAATTTCTACATGTAACTTTTTTTTAAAAAGTGGTTCTATTGGACAGTATACACACACACAGAGAGAGAGAGAGAGAGCCTATAATCAGTACGTGGAGGAGACAAACCTTCAAATAGCGAATCTTGGCTGTGGATCTGGGCTTGACAGTTTCAGATGGCTCATGTGGTTGTTGTTGGGTTTCATTAAATCTATGATAGTCGTCCACTCCAGCTGCCTGGGCTAAGCTTAATCTGCCACATTAGCAAAAAGCCTTAAAGGGGGCTAACCTGCAGCTGTTTATGCATAATTAACCTCATCTGCATTCAATTTAGATGTGCTCTCGGTGTGTGGGGAAGAGTAACCAGGCTGGAGCCCAGAGACATATTGCATCGCATAATTGCAACATTTCCACAACCGCCTTTGTGCATATTCCATTTTGGGGGGGGGGGGGAGTTGTTGTTATGGAATAAGACCTTCCCTTAAATGCCTTAAGAAGCCTTGGTTAAGCCAGAAAGGCTTGGGGGGCTGGAGAAAGCTGAACTGTTTTGTTTGTTAAGCCCTGTTTAGCCCCCCCCTCCCGAGTTTATTTGCAAAATAATTCTTTATTACGGTGTTTGTGGTCACAGTTTCTTCTTTCTGGATTTGTCTGTCTGTCTGTCTGTCCGTCCACCCACCCATCCATCCATCCATCCATCCATCCACCCATCTATTTATCTATCTAGCCAAGACTCCAAGGTGACTCACACTGGAAAACAAACAAGACATTACAGGTGACTTTTTTTTAGCACCGTTGTAACTTTGAATGGTCAGTAAATGAACAGTTGTGAGTCGAGGGCCACTTGCAGGGATAAAGTTATTGGAGTCAGTGGATGACCATAGCAAGGAGTGTCCATTCAGATATAAACAACCCGCTGAAACTATTCGAAACTATGGTAAGGAGCTGATAGCCAAATCGAGCCGAATTGTAACAGGGCTTTTAAAATTCAATATATCCAGGCTGCTTCTTAGATGCACAAGGTCCTGCAACAGTGAGGCAATCTAGCAATGCTACAAATAAATAAAGGTTCAAAGGGATAGAGAATGGGGATTGGGGTGGGGGCTTTGGGTTGTGGGCCTAACTTGAACAACTGGAAGAGGAGATTTAAAACCTCTTAGAATTTAGGGAATTATTTCTTCTTCTTCTTCTTCTTCTTCTTCTTCTTCTTCTTCTTCTTCTTCTTCTTCTTCTTCTTCTTCTTCTTCTTCTTCTTCTTCCTCTTCCTCTTCCTCTTCCTCTTCCTCTTCCTCTTCTTCCTCTTCCTCTTCCTCTTCCTCTTCTTCTTCCTCCTCTTCCTCCTCCTCCTCCTCCTCCTCCTCCTCTTTTCTCCTTTCCCACCTTCCTTTTCCATTCCTCCTCCTCTTCCTTCTCTTCCTCCTCCTCCCTATCCTCTTCCTCCTCCCTTTCTCCTTTCCCATCCCTTCTTCTCCTCCATTCCTTGTCCTTCATCCCTCCTCCTCCTCTCCCTCCTCCTCCTCCTTCTCTTTCTCTTCTCTTTCTCCTTCTCCAGTTCTGCAGTTAGGAAAAATCAAATTTTGAACAGGGAACAGCTACTCCCGGTTATGATTTCCCTGCCGAAAGCTTGGAACCGGGGAAATTCAAAATAGTCCCTTGAATTCTGACCGCCTCCAGAGAAGCCCTCCAGCTAGATTCTACGCAGTGAGAATAGCCCTCCTCCGTTGAAAACCTTCGGGAAGGAGAGGCTGAAGGAAGGAAAAAGGCTTAGGGGTGGGAGGCCTTATGGAATGTGTGGCATCCTGTGTCAGGATTTGCATGGCTTGCCTTAGGGCATGTTTTTTCTCTCTCAAGCACAGCAACTTTGAGATATGTGGCCATCAACTCCCAGAATTCCCTGGCCACTGGCTTCGAGGCATGGTGGTTTTTTTCTTTTTCTTTTTTGCATTCAGCGTGTCTTAACCTGCAAGCGGGTGGGGGAAAGAGGCTGAAAGGGTTAGTTCTTTCTCAATTCTTTCTTTTACTCAATTTTCCTCTGCTGCCGAGAACTTCGGGCCAGGTTTTTTTTTCTTCTTCCTCACCCTGTTTTAAGGTGGCAAGTTTTTCTTTCTTCTTTTTCTTCCCGTGACTAACTTCCTCTGGTTCTTGAAATCTCATCAACCCGGGATATTGCAACCACCACAAGAAGATAAGTCAGTTTACTCTATGTCTGAATTTTTGCTCTTGGGAATGCTGCTTTGTAAGTCACGTTTTTCAGCGCCGTCGTAACTTCGAACTAAATGAGCTGTTGTAACTCAAGGGCTGCTTGGAGATAAATATCAATAAAGATGCTTACAGGGTGCCTGGATTGGCGGAGAGCAATTGATTTGATAATCTTAAGAGGGGTGTAGAATGATGTTTTGCATCAGGGTTAGAATAGAAGCATTAAAACTTTTACAGAAGAGGACTGAAAACATGCTCCCAATAGCCCCCCCCCCCAAATGTTCTGCCTAAATACTTTATCTCAAACACAGGATGTCAGAACACAAACTAAAATTCTACCACAGGGAGCTGTTTTTAGCAGCAACCTTGAATGCTTTAAAACGGGCCCTTCCTCTCTCTCTATGTCAAAATATAATCATGTTTCTCAATCTCAGCCATGGGTGGACTTCAACTCCCAGAATTCCCCAGCCAGCCAAGTCCAGCCATTTTCTTTTCTTTTTTTAGTATATGTTTTTTAAAATTCATAAACAGTTTGAATACAGGGCATTGTCAGAGCATATCATTTACAGAAAAAGAAAGAATAAACATAAATATTAACACTTATACTAATAACAGTAACAATAATAATAATGTAACAGAATTGTAACTAGATTTCTCTTTGCACTAGTTTATTTGCAATTCTGTAGATTATATTAGCATATTTATAATTATAAATCAGCTTTACATTTAATTCATATGTAGCAATAATCTTTCTTCAAGTCCAGCCTGCCAAGAAGTCCAGCCATTTTCAAATTATTGAGGTTTGAGGCACGGCTGCTACAGAATTCACCACTGCCACCCCTAAAATGTGGGAAGACTGAAAGAATATTTGCAACTTAAAATCTACCTTCTCTCCAAGTCAGAATAAAAGAGAATTTTGCTACCTCAGCAACTGGTGGACTTCAGCTCCCAGAATTCCCCAGCCAGCATGACTCGCTGGGGAATTCTGGGAGTTGAAGTCCACCCATCTTAAAGTTGCTGAATTTGAGACACACTGTAATAGAGGAATTCACCGAAAATAAGTCCCAGGTTGGAAAGACTGAGAGAGAACACTTGCAACTAATTTTTCTTCTTCTTTTCAAGTCAGAATACAGTAGAATAGTGTTTCTCAGCTCAGCAAGATGGCTGCCTGGGGAATTGTGGGAGTTGAAGTCCACAAATCTTCAAGTTGCTGTTTGTGATCTGTACAAAGGAAGTCCTAGGGATGGGAAGACCGTGAGGGAATATTTGCAACTAAAATCTTTCACCGGGTAACTCAGCCTCTTACACATCTCTGCCGCGGGGCCTCTTGGAGCATTAACTCAGGGGTGGCTCCGATTTGAGTAACGCTGGGAAGAAACCTATTTTAATTGGGCCTCCCTGGTCTTTCAGGGCTGGTAGGTTTTGATGCAATTCTCTCTTCTCACTTTCCTTCTGAGGTCTTGGGATAGTTGGGGGAAAGTAAAGTAAGTCTGCTGATGCTTTAATCCAGGGGTGGGGAACTATGGGCCTTTTATGACCTATGGACTTCAACTCCCAGAATTCCTGAGCCATACCTCCCTCCCTCTCTCCCTCCCTTAATTCCTTCCTGCCTCCCCACCTTTCTTCCACCCTCCCTCCCTCCGTCCCTTCTCCCTTCCTCCTCTTTCCCTCCCTCTGTCCCTTCTTCCTCCCTCCCTCCCTCCCTCCCTCCCTTCATTCCTTCCTCCCTCCTTACCTTTCTTCCACCCTCTCTCTCTCTCCCTTCATTCCTCCTGTCTCCCTCCCTTCCTCTCTCCCTTCCTTCCTTCCTTCCTTCCTCCCCTCCTTACCTTTCTTCCATCCTCCCTCCCTCCCTTAATTCCTTCCTGCCTCCCCACCTTTCTTCCACCCTCCCTCCCTCCGTCCCTTCTCCCTTCCTCCTCTTTCCCTCCCTCTGTCCCTTCTTCCTCCCTCCCTCCCTCCCTCCCTTCATTCCTTCCTCCCTCCTTACCTTTCTTCCACCCTCTCTCTCTCTCCCTTCATTCCTCCTGTCTCCCTCCCTCTCTCCCTTCCTTCATTCCTTCCTCCCTCCTTACCTTTCTTCCATCCTCCCTCCCTCCCTTAATTCCTTCCTGCCTCCCCACCTTTCTTCCACCCTCCCTCCCTCCGTCCCCTCTCCCTTCCTCCTCTTTCCCTCCCTCTGTCCCTTCTTCCTCCCTCCCTCCCTCCCTTAATTCCTCCCTCCCTCCTTACCTTTCTTCCACCCCCTCTCTCTGTCCCTTCATTCCTCCTGTCTCCCTCCCTCTCTCCCTTCCTTCATTCCTTCCTCCCTCCTTACCTTTCTTCCATCCTCCCTCACTCCCTTAATTCCTTCCTCCCTCCCCACCTTCCTCCCTTCATTCTGTCCTTCTCCCTCCCTCCCTTCTTTCTCTCCTCCACCCATTTCTTCCTTCCTTCTTTTCTTTTTCTTTCTCTTTCTTTCTCTTTCTCTTTAATTTTCTTTCTTTCTTTCTCTTTCATTTCTCTGTCTTTCCTTTTCTTTCCCCTTTCTTTTTCTTTCTCCTCCTCTCTTTCTTTCTTTCACTCTATTTCTTTCTCCCTCCCTGTCTCCCCCCACACACACACACACTCTCCAGTTTGCCAGCTGGTTCCCTGGCGCTGAGGAGTTTCTGGGCACCTTGCCTTACCAGAATCTCCCTTCCTGCTAACCAACCGGGAGATGAAAGCAGCCCCTCCTCCTCCTCCTCTCTCTCTCCCCCAACCCCAATTTGGAGGGATTTATCTGGGAACAAAGCCCTCGGTGCCAGCCTGGAATCTCAAGCAGCTGCTCCTTGCTCGGCCCTTTCATATCCCGGATCGCCTCCCCCTTTCGCCCCCTCCCCAACTGCCGCAGAGGCAAAGACCTGCTTTATTTCTCTCCTGCCCCCCTTCCCTCCCCTACATCCCCGCACATATTTATTCAAGATTGCCTTAAGAGGGGCCGGGGGCATATAATAACTGCCTGACACTGTATAGGAGAAAGGGGAAGGATGTTGGCTGGGCTGGAGTGAATTTGCCACATCCAGAAAGGGAAAAAAGACAGACGTTTCTTTCTCTTACGGTTGGAGGCCTGCTGGATAAAACACGCCCTGCCTTCCAAGCACTTGGGGAATACTTGTCCCCATACAGAATTCTGCCTATTTGCACCGTGGAGAAGGAGAGATTTTAAGAGAACCGGAAAACAAGTCCATCTGACATTTGACCATCACGTTAGTTTGGATGCAATTTTTAGCATGGATAAAAATTAAGACCTTTCCTTTTCTTTTCTTTTCAAGTACTTAAGCCTAGAAATCTGGACTGGCAGTTTTAGCGTAGCAACGTTATAAATACCCGCGAAAACTTAAGAAAACATTTATTTATTTATTTATTTATTTATTTATTTGATTTGCCAATTGTTTACAAGATAATAAGTATAAGTGTATACATAGTTGTGAATACATGAAATGGGTACATATAAGAAAAATAAAAGAAGAATAAGAGAAACAATAGGACAGGGACGGTAGGCACGTTGGTGCGCTTATGCACGCCCCCTACAGGCCTCTTAGGAAAGGGGTGAGGTCAATAGTAGACAGTCTAAGGTTAAAGTTTTTGGGGTTTGGGGAAGAAACTACAGAGTCGGGTAGAGTATTCCAGACATTGACCACTCTATTGCTGAAGTCGTATTTCCTGCAATCAAGTTTGGTGCGGTTTACTTTGAGTTTGTATCTATTGTGTGCTCTTGTGTTGTTATGGTTGAAGCTGAAGTATTCATTGACAGGTAGGACATTGCAATGTATGATTTTATATACCATGCTTAAATCAGACCGAAGACGGCATAATTCAAGGTTTTCTAGTTTTAGAATTTCAAGTCTGGTGGCATAAGGTATTCTACAACGAGTAGAGGAGTGGAGAACTCTTCTTGTGAAATATTTCTGGACTTTCTCAATTGTGCTAATATCAGATATGTAATGTGGGTTCCAGACTGATGAACTGTATTCGAGTATTGGTCTAGCAAATGTTTTGTATGCTCTGGTTAGTAGTGTGATATTACCAGAGAAAAAGCTACGTAGGATTAGGTTAACAACTCTTAATGCCTTTTTGGCTATGTAGTTGCAGTGGGCTCTAGCACTTAGATCATTAGAGGTGAGTATTCCAAGGTCCTTTACAGAGCTTGGGTCATCAACAAGATCTTGACTATTCAGCTTGTATTTTATTTTCTGATTTTTTTTGCCAATATGTAAGACAGAGCATTTATTTGTTGAGATTTGAAGTTGCCATTTGTTTGACCACTCTGATACATAGTCAAGATCTTTTTGTAGGGTAGCAGTATTGTCTGTGGTATTGAACAGCTTTACATCATCAGCGAAAAGAACGCAATTGCTCTTAATATGATCACAGAGGTCATTTATGTAGAGTATGAAGAGAGTTGGTCCTAGAACACTGCCTTGGGGGACACCACTATTGACATATGTGTGTGTGTGTGTGTGTGTTTTCTTAAGTTTTCGCGGGTACTTAAAACTGAAACGGCTGTGAAAGTCTGACTCACAGGCGAACACAATACAGAAGCCTGATGATGGCAGATGAGATTCTGCTGAAACGTTGCTACAACTTTAAAAGCACAACTATAATGACGTGGGAAAATACCCGAACAAAGCTGAATACCATACATGTAAGTGCCCGCAAAAGCTTAAGAAAACATTTATATATATAGAATATATTCTTAAGTTTTCGTGGGTATTTATAACGTTGCTACAACTTTAAAAGCACAACTATAATGACGTGGGAAAATACCCGAACAAAGCTGAATACCATACGTATAAATACCCGCGAAAAGAAAACATGTGTGTGTGTGTGTGTGTGTGTGTGTGTATGTATGTATGTATGTGTGTGTGTGTGTGTTTTCGTAATTTTATGTTGGACAGATATATATATATTGGACGGGAGACCACTAGGAAATCCCAAAACGTTGGGGAACTTGGAAAGATAAGGCAGCACCCTGAAATAAAACAATGCCAAATCTATGCGCCTCTCTACAAAGTCAGGAGGAATTGTGTTGACTGGAAAGAAATGACTTGTTTTATAGTCTCCTATTTGCCCAAGGGAACGACAGTTACTCTTTTTAACTGTGCTTTTAACTGTGTTTTCGATTTGTTTTTAAAAACAGATGGTTTTTAATTGTATTATTTTATGATGTTATTTGTAAACTGCTCAGAGTCAGGTGAGACGGGTGGTGTAGAAAGTAGATGGATGGATGGATGGATGGATGGATGGATGGATGGATGGATGGATAGATAGATAGATAGATAGATAGATAGATAGATAGATAGATAGATAGATAGATAGATATAGAACAATGGATGAGTGGCTGGCTGGATGGTAAATGGATGAAAGAGGAATGGATTGATGGAAGGATGGATGGATGATATATATAGAATAGGTAGATAGAGGAATGGATGGAACTTAGAAGGATGGATGGTTAGATGGAATGGATGATAGACAAATAGATATAGAACAATGGATGAGTGGCTGGATGGCAGATGGATGAAAGAGGAATGGATGGATGATAGATGGATAGATGGATGGATGGATAGATAGATAGATAGATAGATAGATAGATGATAGATAGATAGATAGATAGATAGATAGATAGATAGATAGATAGATAGATAGATAGAATGGGTGGAGATGGATGGATAGAATAGATGGATGGATAGATAGATTGATACAATAGATAGATTGATACGATAGATAGATAGATAGATAGATAGATAGATAGATAGATAGATAGATAGATAGATATAGAACAATGGATGAGTGGCTGGATGGATGGTAAATGGATGAAAGAGGAATGGATTGATGGAAGGATGGATGGATGATATATATATAATAGGTAGATAGAGGAATGGATGGAACTTAGAAGGATGGATGGTTAGATGGAATGGATGATAGACAAATAGATATAGAACAATGGATGAGTGGCTGGATGGCAGATGGATGAAAGAGGAATGGATGGATGATAGATGGATAGATGGATGGATGGATGGATAGATAGATAGATAGATAGATAGATAGATAGATAGATAGATAGATAGATAGATAGATAGATAGATAGATAGATAGATAGACACTGCATGCCTTTTGCAACAGCTAGTGCCTCTAGAGCTGCATACAGCTGCGGTCCCATTGACAAACCTGGCCTTTTGCAAGGGATCAGGCTAGATTTTGGTGAGAACCTAGCGATCCTTCCAGCAGCTTGGAAGAGGAAGTGAAAAGATCTCTCCAAAGTGCCAGGACTCTGAACAGATAGCGGAATCGTCAGGTTATCTGTGCTAGGCCGCAAGCAGACCTACTCACTACCCGCGGAGCAGCTGCATGGATTGCAATTCATGTCGTTTCATTTTAATTTAATCTATATTTGTTGTCCCCCCCTCAGTGCGTTCCCATTTCTGATATTCTGCAAACCGAGCAGCGGCTGCCTACCGCTGGGCTCAGCACCAAAGCTGGATCGCTTGATTTGTGCAAGCTGGAAAATGTTAAGGGTTGTTTCGGTGGCGCCAAATTTTGAATGGAGAGCCTGACAATTGGAAAGGATGTGGTTTGTGGATAAGAAGCAGCAGGCGGCTTTTTGTTGCAGAGGGAAGGCAGAATAAAATGATGTGCATTTTCCATTTTTAAGATGACTGGGTTCTTTAACTGGGCCGGCTTTTTCGTAGCAGAGATGCCAGAAGCCTTTTTGGCAGCAGCCGAGGAGGAGACAAAATGGAGGTCGGTTTGCACGTTTGTGAGCGAGTTGGCTGAGGGTCCAAAACTTAGCAGAATCAAAAAGGGAAGTTTTTTCTCTCTCTCTCTCCCTTTTTTTTTAAACGGGGAAAAATGGACAGCCTTGTCTTCTCTGTGAGGAGTGACACACCATTGACTTTTGATAATATGCAGAATCTAGAGCGGTGTTTCTCAATCTTGGCCGTTTTAAATGGGTGGACTTCAAACTCCCAGAATTCACCAGCCGGGGGGGAATTCATGGGGGAGGGCTGGGGAATTCTGGGAGTTGAAGTCTACCCATCTTAAAAGTGGTCGAATTGAGAAGGACAGGTCTTTAGGGACTGTCAGTGGTTCATTATAGCTAATCCTCACCTTACAGCCATTCGACATGACAATCGTTTTGAAAAAAAGCGACAGTGGGTTCTCGCACTTACGACGGCCACAGAATTCCCCACGATCACACTAATCAAAATTCCGGGCAGATTGGCATCTGGCATGTATTTATGGGTTATGTGATTATCATTTGTAACCACCTCAGCTGACATCCGAGCAGGAAAACCAATGGGGGGAAGCCACATTTTCTTAATGACCTTAATGATTCAGCTGTAGTGATTCTCTTAATAACCATGATAAAAAAAATGTCATAAAATTGGGCAGGACTTGCTTAACAACTGACCCTGCTTAGCCACATAAATTCTGGCCCCAAATCTCTCTCTCTATATATATAAAAGCATCATCACAATATCTCCAGGACCATAAAGCCTACAATCTTGAAATTTGGCACGTATGTTCCTCTTGGCTTCTAGGTACTCGCTAAGAAAGGATTTTTCGAAATGACCACCCAGAGCATTAGTATTTCCTATATTATTATTATTATTAATATGCTCTGATGCTAAGGAGTTCTACTCCCCCTCCCCACCTGGAAAGAAATCTCTTCCAAATGCAAAACACAAGCAGAGGAGTTTCAGTTTCAGTTTCACAGCACCAAGCAGCTTTAGTACAGAACAGTTGAGCTAAGCCACGCCCAGGCTCCTTGCTGTCTCCTTGCTCACACAGCAAATACTCTTTCAGTTTCCAAACAGCCCTCAATTCTCTCACATACTGACAGACCGCTAGCCAGAGGAATACCGATGGATGCTGGTAGGCAGAGACAGAGTTTTTCCCCCCCTTATTTTCCTCCCCAAAAACTAAGCTTGACCACATAGCGAAGCACGAGGTATCCAGCTAGTATGGTCATAAGTCAAGGACTTATGTTGGAGTTGCAGTTCAGGTTCTTCTTCTGCTTTGCTTCTCCTAATCCAAACTTCCTTGGATTGTAGTAACCCCAGCAATGGGGTGGATTCCCTAGGGCTGCAATTTGCCTGAAAAATTCCTAAGGCAACAAGCATTGAAAACTTGATCCGAATTAGACAGAAGGACCAGGTTTTTAGTCAACCGTAGTCTTGCTTGGCTGCTGACCGTCTCAGAGTCTATCTAACCTGGTCACTTGCTCCAAACCTGTCAACGGGAGAGAAGAAGCGAGAACCAAGCATGGGAAACAGAAGATCTTTGGGAGGCCTTCGGGCCAACCAGAGCTAGACTCTGAGCAAAACTCCTAGAGGACTTTCTTAGCCAAGCAAGGTCTTGGGGTGTTGTCGACTCCTTCTAATGGTCTTTCCTTCTCCCCTGCAGGATGCCAAGCCAAGAAGGTCCAGGTGTCTATGGTAGCCGAGATGGAGGTGGTTATGGGCCAGCAGGTACCCATCCTCTGCCCTTACACACCGATGGAAGAGCAGGATTACCTCCTGGTGGAATGGTTTACGGTGAGTATTGTGGGTTTGCCAAGGAGAAGAGGGCATAGTTGGACTAGGGTTTGGGTTAGGGAGCAGTGATGGGATTCAACATTTTTTACTACCACCGGATCTGTGGGCGTGGAGTGGTGGGCGTGGCATGGCTTGGTGGGCGTGGCTTGGTGGGCGTGGCAGGGGGAAGGATACTTTAAAATCTCCATTCCCACCACATTCCAGCAGGAAGGTTACTGCAAAATCCCCATTCCCTCCCCACCCCACTAACCTGCTTTCCAGCTCCGTTCTCCTGTGCAGGGCAACCAAAGGAGACCCAGCCGATCAGCTGTGGGCGTGGCTTGGTGGGTGTGGTGTTCTGTGGGCGTGGCTTGGTGGGCGTGGCATGTGGCTTGGTGGGCGTGGCTTGGTGGGCATGGCAGAGGAAGGATACTACAAAATCCCCATTCCCTCCCCACCCCACTAACCTGCTTTCCAGCTCCGTTCTCCTGGGCAGGGCAACCAAAGAAGACCCAGCCAATCAGCTGGGACTCAACGGGAGGCAGAGAATAGATGGGGTTGACGGGGCCAGTCAGAGGTGGGATTGGACCCATAGTACCAATAGTAAAAAAAAAAAAAATGAATCCCACCAGAGGCTGTTCTCTAAAAGGTCGGAGAAATCCATAAACACGTCAATATGTCAAACTTCCAGATGGACAGGAATGGCGGGCAGCAGCGTGTGGCCTACAATGTGAAGGGTACGGTAGGCGTGGACCGAGGGACGGAGTACACGGACCGTGTCCACATGGATTCCAACAACAGCCTGGTCATTACTTCCATCGATGTGAGCGATGAAAAATTATTCTCTTGCCAAGTGACCAGCAATTCTGGGAGTGACACTGGAAGGACCCAACTCAAGGTCTTCGGTAAGGGTGTTTATATTTTTCCTTTATATCCCTTTCATAAATAACAAACATTTAATACTCCTCCTTCCTATTTTCCCCCCACAACAACCGTCCTAAGAGGCGGGTTGAGAGAGAATGGAACTGGCCCAAAGTCAAACTGGCCCAACTGGCTTTTATGGATAAGGTGGAACTAGAACTCACAAGTCTCCTGGTGATTGGGCCAAAGTCACCCATCCTCCATTCATGCCTAAGGCAGGACTAGAACTCACCGTCTCCTGGTGATTGGCCCCAGGTCGCCCATCCTCCATTCATGCCTAAGGCAGGACTAGAACTCCTGTCTCCTGGTGATTGGCCCTAAGTCACCCATCCTCCATTCATGCCTAAGGCAGGACTAGAACTCCCTGTCTCCTGGTGATTGGCCCTAAGTCACCCATCCTCCATTCATGCCTAAGGCAGGACTAGAACTCCCTGTCTCCTGGTGATTGGCCCTAAGTCACCCATCCTCCATTCATGCCTAAGGCAGGACTAGAACTCCCTGTCTCCTGGTGATTGGCCCTAAGTCACCCATCCTCCATTCATGCCTAAGGCAGGACTAGAACTCACCGTCTCCTGGTGATTGGCCCTAAGTCACCCATCCTCCATTCATGCCTAAGGCAGGACTAGAACTCCCTGTCTCCTGGTGATTGGCCCTAAGTCACCCATCCTCCATTCATGCCTAAGGCAGGACTAGAACTCCCCGTCTCCTGGTGATTGGCCCTAAGTCACCCATCCTCCATTCATGCCTAAGGCAGGACTAGAACTCCCCGTCTCCTGGTGATTGGCCCTAAGTCACCCATCCTCCATTTTAAGCTCTCCTTATATCCCCCAGTTTCTCTCCCCACTCGCCTTCCTTCATTTGCCTTTGCTCCCAGATGCGATTCGGAGAGATGCTTAAAACAACAGCAGGCGCAAACAGAAGCAGCTGTGTTTGCCCGACACTTTCATTGCTGACAAACGGAAAACACTCCATCATTTCCCCTTGTTTGATAAAACAGCAATGGTGGAACTTAAGTTCCTGGACTCCTGCTCAGGTTTATTACTTCCCTGGCCTTTTTTTTTTTTTTTTTTTGATGGGAAGGTTTGTTTTATCATTTTCAGCTCTGCCAGGCCAAAGGTTTGGTTTTGCAAGCAAAGGTCAGTCTCGGGGCCTTTAAAACCTTGTTTCTCAACCTGGATCACTTTAAGATGGGTGGACTTCAACTCTCGGAATTCCCCAGTCCACCCATCTTAAAGTGGCCAAGTTTGGTTTAGACTGAAAATCCCTTGTCAAATGAGAATAAAATACTGCATTTTCCTGAGATTTCAAACAAAGTCAATAGATGAAGCTGGATGAAGTAAACTCAGATGATTCACTTAAGAACAGTTGTGGCAAAAATATCATAAAATTGGCCATGGCTCATTTTACAACTTCCTTCCTTCCTTCCTTCCTTTCTTCCTTTTGTTCTTTCTTTCTTCCCTCCCTCCACCCTTTCTTTCTTTCTTTCTTTCTTTCTTTCTTTCTTTCTTTCTTTCTTTCTTTCTTTCTTTCTTTCTTTCTTTCTTTCTTTCTTTCTTTCTTTCTTTCTTTCTTTCTTCCTTCCTTCCTTCCTTCCTTCCTTCCTTCCTTCCTTCCTTCCTTTCTTTATCTCTCCTTCCTTCCTTCCTTCCTTTCCCTCCCTCCCTCCCTCCCTCCCTCCCTTCCTTTCCTTCCTCCCTCCCTCCCTCCACCGAACACAGCCAAATGACTTACAATTCTAAACTTGTAAAACAATTAAAGCCATTAAAAAAAAAACATTAAAACCATAAAAACCGTCCACAAAATAAATAACTACAAACCGCAGTAGTGATGATTAATCAACTAAGAGTTTTGGGGGCGGGAGCCCTCTAACCCTAAACGATCTTGCTTTGCAATGGAGGTTCTGTTTGCAGTTTTGGTCATAAGTGGAGGAACATCTGTATTTTAATGGAGGAAGCAATTTTGCCACCTCGGGAGGCTGTGGCTTAACTAACAGGCCTGTCGCCTCTCTTGCCCACTCTCTGGCTCTCTCTCTGACCGATCCTCTCTCTTTATAGATCCACCCGAACCCCCTGAGCTTAAGCCGAACTCCGGGACTCTCTCTGTGACCGCTGATCTTGCTTTGGAGGTGAGTTTGTCTCTCTTTAAACCAAACTTGACAGCTTTAAGACTTGTGGACTTCAACTCCCAGAATTCCTCCTCCAGTCATGTTAGCTCAGGAATTCTGGGAGTTGAAGTCCACAAGTCTTAAACTTGCCACGGTTGAAGACCCTTGGATTAGACAGACAGACAGACAGACAGAGATGGAGATAGAAGATAGATACTGTAGATCAGAGATCTTCAAACTGGACAGCTTTAAGACTTGTGGCCTTCAACTCCCAGAATTCTTCCTCCAGTCAGGTTATCTCAGGAATTCTGGGAGTTGAAGGCCACAAGTCTTAAAATGGCTGATGTTGAAGGCCCCCCCATGTTAGACCAGGGGCCTTCAAACTTGACAGCTTTAAGACTTGTGGACCTCAACTCCCAGAATTCCTCCTCCAGTCATGTTAGCTCAGGAATTCTGGGAGTTGAAGTCCACAAGTCTTAAAGCTGTCAAGTTTGAAGTATAAGTAGTCCTTGACTTACAGCAGTTTCTGTAGGGGGTGTCCGAAGTTACAACAACACTGAGAAATGTGCCTTATGACCATTTTTCACACTTACGACCATCGAGGGTGTCCCCTGTGGTCACGCGATCCAAATTCAGATGCTTGGCAACTGATTCATAGTTTTATGACGGTGTCCCAATGGGGGAATGTCAGATTTGCTTATCGACCAGGTTACTGCAGTGATTCACTTAACAACTGGGGCAAGAATATTTGCAAAATGCGGCAAACCTCACTTTACAACTGTCTCCCTTAGCGACAGAAATTTTGAGTTCAGTTGTGGCCATAAGTTGAAGATTACCTGCTTTGGTTGTGTTCTTTTGAAGGGTGAGAAGCACTGACGGTTTTTCTATTATTATTATTATTATTATTATTATTATTATTATTATTATTATTATTGTTGTTGTTGTTGTTGTTGTTGTTGTTGTTGTTGTTGTTATTGGAAAGTTATTTCAACTGTTATTTGATCTGCAAAGAGTTTTTAATGGCTGGGATGGACAGTGTTAAATGAACATGGGCTACAATTTGAAATTCAGAAGGCTGAAGGCAATAAAGTAAGTGAGAACATAGACAATGGAATTTCAGCTGGTTTTGGGGATAGGGGCTGTCAAAGATTCTTTGTTTCTATTGCAATGGCTAATTTGGAAAGTTTTGAGCAATTGTATTCAGAGGGCTGCGAATTCTACGTAAAAGAGACAGAGGTTCCAAGTGGTCCATCTTGGTAGCCCACGGTTTATAATTATTTGTGGAATGAATAAATACATACAGAACGAGCTTGTTCCCCTAGAATTAAGGAGAAATTTCCTGACAGTTAGAACAATTAATCAGTGGCACAACTTGCCTCCAGAAGTTGTGGATGCTCCAACACTGCAGGTTTTTAAAAAAGATGTTGGATAACCCTTTGTCTGAAGCGGTGTAGGGTTTCCTGCCTAAGCAGGGGGTTGGACTAGAAGACCTCCAAGGTCCCTTCCAACTCTGTTATTCTATTCTGTTCTATCTTTGGGGGGCAACAGGGGTCAAGCAACTCAAGATAGAAGCTAAGACTGTGTGGTCGATGCCTTGACCTGTTTTTATAAGTGTGAGATTCCTGATAAAACGACAAGGTTTTGAGTTGTGGAAGAGCAGGTGCCATCTTGATTTTGCACACCTACACACACCCACTGTGGAAATCCCTGGGCTTCTTAAGGCTTTTTTAGCAGCCGTCTCTTTTCCTTCCTCAGATTGCCCAGTGCACGGGCAAAAATGGCTACCCAGCGCCAACCATCAGCTGGTACAAAGATGGGCAGTTTCTGAATATTACCACCGAACACAACAAAGGTAATGGAGCCGTTTCTTTCTTTGATCGTTGAATGCAAGGAGGGATCTCCAGGTATTCCCCCAAAGGGGTCTCAGAAGGACAGACTGAATAAAGAGACACTCTTCACTTGGACATTAGTGATAGATAGATAGATAGATAGATAGATAGATAGATAGATAGATAGATAGATAGATAGACAGACGAATGGAGGGACAGATAGACAGATATAGATGAAAGGATAGCTGGATGGAGGGATAGATTTAGATGATAGATGATAGATAGATAGATAGATAGATAGATAGATAGATAGATAGATAGATAAGATAGATAAGATAGATAGATAAGATAGATAGAGGGATGGATGTTAGATGGATGAATGGATAAATAAATGGATGATAGATAATTGAATAAAGATAGATAAGAAATATTAGATTAGATTATAAGATAGATAAGAAAGATTAGATAAGATAAGATAAACTAAATTTGTTATATCTGATAGCTAAAGTAGATAGATAGATAGTTAGATAGATAGTTAGATAGATAGATAGATAGATAGATAGATAGATAGATAGATAGATAGATAGACAGACAGACAGACAGACAGACAGACAGACAGACAGGAATGGAGGGACAGATAGACAGAGTGATATAGATGAATGTATAGCTGGATGGATGGAAGGATAGATATAGATAGATAGATGGATGGATGTTAGATGGATGAATGGATAAATAAATGGATAATAGATAATGATTGAATAAAGATAGATAAATATTAGATTAGATAATAAAATAGATAAAACTAAATTGGATATATCCGATAGCTAAAGTAGATAGATAGATAGATAGATAAATCAGGCTGGGGCTGCAGAGAAAATAATTGCAAGAAATATTTTTGAAACAGGAACATCTATGCTTCTAAAAAATTGCCCCGTGGTCTAATAATCTCAACCTCAAAAACTTGAGGTTGTGTAGACTTCAACTCCCACAATTCCCCAGGCTAAGAAACACCGCTTTCATACGATGAGCGACGGACACCTGCCCAATTTGTGTAAGAGGGGCGACCTTTGAATACACAATTGCAGCTGCCCCCTTGATTTTTCTTTTTTTGTTTTTCTGACACAAATACACCTGGAGCCCTCAGAGGGAGGGGGGCGAAAAAACCCCTCACCTCCAGCCTGCACACCTTTGAAACCCTGGGCGATGTTCGTTGTGTTGTCTTTCCTCCCCAGAACTCTACGAGGTGGTGAGGACGGTGAAAGAAGCCTCAGGACTATATTCCAGGTCCAGCATACTCTACATGCGCCCCAAAAAGGCAGATAAGAACTCCATTTTCCAGTGCAAAGTCAGCTACAAGATGCCGAAAGGGAAAGTCGGCATGGAGGAATCGGAACCTTTCAATCTCACTTTGCATTGTAAGTGGGGTTGGGGGGGGGGGCTCTTGCAGTTGTTCTCCTGTAGTCCCTGTCTCTCCCCCCCCCAAAAAAAAATGCTTTCCAGGAGGAGGGCAGTGAACATGAATCGCAAAATTGAAAATAGCCCCCCCGGTGGGGTTTTCAGAATACAGATACTCCTTGACTTAGGGCTGCGATTGGAGCCCAGCATTTCTGTTTGCTAAGTGAAACAGCGGTTAAGGGAGCTTTACCCAAGGGTGGGATTCAAATTTTTTTTAACGACCGGCTAGGTGGGCGTGGCTAGGTGGGTGTGGCCATGTGACTGGGTGGGCGTGGCTTTTTTTGTAGCAAACCCACCCCCCTCGGGGGGTTTTTTGCCTCTATTTTTGGGCGTTTTTGCTCCCAGGAAGGCAAAAAAAAGAAGCGGGGGGGACACATACCACCCCCCCACACACACACCCCACACACACCCCAGTGTGCCCCTTTTTGCCTCCTGGGCCTCAGGGAAGCCTCCTGGGCGAAGCAGTAAGACAGAGTTGGGGATCTGGCACAGCTGATCATCAGAACAGCTGATCATCGGCACAGCTGATCGTCGGGGGCGGGGAAGAATCTGGCACAGCTGATCATCCAAACAGCTGATCATCCAAACAGCTGATCGTCGGGGGACGGGGAAGAATCTGGCACAGCTGATCATCCGAACAGCTGATCATCCGAACAGCTGATCATCCGAACGGCTGATCGTCGGGGGAAGAAATACCTTAAGGAGTGACTGGGCTGGGGAGAATGCAGCCAGCAATGTCGGGCATGCATGATAAGGACTGACTGGGTGGGGAGCGGAGGGGCCAGCCAGGGGCACGATTTGCCGGTTCTGCCGGTATGCAGAATCATAACAACCGGTTCTATTAAACCGGTCCCAACCGGTAGAATCCCACCCCTGGTTTTTCCCCGTTTTACGACCTTTTTTTTTGCAACGGTTATTACATGAATCGCTGCAGTTCTTAAGTGAATCTGGTTTCCCCACTGATTTTGCTTGTTGAGGGGGGTGGGGTCGCAAAAGGCGATCACATTACCCCGGGACACTGCAACCGTCATAAATACGAGTCAGTGGCTAACAACCCATGTTACTAACTTAACAAATGCAATGATTCACTTAGCAACTGTGGCAAGAAAACGGGGCAAACTCACTTAAGAAATGTTGCACTTAGCAACATCCATTGTGGTCGTAACTTGGGGACTACCTGTAATAGACGAATTCAGTGGGTCAAACCTTCCAGAGGTGTAGACGTCAACTCCCAGAATTCTTAGCCATGGATCTGCTGCTAGGAATTCTGGGAACTGAAATGCACACACACACACACACACACACACACACACACAGTGAGGATGCCCAAGTTGGCAAAAGCAGAATCATAACAACCTCTCTGACTTTTGGGTTTTGTTGTTGCTCTCTTGTTCTTTTTTTATTGTGTTTTCTTTTCAAGGACCGGAGTCTTTTGTGGAGTTTTTAATGTTTGTTTTTGTGGGAATGAAAAGTAGAAATGTGTAAAAGATATTTGATAACTCTGGACACGTCAGCAGCTTTTCATTTCCTGAGGTCTCGTGGATGAACCTGATGTGTTATTTCGCTGCCGTTGTTTCAGCTGTCTTGCAAGCTGTTGTTGTTGTTTTAATTTCAGCTGATGGCCAACTCGTGGTGAACAATTTTTTTTGTAAAAAAAAAAAAGTGTTATATAGTCCTCGAATAACGACCATAATGGAGCCCAAAATTTCTGTTGCTCAGCAAGAGACATTTGTTAAGTGAACCTTGCCCAGTTTTACGACATTTTTTAAATGGTTGTTAAGTGAATTACTTAACGGTTGTTAAGTGAGTCGCTGCAGTTGTTAAATTAGTAACACAGTCGTTAAGTGAATCTGGCTTCCCTGTTGACCTTGCTTGTCAGAGGGCCACAAAAGGGGACCACGTGACTGCAGCCGTCATAAATACGAGTCGGTTGCCAAGTGCCTGAGTTTTGATCACGTGACTGCGGGGGGATGCTGCAGCGGTCTTAAGTGTGAAAAATGTTCATAAAGTCCCCTTTTTCAGTGCCATTGTGACTTCAAACGGTCACTAAACGAACTGTTGTAAGTCAAGGATTATCTGTAGTTGTTTTTCAGTCCAATACAAATATATTATACATGGGAATAATGTGTCCCTATGTCCGTGTATTTGTGTGTGTACATGCACAGACACATGGACATATTCTATTCTATTCTATTCTATTCTATTCTATTCTATTCTATTCTATTCTATTCTATTCTATTCTATTCTATTCTATCCTATTGCATTATAATTCCTAGAACACTCGGTTTTAATTGCTGCTCCTGTTTCCTACTTTTACCCACCGCAGATTATACCGAAAACGTGCAATTTGTCTTGGATTCGCCCAAAGTCATCAAAGAAGGAGATGATGTGCAGTTGCGATGCCAGGGCGATGGGTTCCCCCAACCCGAATATTCATTCTTCAAAGTGCAGGTAGTTGCCCAAAGGCCAAAAAAAAAAAAAAAAATGTTGGACGAAAATACATGCATGGTTAAAGTAAACGATAAAGCAACATATCGGTTTAAACCAGGGGTGTCCAACCTTGGCAACTTTAAGACTTGTGGACTTCAACTGAGGAATTCTGGGAGTTGAAGTCCACAAGTCTTAAAGTTGCCAAGGTTGGACACCCCTGGTTTAAAGCCAGAAATATTTTTTGTTAGGTATTTGGCCAGAAAAAATATAATAAAGGGAATGTATATTTAACACCACATGTTTTGACAGCAGTGAGAACGGTATGCCCAACATTGGAACAATGAGGAAACTCTTTCGGATGAAAATATAATCCAAAAAAATGTTAGATTGTGCAGAAATGGGTAGGTTAACATTAAAGATAAAGCATAGAGAAGAGACAGAATATTTTTTAACTTTGGAATTGTTTTGCCAATGGTTAGATAATAAAAGTAGAAATTAGAAGTTGGAGGAATACTATTATATATGTAAAGAATATGATTATGATGATGATTATGATTATGATTATGTCAAATGAACCAAACAATACACTGTCTATTAAATACTTATATAAAAGAAAAATGTATACAGTGTGTGTGTGTGTGTGTTTATGTGTGTGTGTATGTATATAAAAGTGAAGCTACTTCTTGGTCCGATCCTAGTTCCTTTCCCTCAAGGAAGAAGAATTAAATTGGTAACCCTATTTTGGCACGATCCATTCAAGACAGACTGAGACCTGTATCTGATGTCATCTCTCCAGCCTTATCTGCTTCTTCTTCTCCTCCTTCCCAGGGTTCAGATAACCTGTTGGACCTGCCCACTACCACCGATGGTATCCTTCTGCTTCCACACGTGACCAAGGCTGACAGTGGGACCTACCGCTGTCAGGTACTGGACTTCTATAGTCCTTCCGAGGTAGAACTGGAGAAGGACGTCAACATCTTCATCCATTGTGAGTGCCCCATGGAATGCTGGGAGAGAGAGAGAGAGAGAGAGAGAGAGAGGCCAAACCCTCCTTTTCATCATCCAGTTGCTAAGTTGTCCCACAGCAGAGGTGGTGGATTCAGCAGGTTCTGACCAGTTCTGGAGAACCGGTGGCAGAAATTTTGAGTAGTTCGGAGAACTGGCCAATCCCACCACTGACTGGCCCCGCCCCCATCTATTCTCCGCCTCCCGAGTCCCAGCTGATTGGCTGGGTCTTCTTTGGTTGCCCTGCCCAGGAGAATGGAGCTGGAAAGCAGGTTAGTGGGGTGGGGAGGGAATGCGGATTTTGAAGTATCCTTCCCCTGCCACGCCCACCAAGCCACGCCCACCAAGCCACGCCCACAGAACTAGTAGTAAAAAAAAAAAAAATTGAATCCCACCACTGTCCCAAAGGTGCGCTTGTTTTCAGGAAGCAACTGGACTTCCTTTTTTTTTTTCTTTGAAGACCTTTCGCTTCTCATCCAAGGAGCTTCTTCATCTCTTGACAAGATGAGAAGCGAAACGTCTTCCAAAGGAAAAAAAAACAAGGAAATCCTCTTTAAAAAAAAAGCACCTTTGGGACAACCATGACCGGGAGGACTGAGAATCTCGACAGACAGTTGCTAAGTGGCTAATTAAAATCAAGCCTCGTCTTCTGGGTTTCAGATCTGGACCCTGTGGTCCTCCACCCAACCAAGGTAGTGAAAGTCAACCGAAGTGAAGACCTTCAGTTGAACTGTTCTGGCAGTGGCTCCAACTTACCCACCTTGTCCTGGAAGAAGGTAGGTAGGATCTGCAAGGGC
The DNA here is from genome assembly GCF_049901735.1 of Notechis scutatus. Lineage (NCBI taxonomy): Eukaryota > Metazoa > Chordata > Lepidosauria > Squamata > Elapidae > Notechis > Notechis scutatus. The sequence continues at coordinate 23,357,883 of NC_142016.1, read as the reverse complement.
TTCCTTCGCAAGTCACACCTCTGCCCGGAACGCTGCATGGATCCATAGTCAGGACTTCTTCGAAATCCGGAGAGTTGACCAAACTGGCTGCCCCAGGAAATTTGTATACAAGTAGTTCTCTGTCATGTGCCAGCGAAAACAGAAGACCCGGGCCGTTCAAATTGATATAAAGGTTTATTGTAGAGCTCAGTGGCTAAGGACGCTGAGCTTGCCAATCTGAAAGGTCGGCAGTTCAGGCGGTTCGAATCCCTAGCGCCGCGTCATGGAGTGAGCTCCCGTTCCTTGTCTGCCAACCTAGCAGTTCGAAAGCATGTAAAAAAAATGCAAGTAGAAAAATAGGGACCCCTTTGGTGGGAAGGGAACAGCGTTCTGTGCGCCTTCGAAGGCGTTTTGTCATGCTGGTCACATGACCACGGAGGCGTCTTCGGACAGCGCTGGCTCTCTGGCTTTGTAACGGAGATGAGCACCAGCGCCCCCTAGAGCCGGGAACGACTAGCACGGATGCGTGAGGGTCCAAGCAAATTGGAGGTAAATAAGGAATTCACGATGGGCTGGACTCAGATCTCTTGTGCGCATGAAAGGAGTCATGATTGATGATGCATTTGACCTCCTCCTCAGGCTCTGCTTGGTCACCTGCTACAAGTCCTTACTTAGTGAGCACACCTGGGATCGGTAACCTGGTCACTAAATGACACGGTTGCTAGGAGGGATTTTACTTCAGATTTTATTTTCGCCCCCTCCACTCCCGTTAAATTCTTACCTTGATGCTTTGGTATCTTTCTTGATACCAAGAAAGAAATTAAATGTTGGTATTGACATTCATTGGAGAGGAAGCAGAGGTGGGTATTCAGCAGGTTCTGATCAGTTCTGGAGAACCGGTAGCAGAAATTTTGAGTAGTTGGGAGAACTGGCCAATCCTGCTTCTGACTGCCCCATCTATGCTCCGCCTCCCATTGAGTCCCAGCTGATCGGCTGGGTCTCCTTGGGTTGCCCTGCCCAGGAGAACGGAGCTGGAAAGCAGGTTAGTGGGGTGGGAAGGGAATGGGCATTTTGCAGTATCTTTCCCTTGCCACGCCCACCAAGCCACACCACGCCCACCAAGCCACGCCCACAGAACCGGTAGTAAAAAAATTCGAATCCCACCATTGCAAGGAAGGGATTAGAAGAGAATAAACAGGCAGACAAATGGGGAATACACATTGGGAAAAAAATGGGGCTACTCTCTTCTGATCTTTTCCTCTACAATCCCTCCACTGTGCCAGGCGGATCAGACACACAAGAGATTATACTCTGGCGAGGTGGGAAAATGATTTGGATCCTCACTGCTTTGGATACCGGTTTTAGTGCTGGTCTCGTAAACGAAAAGCTACGTTAATCTCTAAAAGCAAGGAATCCCGAACAGAATCGATCGGCCCTTTCCCCACCCAACAAGTTTGAAGGAAAGGCAGGATCTCCCAGAAGCCGATTTGGTTTCCGCGGAATTTCCCAGTAGGAGCCATAAGATTCCTTCGGATTCAATTTTCCTGCCTTGGTTTCGTGATACGAACCCCCGACGCAAAGAAGGGACCCCCGTTCTGCAGTTTGCCTTTGATTGAATTGAGGCTGTTATCTCTCCTGGGGGACCCGTGGGCAGGGAATCACATCTGGAGGAACAGCAGCAATTGTGGGGTGTTTTTTTTTAAAAAAAAAATTTCTCCTGCAGGGAAGGCAGCAGATGGGCAGCGGCAGGACTCTGTCGCTGGAACGGCTGACATACCCCATGGCGGGCACGTACATCTGTGAGGCTTCCGTGCCCAGCATCTCCGGACTGAAGCGGAACGAGTCAGTCCAAGTTATAGTAGAAGGTAGGTAGGTAGTGGTGTGTGTGTGTGTGTGTGTGTAAAGGAGGCGAAGTGGAACTGGAGGGAGGGTGCAGGAAAGGAAGATGCTGCAATCAGTAACTGGAAGAGGACAGAGCCGTTGAGCTTTTAACGTTTTAATCAGTTTAGTTCTATGCTTTTGATAGGATTTGATACGTCTTTTAATTTTGGAATGGGGGGCCTGCCAGAGATTTGGTTTATTTATTTATTAGATGTTTATCCTGTGGTTTTTGTTTTTTTTGTTTACTTTATAAGTAACACAAAGTGGCTCACACACACATAGTGTTTCTTCCTCCTCTTATTTCCCCCACGGCAACAACCCTGTGAAGAAAGTTGGGCTGAGAGAGAGAGAGAGAGGGACTGGCCCCAAATCCCTCAGCCGGCTTTCCTGCGTAAGGTGGGACTAGAACTCCCTGTCTCCTGGCTTTGCCCCTTAACCACTAGACCAAACTGGCTCCCAGAATGGTTTGAAAGAAGGGTAGCGCTCAATAAATAAACAACCTTCCTTTTTCCACCCTCCAGCTAGCTTGCTTAAAAGACTTCGAGGCGCCCCCGTTTTACAAAAAACGGAACTCTGGCCGGCATATACATAGTTGGAAGTCCACACATCAAAAAACATGGTGGTTTGTGGGGCTGGGGATTCTGGGAGTTGACCTTCACCCATCTGAAAACACGCCGGCTGGGGAATTCTGGGAGCTGAAGGCCACCCCTCTTCAAGAAGGAGCAGTGGGCTTTCAGATAGTTTAAAGACACTTTTGGGCCTGGGATTCTCTTTCTCTAGCTAACTTTCCTTTCGTAGTAAACAATTTGGCCCTCAAAAGCTCGCTGAGGTGTGACGCTCTTCATTCAGAGGTTATTTTTGACACCGCTTTTCCTAGAAAGGTGAGACAGTCCTGGCAGAGGTGTGAAGATTAGTAGGAACTGTCAGACGCTATAGCTCAGGGGGTGAGGACGGGGTTAGAAGTCACATCCTTTCCCCTCCCTGTGACTCACGTACACACAAGCATTCCAATTAGCTGACCTAATCTACTATTCACATTTTTGGGAGCCCAGCCTTAAAGCCTCAAGCCCTGGGATGCCAGAATAACAGAATAAGCGAGTTGGAAGGGACCTTGGAGGTCCTCCAGTCCAGCCCCCTGCCTAGGCAGGAAACCCACTGCCATTTCAGACAAACGGTTGTCCAACATCTTCTTAAAAACCTCCAGTGCTGGAGCATTTACAACTTCTGGAGGCAAGTTGTTCCACTGGTTAATTGTTCTCACTGTCAGGAAATTTCTCCTAGGTTGCTTCTCTTGTTTAGTTTCTACCTGTTGCTTCTTGTCCTGCCTTCAGGTGCTTTGGAGAATAGCTTGACTCCCTCTTCTCTGGGGCAGCCCCTGAGATATTGGAACACTGCTATCATGTCTCCCCAAGTCCTTCTTTTCATCAAGCTAGACATACCCAATTGCAGCAACCCTTCTTCATATGTTTTAGCCTCCAGCCCCCTAATCCTCTTTGTGGCTCTTCTCTGCACTCTTTCTAGAGTCTCAACATCTTTTTTTACATCGTGGCGACCAAAACTGGATGCAGCATTCCAAGTGTGGCCTTACCGAGGCCTTATAAAGTGGCATTAACACTTCACGTGATCTTGATTCTATCCCTCTGTTTATGCAGCCTAGGACTGTGTTGGCTTTTTTGGCAGCTGCTGCACAAGGCTGGCTCATATTTAAATGGTTGTCCACTAGGACTCCAAGATCCCTCTCACAATTACTACTATTGAGCCAGGTGCCACATATACTGTACCTGTGCATTTGATTTTTCTTGCCTCAATGTAGAACCTGACTTTTTTCACCATTGAATTTCATTTTGTGACATAGGGGCCAATGTCCATCCATCTCTCTCTCTGTGTCTCTCTCCTTGTCTCTCTCCTTCTCCCTCTCTCTCTCTCTCTCTCTCTCTCTCTCACTAACTCACTCTCACTTTCTCATACAGGAAAGCCAGAGGTAGACATTCAACAAACCATCCTCCAAGACCATGACCAGACGGTGAAGTTCACCTGTACCGTTTTAGGCCATCCTCCTCCAGAGATCAGGTGGAACATACCTGGTGGGGAGGTGAGTCTGTCCAAGGTCTGACAAGGTCCCTTCCCTCCTTCCTCCCCCTCTGTCCTTTCTTTCTTCCCTTCCTCCCTTCCTCCCCTTTGTTCTTCCTCCCTCCCTCCCTCCCTCCCCCTTTGTTCTTCCTCCCTCCCTTCGTCCGTCCCTCCCTTCTGTGGTGCACAATGGTCAGAATGCAGCATTGCAGGCTAACTCTGCCAACTGCCAGCAGTTTGATCCTAACCATCTCACGGTTGACTCAGCCTTCCCTCTTTCTGAGGTCGGTCAAATGAGGACCCAGATTGTTGTGGGCAATCATGATGGTTCTATAAACCTCTTAGAGAAGGCTGGGAAGCAGTCTATAAGTCTACGGCGCTATATAGCGCTGTTGCTATGAATGCCAGCAATTGTTCTGCCTGTTTTAATGTGCCAAATCCTTTTTTTTTTTAAAGCTCTCTCTCTCACTCTCTCCAGGCTCCCGTAAAACACTCGGCAAATAAATATATTTCTGAATTGTTAGTGGAACTAACCCCCAAGCTAATCCAAAGTGGGGTTCAGTGCACAGCGGAGAATAAATACGGCTCAACCAGAAAGAACTTTAAGCTGAAAATGGGTAAGGAACTCCTTTTTTTCAGTCCACTGTGTGCCTGTTTGTGGTTGTGGGTATGTCCGTGAGTGGGCAGGGTGTTCTGATTCAGATGAGTCCTCGACTTACAATACTTCATTTAGCGACCGTTCCAAGTTACAGCGGCCCTGAAAAACGTGGCTTAACGGCCGTTTCTCAGACCGTCGCGGCTTCCTCATGGTCACGCCATCAAAATTCAGACGCTTGGGAACCGACTCGTATTTACGACGGTCGCAGCGTCCCGCGGGGATCCCTTTTTACGACCTTCCAACGAGCAAAGTCAACGGGGGAAGCCACCAGATTCCCCTAAGGACGTGTTACTAAGTTGACGCTTAACAACGATGGCAAAAAAAAAGAGGTCGTACAATGGGGACAAAGCTCCCTGAAAAAATGTCTCGCTCAGAAACAGAAACGTTGGCCTCTATTGTGGTCGTACGTTGAGGACTACCTGTAAATCTGTATATGTATAAAAGCGAAATGCCACTCATGCGTCATCACAAAATCTCCAGAACCGTAAAGCCTACAAACTTGAAATTTGCCACTTATGTTCCTCTTGGCTTCTAGGGGCTCACTAAGAAAGGATTTTTCCAAATGACCATCCAGAGCATTAATATTTCCTATATTATTATTATTAACACGGCTCTGATGCGAAGGAGTTCCACTCCCCCTCCCCACCTGAAAAGAAACATGTTCCAACTGCAAAACACAAGGAGAAGAGAGGAGTTTCCGTTTCAGTTTCACAGCACCAAGCAGGTTTAGTACAGAACAGTTGAGCTAAGCCACGCCTAGGCTCCTTGCTGTCTCCTACTTGTTCAACACAGCAAATACTGTTTCAGTTTCCAAACAGTCCTCAACTCTCTCACTCCTCACCTGAAAAGAAACCTGTTCCAACTGCAGTGGAGCTAAGCCACGCCCAGGCTCCTTGCTGTCTCCTTCTTGCTCATACAGCAAAATACTGTTCCAGTTCCCAAACAGCCCTCAACGCTCTCACACCCTGACAGGCTGCTAGCCAGATGAATACCGATGGATGCTGGTAGGCAGAGGCAAACATTTTTCCCCTTATTTTCCTCCCCCAAAAACTAAGCCCCACCACACAGTTTCGTAGCGAAGCACAGCTGTCAAGCTAGTTTAACATATATAACTTAGCCCAACAGCTGAACCCTGAGCTACAGATGGTCCTTACTACAACTGAGGCTGCGATTAAATTTTGGGGTGAAGTTTGCTAACCGATCTCTCTGTCTCTCTCTCTGTCTCCTTGTAGTAACTCCAACGCCCTCGGTCTCTTCGAAGCCAGCTCGTAAGTATATCCTTTCCATTTCTTCCTTTCTGTCTGTGTGCTCATTCGGAAATGGGCAGTTCAGGATGATGGGAGTTGTAGTCTAACGCAGCTGGGAAAACTCCCGAGTTAGCCGTTCCGGGCAGGAACGGTCCCTACTCTGGCGATGCTTCTTGCATTCGTCTGCATCGCCGGAGGAGTTGATGGCGCCTCAATCGCCTCTTGTTTTCACCGGTGCCCCCCTCTTTTTCCCCCCCCTCCCCAACAGTGGAGGAGGAACAGGGTCAAACCGGAAGCACGGTGGCGGTGATTGCGGTGTGCGTGTGCGTCCTTCTCCTGCTCCTGATCGTCGGCTTCTTCTACTTCATGCAACGCCGGGGCCAGCTGCCCTGCAGCCGGGGAGAGAAAAGATCGCTGTGAGTGAGAGTCGGTGGTGCTCGGCAACCCCCAATCAGTCCTCTAAGGCAGAGGACTCCAAACTTGGCGACTTTTGAGACTTGTGGACTTCAACTCCCAGAATTCCTCAGCCAGCCATGCATGCATGCATGCATGGCTGGCTGGGGAATCTGGGAGTTGAAGTCCACAAGTCTCAAAAATCGCCAAGTTTGGAGATTTCCCTGTTTTAAGGTGTTGTGCCTCCCAGGCGGCGGTTTCCCTGAAATTGCTCTAGGTATGGGGAGAGGAAGGAGGAAGAAAGGGGAAGGGAGAGAGGGAGGAGAAGGGAAGGGAAGGGAAGGGAGAGAGGGTGGAGATGAGAGGTGAAGGGGACGGGGAGAGCGGGAAGGGAGAATGAGGGAAAGGGAGAGAGCAAAGGGGAAGGGAGGAGAGAGAGGAGAGGAAGGAGGGAGAAAGGGGAGGAGAAGGGAAGGGAGAGAGAGGGAGGAGAGGGGAAGGGAAGAGAGGATGGAGGTGAGGGGAAGGGAACGGAGGGGAGAAAGGAAGAGGCAGGAAAGGGAGGAGAAGGGAGAGAGGGAGGAGAGCGGAAGTGGAGGGGAGGGGAGGAGGAGGAGGGAGAGAGAGGAAAGGGGAAGGGAAGAAAAGGAAGAGGATGATGAGAGGGGAAGGGACGGGAAAGAGGGACAGGGAGAGAGCAAGGGAATGGAGGGGAGAGAGGAGAGGAAGGAGGGAGAAAGGGGAGGAGGAGGGGAGGGAGAGAGAGAGAGGAGAGGGGAAGGGAAGAAAAGGAAGAGAGGGATGGAGATGAGGGAAGGGAACGGAGGGGAGAGGAAGAAGCAGGGAAGGGAGGAGAAGGGAGAGAGGGAGGAAAGGAGAAGGGAAGGAGGGAAGCGGGAGGGTTGGGAAGGTAAGAGGAGGTAGAGAGTGTAGATGAGGAGGAAGGGAGAAGAGGAAAGGGGAAGGGAGAAGGGGAGGCTAGAGAAGGGGAAGGGAGAGAGGGAGGAGAGAGAGGGAAAGGGGAAGGGAGAGAGCAAAGGTGAGGGGAGAGAGGAGGAGAAGGGGAGAAAGGGAGGAGAGGAGAAGAGGGGAGGAGAGAGAGAGAGAGAGAGGAGAGGACAAGGGAACAGAAGGGAGAGGAGGAGGAGAAACATGGGAAAAGGGAAGAAAAGAAGAGAGGAGAAAGGGAGGAGAGGAGTGACCGAAAAGAAGAGACAAGACCTGGGCACCTTAATCGCTTTTCACTCTTTAGTTCCAATAGACTGTAATTTCATTCTGGCTCTTCGATGGGCATCTATAGTTTTCTTCACGCAGACATTACATTACCGGCCTACACAACATCATCCAGTGCAGGGAGGTGGAATGAATTTTGCTGGCTGTTTATATATACCAGAAGTCCCCAAACTTGGCGACTTTAAGACGGGTGGACTTCAACTCCCAGAATCCTCCAGCCAGCTATGCTGGCTGGAGGATTCTGGGAGTTGAAGTCCACCCGTCTTAAAATCGCCAAGTTTGAGACCCATCTATATACAGTCGCCTGGCAAAGTCATGTTTCTTTTCTTTTTTTAAAAAATAGTATATTTTAGATTAAGCCTCTCAAACCAGCTTAGGGCTTGAGGCGAAGCTTGCTGTATCCTGGAGCGATCCTGGCTTGTCCCGCCCCAAGGGATGCTGGATTCTAGAGATGGTTGTTTGTTTCCTTTTGCGTTCAGGACCCCCAAGGAAGGGACTCCGGATAACACCGTGGTGGAGATGAAGGCGGACAGGCGGAACGAACAGACGGGCTTGCTGAGTCCCGGAGGAGGAGGAGGAGGAGGGAGGAGGAGGAGGGGACGAACGAGGTGAGGAGGGGGTTGGGCTAAGAACAGAAGTCCCTATATCTGGTGTGCTTTGCAGGGTTAGGGGAAAGAAGAGATTGGGACGGTGCAAAGGAAGACAGTGGAGTGTGAATTAATGTTGTCTTCCTTCTTCTTTCCTTTTCTCCATTCCCTCGTTCCTCCAATCCCTCTTCCCTCCTTCTCTTCACCTTCCTCCCTTCTTTTCCTCTTTCAAATCCTCCTTGCTTCTTCCCTCCCTCCTTCCCCTCTTCCATATTCTCCTCCTTCCCTTTCTTCCTTCTCTTCTTCCCTATCTTCCTTCCTTCCTTCCCTCTTTCAAATCCTCTTTGCTCCCTCCTCCCCCTTCCATATTCTCCTCTCTCCCTTCCTTTCTTCTTTCCCTTCTTCCATTTCCTTCCTTCCTTCTTTCAAATCCTCCTTGCTTCTTCCCTCCCTCCCTCCCCTCTTCCATATTCTCCTCCTTCCCTTCCTTTTTCCTTCCTCTCTTCCATATCTTCCTTCTTTCAAATCCTCCTTGCTCCCTCCCTCCTTCCCCCTTCCATATTTTCCTCCCTCCCTTCCTTTCTTCCTTCCCCTCTCCCATATCTTCCTTCCTTCCTTCTCTCTTTCAAATCCTCCTTGCTCCTTCCCTCCTTCCATATTCTCCTCCCTCCCTTCCTTTCTTCCTTCCCCTCTTCCATATCTTTCTTCCTTCCTTCCTTCCTTCCTTCCTTCCTTCCTTCCTTCCTTCCTTCCTTCCTTCCTTCCTTCCCTCCCTCCCTCCCTCCCTCCCTCCCTCCCTCCCTCCCTCTTTCAAATCCTCCTTGCTCCTCCCCTCCTTCCATATTCTCTCTCTCCCTTCCCTTCTTCCTTCCCCTCTTCCTTCCTTCCTTCCTTCCTTCCTTCCTTCCTTCCTTCCTTCCTTCCTTCCTTCCTTCCTTCCTTCCCTCCCTCCCTCCCTCCCTCCCTCCCTCCCTCCCTCTTTCAAATCCTCCTTGCTCCTTCCCTCCTTCCATATTCTCCTCCCTCCCTTCCCTTCTTCCTTCTCCTCTTCCATATCTTCCTTCCTTCTTTCAATCCTCTTTGCTCCCTCCCTCCTTCCATACTCTCCTCCCTCCCTCCCCCTCCCTCCCCTCTTCCTAACCCCTTCCCCTCCCTCCCTTGCAGTGCTGAGCAGAGGAAGGCTGGAGCTGTCTTCTTCCAGGGGAGGACCCCCTCTTCCCATTCTGTACCACCCACAAAATGGATGGAGAAGATGCTGGAGAGAATCCTGCCAGGGCACGATAGCCCCCCCTCCTTCCCTCCCTCCCTCCCTCCCTCCCTCCCTCCCTCTCCCTGGAGGCAAGGGGCTTTCTTGGCACCTAGACTTTGGTGGCTGGAGGGTTGAGATGCCAAGGGGAGAGCTATCCTGCCGCTGCTTCTTCCTCCTTTCAAAATACCACACTTTCCCCCCACCCCTTTGGGTGCTGTTTGTTTTTTTTTTTTTATTTTGGCTTTGTTTTTTAAAAAGGAACTGACAATTATCTGGACAGACGCTCCATTTTTAGCCTGCAGCCTTTCCTAAATAAAGTCGCCCACAGACACATCGATGTTCAGGGAGACCAACCAACTTTGCGGAAGTCGCTAACCCTTCGGGGTTTGTTTTTGAGGTTCCTTTTTTTTTTCCCCCTTCCCCTTTTTAAACCAACTTTTTCACCCAAGCCCAATTCTGCCGGTTTGCCTACGATCTAAAACGAACAGTGTGTGGTCAAACCTCCCCACAAAGTGAGTCACACAAACCTTTGCCACCATCCCCCCAGTGTAAATCTACCCGTTCCCCCAATACACACCCAGCCCTGTGCTAGGCAGGCACTGAAAAGCCAACCTCCAAGAGATGCTCTCGCGCTCGCAGGCACCTCGCAGCCTCCTCCGTCCACCTGCCATTCTCGGACGGCCCGTCAATCACCTGTAGTAGATCTCTCCAGCAAGCCTTCGCCTTCCACTCTCTCTCCTGGGGAAAATTAACCAGGGGAACCTCTTGCTTCCAGAAGTTGTGGGGGGGCTCCATCGCTGGAGGTTTTGAAGAAGAGGCTGGACAGCCACTTGTCTGGAATGGTGTCGGCCAGAGGTCTCTGAACTTGGCCACTTTAAGACTTGTGGACTTCAACTCCCAGAATTCCTCAGCCAGCTTTCCTTCCTTCCTTCCCTCCTTCCTTCCTTTTTCCCTCCCTCCCTCCTTCCCACCCTCCTTCCTTTTTCCCTCCCTCCTTCCCTCCCTCCCTCCTTTCTTCCTTCCCTCCCTCCTTCCTTCCTTCCTTCTCTCCCTCCCTCCTTCCTTCCCTCCCTCCCTCCTTCCTTCCCTCCCTTCCTCCCTCCTTCCTTCCCTCCTTCCTTCTTTCCCTCCATCCCTCCTTCCCTCCCTCCCTCCCTCCTTCCTTCCCTCCCTCCTTCCTTTCTTCCCTTCCTCCCCTCCTTCCTTCCCTCCCTCCTTCCTTCCTTCCTTCCTTCCTTCCCTCCTTCCTTCCTTTTTCCCTCCCTCCCTCCCTCCCTCCCTCCTTCCTTCCCTCCCTCCTTCCTTTCTTCCCTTCCTCCCCCTCCTTCCTTCCCTCCCTCCCTCCTTCCTTCCTTCCTTCCTTCCTTCCTTCCTTCCTTCCTTCCTTCCTTCCTTCCTTCCTTCCTTCCCTCCTTCCTTCCTTTTTCCCTCCCTCCTTCCCACCCTCCTTCCTTTTTCCCTCCCTCCTTCCCTCCCTCCCTTCTTTCTTCCTTCCTTCCTTCTCTCCCTCCCTCCTTCCTTCCTTCTCTCCCTCCCTCCTTCCTTCCTTCCTTCCCTCCCTCCCTCCCTCCCTCCTTCCCTCCCTCCCTCCCTCTTTCCTTCCTTCCCTTCCTCCCCCTCCCTCCTTCCTTCCCTCCCTCCCTCCTTCCTTCCTTCCTTGAAGTCCACAAGTCTTAAAGTTGCCAAGTTTGAAGATCCTTGCTCTAAATGGATAGAGCTCAGCCAACGGCTTCGAATGTATGCGTCACTCCCCCGAGACAATTGCAATCCTTCACAACCCCTGTGATCCCCCCCGTGGCCATAAGGTGTGATGAATTCACCCTGACTCACACATTCAAATTCGAGCGTAATATCCCGATCTGCTCTGCCAAGAAAAGCGATTTTGGCCCGCGCATCTGATAAATTAGCCATCCCGGAGGGGAAAAATATTACTGCTTTCTGTTTTGTACAGCTTTTGGCTTCAGGGGTTTCGGGGAAGGGTCTTTCCAGGCAGAAGGTAGTGGGGTATGTGTCTTCCGGCTACAGATTTCCTTCTATAAAAGACGGCTGGGGGAACGGAGGACGACAGACAATTAATTGTATTTTTTTTTTTCATGTCCTGTTCTCTCCGTGTCTTTGTTCTCGAGGTCGATCCCGATCGACCTGGCTGGCATTCAAACCGATCTGTGGATCTTCTCCTTTCTATATGTATATATATTGGTTTTTGTTTTTTTTACAGGACACCGTAATTTTGCATGCATGGCAAAATCTCGTCGGAATAAATGTCTTTTTCAGGGTTGTGATCTGGTCCTGTGTTTTGGGGAACTTTTAAGATGGGTGGACTTCAACTCCCAGAATTCCCCAGCCAGCACAGCTGGCTGGGGAATTCTGGGAGTTGAAGTCCACCTGTCTTAAAATCCCCCACATTGGTAAACACTGCCCTCATCCCTGAAATATGTCACTGCCTTTCTCTGTTGCACTGTCTGGTCGAGACACTGGCGTTTGGGGTAGGGTGGGGAAATATTTGGGCCTTTCTTTTTTTTTTAATAATTAGAGACCTTTTAATGGTGTTGCAGCCTAGAACGGAGTGAAGCTGGGAGCTATGGCACACAACGGTGGAGAAAAGTAGGTTAGGAGAAGGGGCCTCCCCTAGGCCCGGTGGGTTTTCCCCAAAAATAATTTTTTTAATTTAAAAAAAAAAAGCAAAGAAAGTTGGAAACTTTAAGAGCTTTGCCTTGAATGGCAGCTGGAATATATATTCCTTTCTCTCTGCTTCTCTGAGGTGGTTGGACTTCCATGCCCAGCAACAGCCAGAGCTTCTGGGAAATGTAGTTCATCAACACCCAGTTAGGAAGGGCGAAGTCTTGCTATCAATTGCCCCATGTTTAAAAAAAAGGCCACTTTGCAATTTTGGCTTCTTCTCTTCGCCCCGACTGCAAATTCCAGGGTTGCTTCACTTAAAATATAAAATGGCAACCTTTCCATCCTTCTTCTTGATGCCAGTTTTGGGAAATGTGCTTATTTGGCCACTGCTTGTTGGATTTTTTATTTTATTTTTCCATCAACTGGGGGAGAGAGGGGGATTAAGTGGCCTTTCAAATAATTTTTTTCAGCCCCCTTGGTAGGGATTTCTCTACAGAACAAGACAGAGGAAGCTTGCATATGGAGGTTCGTAGGTCAGTCCAGGTCATGGGTTGTCCCTAGTGGTGCTTTTTCAAAAGGCAACTGGACTTTCTTTGTTTTTCCTTGAAGAGGTTTCGCTTCTCATCCAAGAAGCTTCCTCACTTCTGACTTCAGTCCTTCCGTCAGAATGGAAGAAGCTTCTTGAATGAGAAGCGAAACCTCTTCAAGGGGAAAAAAAAAACCAAAGTCCTTTCGAGAAAGCAGGTTTGGGAGATCCAATCAGTTGGCAACCTGGAGGAACAAAACAGTTGGCAACCCAAGGAGTCCTTCCATCCTCTGGGCCGCCTCTTCCTACCCGCTGCCTCCGGTGCCATGGCTCCTGGGTCTCCATTCGGATGTTTCTACTTTCTACAGCCTTTGCCAGGTTATGCTGTACGTTAGCCATTAAAAAAAAGTATAAAAAAAAAAAGATTATAACCTCTGTTTGACTCTTGAATCTTGGTGTGTCTCTGCGGGATTCGTCTCGTACGTCGGATGCAACTCAGAACTGCTAAATGACCCGATCCAACCCCTTGTCAGAGCTCACAAAAGAAAATGATTTTGAGGCTGCTCTTCCTGCCAATCTCGGAAGGAAACTTCAGCGGAGAGCAATAAAAGCCGTTTATATTTCCTTTTCTCATTGTTTCTACTTCCCCCAAAACAAAACGGCCTGCGCAATCGTACAGGTAAACCGTTCCTTTAGTTTACGACGGTCCTGAAAAAAAAGGGACTTAGTAGGACTGAAGTTTTTTCACACTTAATGACCGTTGCAGCCTCCCTCACAGTCATGCGATCAGAATTCGGACGCTTTGGCAACTGGCTCATATTTATGACGGTTGCAATGTCCTGGGGCCGTGTGAGTTTTACGACCTCCTGACAAAGCAAAATTAATGGGAAAGCCAGAATCGCTTGACAACGGTGTTCCTAATTTAAGAACTGCAGCCATTCGGCAAGAAAGGCCGTAAAACCGAGCCAAAACTCACTTAAACAACTCCGTGGCTTAGCTGCAGAAATTTTGGACTCGATTTTGGTCGTAAGTTGAGGACTGCCTGTAGGTAAGTGGCTTTGTGCCTTGCAGAGCATTTTTCGATGTTCCTGGCTTTTTAAAAGTTTCTGGGTGTTACCGTAAAAGAGGACCTGACCTGAGGGGGCTCATCTTGCAGCCCTGGTCCAAAAGGGCCCAGCAGAGATTATACTATCTGAGACCTCTCAGGAAACAACAACTGAATGAAAAACTGCTGGTGACCTTCTACCGCTGCACCATAGAGAGCATTTTAACATACTGCGTCTCTGTCTGGTTTGCCAATTGCACAGGGGCAGATAGGACAGCGCTCCAGAGGGTTAATGTCATTGCCCAGAGGATCATTGGCTGCCCTCTCCCCTCTTTGGAAGAGCTTTATAGCTCCCGCTGCCTTAAGAAAGTTCAAAACATTCTCAAAGATCCATCTCATCCTGGGCTCCCCCTTTTTTTGAACTATTACCATCTGGCAGACCGGTACAGAATAATAAAAACAAGGACAAATAGGCTGAAAAACAGCTTCTATCCCAGGGCAGTAACTGTGTTGAATCCTGCTTTATAGGGCAATATTAATGCAATATCAGGGGTTTTCAATTCAGTGCGTGGAGTATGAAGGATGCGTGTTTGTGTTTATTTTCATGGTCATGATGTGCACTGAAGATTAATTTTAATTTCATTGTACGAGGTGCAACGGCAAACTAAACTAAAACTCTTTTCTTTGGAGAACGCAAGTCAAGCATGACAGGATCAGAGCTTGGATTGGGGTGCATCCATGCCGAACCGCTCATCTTTACGGGCTTGGCTTCAAAAGATTCAGAAGGGAAGGCCGACCATCCCTGCTCTGCAGGTTCCTGGGGAGTGTTTTTAATTTTTCCAACGGATTTCACGCGCGGTCCGCAGGGATTCGGCTTTGTTGCTTGCCCTGGCTAATTAGAGAGAGTTCCTTCCTGCCCTCTTTTTGTCATCGCCTCCGTTTTTCGTTTCCCCCCTCTGAACCACCCCTTTGAGTTTGCTTCCAAAGTCCCCTGAATTCCTGGCCAAGGAATACCTCGAATTTCCCCTCCGGGATCGACTTCTTAAGAGGGATGCCAGCTTTTTGGGCTTGGCTCCTGGGATGTGACCTTCCCCTCCAAGCAGCGATGGTTCTTTTCCTTTGGCAAGATTGCAAACGTGCAAATCATTGTGGAAACACAGGTTGGGTTGTTGGCGGAGGTTCTTAATCATCCAGGTCGTTGTCCCAAAGGTGCTTTTTATTTTTATTTTATTCTTTTGTCTCTTCTTTTCTTCAAAAGGCAAACTGGACTCTCTCGGTTAGTGAACCAAGCAAGAAAGTCCCGTTGCCTTTTTAAAATTAAGATAAAATAAAAGCACTTTGGGGACACAAGTTGCGTTAACACTAAAAGCTGCCGGGGTGGCCTAGACCAGGGATCTCCAAACGTGACAACTTGAAGACTTGTTGGACTTCAACTCCCAGGATTCTGAATCCAAGGTTCTGCATTGTGAATATTCAGAACCAAGGCCAAACATATCTTAAGAAATGTTTTTTTTTTTTTAAAGGATACTTCTTATCTTGCTTTGCAGGGTTGTGCCTGGGATTTTTCCACCTTGGCAACTTTTAAGATGCGTGGACTTCAAACTCCCAGAATTCCCCAGCCAACCAAGTTGGCTGGGGAATTCTGGGAGTTGAAGTCCACCTATCTTAAACTTATCACAGTTGTGCCTTAGATCAGGAGTCTCCAACCTTGGCAACTTTAAGACTTGTAGACTTCAATTCCCAGAGTTCCTCAGCCAGCTTTTACTCAGCAAAGCTGGCTGGGGAATTCTGGGAGTTGAAGTCCACCTATCTTAAACTTATCACAGTTGTGCCTTAGAATATTTTCACTCAGGCAATTATCCTAAATTGATGCACTTGGAAGTTAGGCATGCAAAAGGACCCCTTGATCCTCCGAAGTTTTAAAACCACATTCTTATTTTCGCTTTTTTAAAGCTTCCCAACTTCCCGAGTGACTTTTTGGGTGTGTGGATCTATCCATGCTGCCATCCTGCTTGATTTTCCTGGGAGCAGCTGCCATTCCTAATTTTTTTTTTCTTAAGTTCTCATTTTCCTCTGGCAATTTGGGTTTTCTCATTCCAGACCAGAGGTCCCCAAACTTAGCCACTTTAAGACTTGTGGACTTCAACTCCCAGAATTCTCCAGTTAGCTGACTGGAGAATTCTGGGAGTTGAAGTCCACAATCTTAAAGTGGCCAAGGTTGGAGACCTCTGGCCTATGCAGTTGTTTTCCAGCTAGTTCTCAACTTATGACCCAAATGGAGCCCCAGATTGATGTGGCTAAATGAGAAATGTGCAAAGTGAGTTATGTCCCATTTTACAAATTTTCTTGCCACCTTCGTTAAATGTAACCACTGCAGGTTCTTAATGGCGTCGTTAAGTGAATCTGCCTTCCCCGTTGGCTTTGCTTGCCCGAAGGTCGCAAAAGGGGACGCTGCAACCATCATAAACACGAGTCAGTTGCCAAGCGCCTGAATTCTGATCCTGTACCCGCGGAAATGCTACAGTGGTTGTAAGTGTGAAAGGATGGCTATAAGTCGCTTTTTTCAGTGCCGTTGTAACTTTGAACGGTCACTAAATGAACGAGGACTGCCTATATAATTTTCTTGCATTTTTTCCCAAGCAACTGCTACATCCTTTGATGCGACTTCAAGGGGCTTCTCAACTCACTGCCTGCTGCAAAATTAAATACACGAACTTTTAAAAGCAGTCGGTGGTTTTCCGAACCTTTTGCAGTGTTTTCACACCCAGGTTTTATGCATGCTAACCCCACAATTTTGGCAACTCCAGCGCAGATCTTTTTGCAAATGCGCAACACTTCTCCGCATATTGTTTCAAAATAGATTTTGGATGCTTTCCCCTCCCCCCCTTACTCAGCACAGCTGGGTCTGAAATGAGCCAGAGCTGACAAGAAAATTAGAATATTATCTCGCTGCCAAGCCGTAAATCTGTCAAACCCAGGCCTGCTACTGTATTCTGATTTACCAACTGGGCAAGGATCCCGCTAGCAAAGGACTCGGGTAAGCCTGTGGCCTTGTTAAATATGTAGGTTTGGTGTCGGGGGAAATGGCTTGATGCTTTCCCCAGCTGGTAAGTGAATCCCCTCCAGCTTTTTAGCTCCTTGTGGACCGTGGGACCACCTGAGACCAGGAATGTTCTGGAGAAGTCGATGAAAGAAGGCAGGGGCACGTCTTGAAGATGTCCCACGCCCCCCTCCCCAAAAAGATTTAATGCTGCAGTCTGTCTGGACCCTGCCCCCTTGTCTACCATAGATCAGTGTATTTCAAACATAGCCACTTTTAAGAAATGTGGAAAACAACTCCCAGAATTGCCCAGCCAGCTCTGAATTCCACACATTAAGGAAGTTGTTCTGCTGGTTGGGGAATTTCTGGGAATTGAAGTCCACACATTAAATTGTTCTGCTGGCTGGGGAATTTTGGGAGTTAAAGTCCACTCACCTTAAAAGTTGTTCTGCTGGTTGGGGAATTCTGGGAGTTAAAGTCCACACATTAACTAAGTTGTTCTTCTGTTGGCTGGGGAATTCTGGGAGTTAAAGTCCACACATTGTTATTCTGCTGGCTGGGGAATTCTGGGAGTTAAAGTCCACACATTGTTGTTCTGCTGGCTGGGGAATTCTGGGAGTTAAAGTCCACACATTGTTGTTCTGCTGGCTGGGGAATTCTGGGAGTTAAAGTCCACACATTAACTAAGTTGTTCTTCTGTTGGCTGGGGAATTCTGGGAGTTAAAGTCCACACATTGTTGTTCTGCTGGCTGGGGAATTCTGGGAGTTAAAGTCCACTCATTAACTAAGTTGTTCTTCTGTTGGCTGGGGAATTCTGGGAGTTAAAGTCCACACATTAAGTTGTTCTGCTGGCTGGGGAATTCTGGGCGTTGAAGTCAACACATCTTAAAAGTTGTTCTGCAGAAATTGCAGTAGGCACTGTAGGTGTGGGGTTAATATTTCAGAGGGTCCCAATTGCCATTCCAGCAGGGAAAAGCAATCACCATCCTGGAACAAAGGGTGATTAGTTAACCCTAGTTTAAGGTCCATCATTGGAGATATCCAAGAAAAGATCAGATAAACATTTGCCCAGCATGGAATCAGGAGTCCTGCCTTGGGCATGGGGTTGGACTAGAAGACCTCTAAGGCCCCTTCCAGCACTAGCATTTTGATGATTCAAAGGGCTGGCACAATGTGTAAATTTTGCCCATTGTTCATTTGAACAATCAGCTGTAGTTAAGGGAAGCATGGCATACAGATAATCATTGAACTCATGGCCACAAATGAGCCCAAAATTTACGTTCCTAAGTGAGACATTTCTTAAGTGAGTTTTTGCCCCACTTTATGGCTTTTTTGCCACCGCTGTTCAGTGAATCACTGCAGTTAAGTTAGTAACCCGGTTGTTGTGTGAATCTAGTTTCCCCATTGGCTTACCTTATCGGAAAGTCACAAAAGGGGATCACACAACCCCCCCCGCCCCAGGACACTGCAACCGTCATAAATAGGAACCAATAAGCCTGGGGGTGTCATAAGTGTTAAAAACAGTTCTCAGTCCCTTTTTTCCTGTGTCGTCGTAACTTTCGAACGGTCACTAAACAGTTGTATGTTGAGGAGTATCTGTATACATGTGAATACAGCGGAGAGGTTTGTACTTGGAGAGAAAAGGGGAGCAGACTCTGCTTTTATAGAATTTCTGCCCGTAAGGTTTATATCCGAGTCTCCCTTTTTGCTTTGCTTGGAGCTAAGGATCATCTGGCAGCCAAAATCTAATCCATCACACCGGAACATTTATGATCTCAGTTTTACAGCACTTAGGCAGGTTAGCCTGCCTGGGCTGCAACCCAAGAACCCCTGGAGGCATTTATTATTATTTTTTTTTAAAAAAGAAGAAAATCTAACCAACTTTATTTTGTCTGTTTCGCTAGGCAGGAATGAACCGAGATGTTTAATGAGGGAACTAAAAGGCCATGTGTCTTGGCTGAGACTGGCCGGGGATTATTTGCAGCCCAGCACGTTATCTGGCAGGCAGAAATCCCAAGGGGCAGCCTTCAATAAGAGAGAGGGATGGAGGAAGCTTTGTCTATTCAGCTTCTGCCTTCTCCTCTCTTCCCTCCCTTCTTCATTCATTTACCTCCTTTCCTTTTCCTTCGTCCTTTCCTTTCCTTCTTTTCCCCTTCCTTTCCTTTTCCTTCCTCCTTCCCTTCCCTTCTTCCTTTCCTTCCCTCCCCTTTCCTTCTTTTCCTTTCCTTTCCTTTCTTCCTTTCCTTCCCTTTCCTTTCTTCCTTTCCTTCCCTTTCCTTCTTTTTCCCTTCCTCCTTCCCTTCCCTTCCTTTTCCTTTTCCTTCCTCCTTCCCTTCCCTTCTTCCTTTCCTTCCCTCCCCTTTCCTTCTTTTCCTTTCCTTTCCTTTCTTCCTTTCCTTTCCTTCCCTTCTTTTCCCCTTCCTTTCCCTTCCTCCTTCCCTTCCCTTCCTTTTCCTTTTCCTTCCTCCTTCCCTTCCCTTCTTCCTTTCCTTCCCTCCCCTTTCCTTCTTTTTCCCTTCCTTTCCTTCTTCCTTCTTCCTTTCCTTCCCTCCCCTTTCCTTCTTTTCCCTTCCTTTTCCTTTCCTTTCCTTCCTTTCCTTTCTTCCTTCCCTTCCCTTCCCTTCCTTTTCCTTCCTCCTTCCCTTCCCTTTCCTTCCTCCTTCCCTTTCCTTTCTTTTCCTCCTTTCCTTCCCTTCCCTTCTTTTTCCCTCCCTTTCCCTTCCTCCTTCCCTTCCCTTCCTTTTCCTTCCTCCTTCCCTTCCCTTTCCTTCCTCCTTCCCTTTCCTTCCTTTCCTTTCCTCCTTTCCTTCCCTTCCCTTCTTTTTCCCTCCCTTTCCCTTCCTCCTTCCCTTCCCTTCCTTTTCCTTCCTCCTTCCCTTCCCTTTCCTTCCTCCTTTTCTTTCCTTCCCTTCCCTTCCCTTTTCCTTTTCCTGAATCCAGACTTAATTTGATTCCACCTCTGTGAGCAGCTGTTAACAGTTCCCCATCCCTGGTTTAAGGCCAGCTAGTGTCCCACTAAGGTTAACAGAATAATAGAGTGTGAAGGGGGCTTGTAGGTCATCTAGTCCAACCTCCCACCCAAGCAGGAGTCCCTACACCGTTTCTGACAGAGGGCAGTCCAGTCTCTTCTTGAAAGTCTCAAGCGATGAAGCACATCCTGTGGACACCCGCAACTCTTGCTTGTCGCTGCAAGGAAAACAACAGGCCGTATTGTTTATGTTGGCTTTTTGTTCCCCGAGGGGAAAAAGCACGACATCCATCTAAACAAGGAAAGGGGGGGGGGGGAAGTCACCTCCTCCCTCCCAAAAGATGTCACATTTTCCTGACTCCCCCTTTGAGAAGGACCGAAAACTTTAAAAAAAAAAAAAAAGCTTTGAAAACTCCGAACTTTGGAAAGTTTTGGACTGTTTTGGCAGCAATTCAGCTGATGCATTTTGGGCAGTGCCTGATAAAACAGGGAGTATACAGAATAAAACAGAGTTGGAAGGGACCCTGGAGGTCCTCTAGTCCAGCTCCTCGACTTATGACCGCAATTGAGCCCAGAATTCATGTTGCAAAGTGAGAAATATGTTTGGTGAGCCTGGCCCCCGACTTGGCTGGCTGTATTTGTAAAGCGGATCATTGCCGTTGTTAAACGAGTCGCACACAGTCGTTCAGTCGATCTGGCTTTGGTCACAAAACGGGACACGGCGGCCATCGTAACTACGAGTCGGCTGCCGAGCGTCCAAATTTTGATCGCGCAACCACAGGAGACGTTGCCACGGTTGTTGGTGTGAAAAACTATCCCTGGTCCCTCTTTTCCTCCTCCAGTGCCATTGTAACTTCGAACGGTCACTAAACAAATCATTGTAAGTTGAAGACGACCCGTGTTTGCAGGAAAAAAAACCCAAACCCCCAAGCAGCGAGGTTGGATTTTGCTTCCAAGGGTAGATGCTGAGGGTGGCTCAGAGAAGAAGAGATGGAGGGGTCCCGGAGATAAATTTCTGGTGCCAAAAAAGTCCTATGTCCCGGCTGGGCTTTGCAGGCGGGTTGGGTTGGGTTGGGTTGAGTTTCCCTTCGGACGGAAGAGTTTGGGTGGAGAAGTCATTTCCTTTCCTTGGGCCGTTTTTGGAACCTGACCTGAACTCCCTAGCAACTAGGAAATGGAATTGGCAAGGTTGTGTATAAATACAAGCGTGTGTGTGTGTGTGGGGGGGCTTTGGCGCATGCGTGGAAGTTGCAGGAGTGGTACAGAGAGGGAGGAAGAGAGAACTTTGGCCACATAAGTGTAAGGTAAAGGGTACAGGTTCCCCTCGCGCATCCGTGCTCCTCGTTTCCGGCTCTAGGGGGCGCTGGTGCTCATCTCCGTTACAAAGCCGAAGAGCCAGCGCTGTCCGAAGACGTCTCCGTGGTCATGTGACCAGCATGACAAAACGCCTTCGAAGGCGCACGGAACGCTGTTCCCTTCCCACCAAAGGTGGTCCCTATTTTTCTACTTGCATTTTTTTTTTACATGCTTTCGAACTGCTAGGTTGGCAGACAAGGAACGGGAGCTCACTCCGTTACGCGGCGCTAGGGATTCGAACCGCTGAACTGCCGAGCTTTCTGATCAACAAGCTCAGCATCTTAGCCACATAAGTGCCCTAGTTACATAAGTGTAAGGAACTGCTTTTCAGCTAAACAACCCAGTTGTTGGGGGCAATGGGGTGGGTGCTTTTTTTGGGGGGGGGTCCTTCTCTGCAGCATGAAGACTCCTCCCACTTTCCTTCCAGAGAGCCCATGTTCCACAGGCGTATAATATGAGACCCAGCTTGGTCTGGTGGTGAAGGAGCAGGCCTAGAAACCAGGAGATTGGGAGTTCTAGTCCCGCCTTAGGCATGAAAGCCAGCTGGGTGATTTGGGGCCAATCACCAGGAGACTGGGAATTCTAGTCCCGCCTTAGACATGAAAGCCAGCTGGGTGATTTGAGGCCAATCACCAGGAGACTGGGAGTTCTAGTCCCGCCTTAGGCATGAAAGCCAGCTGGGTGATTTGAGGCCAATCACCAGGAGACTGGGAGTTCTAGTCCCGCCTTAGGCATGAAAGCCAGCTGGGTGATTTGAGGCCAATCACCAGGAGACTGGGAATTCTAGTCCCGCCTTAGGCATGAAAGCCAGCTGGGTGATTTGAGGCCAATCACCAGGAGACTGGGAATTCTAGTCCCGCCTTAGACATGAAAGCCAGCTGGGTGATTTGAGGCCAATCACCAGGAGACTGGGAGTTCTAGTCCCGCCTTAGGCATGAAAGCCGGCTGGGTGATTTGAGGCCAATCACCAGGAGACTGGGAGTTCTAGTCCAGCCTTAGGCATAAAAGCTGGCTGGGTGACTTCGGGGGAGTTAATAACCCTGAAAGCTTCTTGGGCTCAATTTGCTTCTTTTAATAAGGGATCGAAACAGCCTTCCAGCTGCTGCTGGATTGTGGCTAGTTTCCAAATGTTTTCTCTTTTGCTACAAAACTCTGTCCTGCTATCAAAGCTGTTTTAAAATTGCAAAAGATCGAGGATGTGACGTAGATGCTGGGAACAACTGAGCTCGCGGTTAATTCCACGCTTCTTGGATCTGTTTCTACCCATCTGTAACAAGAGAAGGAAAGAAAGTGCGGTGGTAGAGCAGGCAGAAATTCAACAAGTGAAGGTCTCCTTCCATCTCCCCCTCCTTCCTTGCCTTCCCAGATATATAGATACATCTGCTGGGAAAGAGAGGAAGGAGGGGGAGGCGGAAGAGGAGCATCATTTGTTGAATTTTGCCTTAGATATGTTATATATAAAGATGCTGATCAATCTATATCTAGATGCTGATATTTATCTCTCTCTCTCTCTCTATCTATCTATCATCTATCACCTATCTATCATCTATCTATATCTAGATGTTATTTATCTCTCTCTCTATCTATCTATCTATCATCTATCTATCTATCTATCTATCTATCCATCCATCCATCCATCCATCCATCCATCTATCTATCTATCATCTATCTATCTATCTATCTATCTATCTATCTATCTATCTATCTATCTATCTATCTATCTATCTGATATTTATCTCTCTTTATTTAGCTATCAATCTATCTATATCTATCATCTATCTAGAATCTAGATACTGATATTTATCTCTATCATTTATCTATGTAGATGTTGATATTTATCTCTCTATCTCTATCTCTATATCATATATCCATCCATATCTATCTATCTATCTATCTATCTATCTATCTATCTATCTATCTATCTATCTATCTATCCATCTATCCATCTATTCATCTATCCATCTATCTATCTATCTATATCTAGATGCTGATATTTATCTCTCTACTTACCTACCTACCTACCTATCAATTTATCATCTATCTAGATGCTGATATCTCCATCTATCTCTATCTATCTATCTATCTATCTATCTATCTATCTATCTATCTATCTATCTAGATACTATTTATCTCTATGTACCATCTATCTATCTTTATGTAGATGTTGATATTTATCTCTCTATCTCTATCTATCTCTCATCTATCTCTCATCTATGTATCTTTCTATCTTTCTATCTTTCTATCTATCTATCTATCTATCTATCTATCTATCTATCTATCTATCTATCTATCTATCTATCTATTCATCCATCCATCCATCCATCTATGCTGATCTTTATCTCAATCCATCCACCCACCAACATACGTACATACATAGATACATACGTAGAGGAGGGTGGGGGGAGGGGAGGAGGGAGAGAGAGAAATACAGGAAAAAAGATGATGATTACACACACACACACACACACACACACACACCTTTTCCCCAGCATTTGTCAGTTCAGCAAGACAACCTGGCGGGGTGGGGGGGGGGGAAAGGTGGGAGGCCACCTGCAGAGCCCTCCGTCTGAGCTGAAACCCGTCTGAGTGCTTTTTGGTTTTCTGGGCTGCTGAGCGGCTCATTCAGGTGTGCAAATCCAGGTTTTAATTGGCGCGAACAGGAAATCGAGTCTCGAGACAAGACGGGTGAGATCCAGGCTCAACCTTTGCTGGGACAGTAAAATGGGGGATGGGCGGATGGGTGGGAAGGGGCTGGTAGACGAGTCAACCACTCTTGTCCAGAAAGATAGAATACACGTGGCCCTTGACTTACAACTGTTTGCTTAGTGACCGTTTGAAGTTACGACAGCGTTGAAAAAAATGGACTTATGACCGCTTTTCGCACTTACGACCGATGCAGCATCCCCGGAGTCATGTGATCAAAATGCAGACGCTTGGAAACCGATTCAGACTCCAGTGATTTGCTTAACAGCCGTGGGAAATAATCTCTTAAAATCAGGCGTGACTCCCTTAACCTTGCTTAGCCACAGAAATTCCGGTCCTGATTGCCGTCGTAAATTGAGGACAACCTGCAATGAATTATCCAGTCAAATGCTCCCCAGAAAGTTCATAAAAACCTTCGAAGTGGACAACAGGTCACGGGTGCAACAGCGCGAACATTTCGCCTGCCTTGTTGCATTAAAAAAAAAAAAATCTCAAAAAAAAACCGAGGGTTGAGCCAAGAGTCTGAAGACCAGGCTGTTTCAGGCGGCTCGAGGAAGTGAGCCAAGCTGCACGCCAGAAGGGAAAAAGTTCACAACTCTGATCAAGGGCACCAGGAATCCAAAATAAACAGACAAACAAGAAGATTATATTTTTTTGGGGGGGAAAGGAGCGTTGGACTGTGAAGGAGATTATGAGGGAAGGGATGGACTCGCTTGGAGGGGTTGCAACAGCAGGAGAGAACGAAGACGGAAGGTGGGTAATGATGCGGCTGAGTTTAATGGCCTCTGAAAGAAAATGAGAAAACGCGGCTGTTGGAGTTAGGAGCTCTTGATGGCCTCATCAGCGCAGGGTGCATCTGGCTTCCTTCTGTGGCACAGGGTTGCACGCCTGAGCATGGAAGCGGGGAGGCGAAGAGGGGACGGAGGCAGGGTCCCTGCAGGTTGGGGCTCCGTGGGCTGGATGAATCCGGATGTTAAAATCACCAGGAACAGAGAGAAAGAACACACACAGAGAGAGAAACACACACAGAGAAGGAGATAGAGAAACAGAAGGAGAAAGAGAGAGAAAGAAGGAGAGAGAGAGAAACAGAGGAGAAAGAGAAACAGAGAAGGAGACAGAAGCAGAAGAGAAAGAAGAAAGAGAGAAACAGAAGGGAAAAGAGAGTGAAAGAAGAAAGAGAGAAGGAGAAAGAGAAACAGGAGAAAGAGAAACAGAGAAGGAGACAGAAGCAGAAGAGAAAGAAGAAGAAAGAGAGAAACAGAAGGGAAAAGAGAGTGAAAGAAGAAAGAGAGAAGGAGAAAGAGAAACAGAAACAGAGAAGGAGACAGAAGCAGAAGAGAAAGAAGAAGAAAGAGAGAAAAAACAGAAGGGGAAAGAGAGTGAAAGAAGAAAGAGAGAAGGAGAAAGAAATAGAGGAGAAAGAGAGAAAGGAGAAAGAGACAAAAAGAGAGCAGGGACAAGAACGAGGGAAAGAGAGAAAGACAGTGAGAGGGAAAGAAAGAACAAGAAAGAGAGAAAGACTGAAAGAAAGAGAGAAAAAGAGAGACAGAGAAAGAGAAGGGGAGAAAAGAGAGAACAAGAGAGAGGGAGAGAGACAAAGACAGAAAGAAAAAAAGAGACAGAAAGAGAACAAGGGAAAGATAAAGACACACAGAGAAAGAGAAGAGAGAGAAACAGAGAGAGACAGAGAGACAGAGATCAATCTAGGTTAGGGAAAAGACTGCCTTTCTTTTGTCAGAATTATTTCTCTGCTCTTTGGCAGCCGCCTGGCTCTCCCTCCTTCAATCCCAGACTAGAAATGTGCTCAGATATCCCTGTGCACTTACTGGCACATTTATAATATATTTATGTTTCTATATATCTTTCCTGACATGCCCCCTTTGTGCTAATGGTGTCTTTCCTTTACCCAGAAAAAAATGTCTTTGGTGCATATATTTATCTGATCCAGTAGCGGTTCCTGGGCTTCATACATCATGCAAATACGTCCCTACATGGAAATATTTAAAAAATGCAGATGCCTTGTGGGGATTCTCTACACTCCTCACAGTAGATTTGAAGGAACCAAGGGATGAATCAAACATGCAGGAATGAGGCCTATCTGCAAATGACGCAGGTAATGGCCACAGTTTGTGATGTGAGGACTGAGCTGGGCACCTGGTCAAGTCAAAATGGCAACTGCGATCACGTGGTCGAAGCCTCACCCTTTTCAAATCTTGCAGGGTGTGCATTTGATGTGCATCGCATGCAGTTAAAATGCATGCGATGCATGTAAAATGCGATATAAAATACTAGATAAAAAGATGTTGAGACTCTAGAAAGAGTGCAGAGAAGAGCACCAAAGAGGATTAGGGGACTGGAGGATAAAACACACGATGAATGGTTGCAGGAATTGAGCAGGGCTAATTTGGAGAAGAGAAGAGGAAGAGAAGAGAAGAGAAGAGAAGAATACAGAATACAGAATACAGAATATAGAATAGAATAACAGAGTCAGAAGGGCCTTTGGAGGTCTTCTAGTCCAACCCCCTGCCTAGGCAGGAAACCCCATACCACCTCAGACAAATGGCTGTCCAGTCTCTTTTTAAAAGCCTCCAGTGTTGGAGCATTTACAATTTCTGGAGGCAAATCATTCCATTGATTAGTTGTTCCAATGGTCAGGAAATTTCACCGTAATTCTAAGTTGCTTCCCTCCTTGATTAGTTTCCACCCGTTGCTTCTTGTCCTGCCTTCTGGTGCTTTGGAGAAGAGTTTGACTTCCTCTTCTTTGGGGGCAGCCCCTGAGATATCGGAAGACTGCTACCTAGTCCTTCTTTTCAACCAACTAGACACACCCAGTTCCAGCAACGGTTCTTTGTATGTTTTAGCCTCCAGGAGGACTAGGGGTGACATGATAGCAGTCTTCCAATATTTGAGGAGTTGCCCCAGAGGAGAGAGGGTCAATTTCTTCTCCAAAGCATCTGAAGATAAAACAAGAAACAACAGGTGGAAACTAATCAAGGAGAGAAGCAATAGAAGCACCTTAGAATTAAGGAGAAATTTCCTCACAGTGAGAACAATTGACCACGCTTGCTTCCAATTAACCACACTTGCCTCTTGTTGGATGCTCCTTCACGGGAGGTTTTTAAAGAAGAGATTGGACAACCATTTGTCTGAAATGGGATAGGGCCATGATGGCGAACCTACGGCACGGGTGCCACAAGCGGCATGCAGAGCCATTTATGCTGGCACGCGAGCCGCAGGCAAACTTACCTCACTGCGCATGCGCACACCTCACAGCTGATTTTTTAAAGCTGATTTGAGGCCTTTTGGGGGCCTCCCAGAGGCTTGGGAAAAGCCTCCGTAAGGCTTTTCAGGACAAATAATAGCCCCGTTTTGTCACTTCCTGTAAATACCGGAAGTGACGAAACGGGCCTATCATTCGACCTGAAAAGCCTTGCAGAGGCTTTTCCCAAGCCTCTTGGGAAGCTGAAAAAGGCCTCAAACTAGCCGAAAAATCAGCTGTGAGGCGCAGTGCAGGTAAGGTGACGGGGTTGCATGCCCATGCACAGGGGGCGTCGGGAGGCACACATTGCATTCTGGGTACTAGCGTGCATGCAATTTTTGGCACAGGAGTCCAAAAAGGTTAGCCACCACTGGTATAGGGTCTCCTGATTGAGCAAGGGGTTGGACTAGAAGACCTCCGAGGCTCCTTCCAACTCCGTCATTCTATTAAGCCATCCGTGTCACACATAAACAAGAGTTGGGCGTAACCCCAGCCGCCATTTTGACTTTTTTTGGTATGAACGTCCGTGAAGGCGGAAGAATCAGCCGCGAAAATAGGTTGTACGTCCTTCGACACATCCCTCCCTCCTGAACTGCAGGGGGAAACAAGATACTACAAGTCACACAGGACAGCTGGGACTTGCGTATCCCCAACCAAATTAAAAAAAAAAATAAAGTTTATTTTTAGTGTCTCGCTTATCCTCCAGGGAGCAAAATGTCTGTGCAATTCAGTGACATTCACAGGGAGCAAATGGAGAGAGTAGAATGGCTCGGGGAAGGGGGGCGAGAGGAGGGGGGATTCAAAAGCAAGGTCACCCTTCTGGGAACAAGAACGCAGAACAGGGTGGGAAGGGACCTTGGAGGTCTTCTAGTCCAATTCCCTGTCCAAGGCAGGAGACCTTATATTGACTGTCCAATCTCTTCTTGAAAACCTCCAGTGATGTAGCACCTACAAGTTCTGGTGGCTAGCTGTTCCACTGATTAATTGTTCTCACTGTCAGGAAATTCCTCCTAGGTTGCTTCTCTTGTTTAGTTTCTACCTGTTGCTTCTTGTCCTGCCCTTGGTGGCTTTGGAGAATAGCTTGACTCCCTCTTCTTTGGGGCAGCCCCTGAGATATTGGAACGCTGCTATCATGTCTCCCCTAGTCCTTCTTTTCATTAGACCAGACCTATCTAGTTCCTTCAACCGTTCATCATATAATTTAGCCTTATTCACTTAACAACCGGGGCAGGAAAGGTCATGACGGAGGGGGAGGGGAATGCACAACTGTTTCGCTTAGCCCAACAGATATTTTGGACACCGTTGTGGTCGTACGTCGAGGACTACCTGGAATGGCTTGGTGAAGTTGCTGGCCTAGAAACCAGGAGGTGGTGAGTTCTAGTCCCGCCTTAGGCAAGAAAGGCCACTGGGTGACTTTGGGTCAATCACCAGGAGACGGTGAGTTCTAGTTCTGCATTAGGCATGAAAGCTGACTGGGTGACTCTGGGCCAACCACCAGGAAATGGTGAGTTCTAGTCCCGCCTTAGGCAAGAAAGGCCACCGGGTGACTTTGGGTCAATCACCAGGAGACGGTGAGTTCTAGTCCTGCCTTAGGCATGAAAGCTGACTGGGTGACTTTGGGCCAATCACCAGGAGACGGTGAGTTCTAGTCCTGCCTTAGGCATGAAAGCTGACTGGGTGACTTTGGGCCAATCACCAGGAGATGGTGAGTTCTAGTCCTGCCTTAGGCATGAAAGCCAACTGGGTGACTTTGGGCCAGTCACTTTCTTCAGTGCCATTGTAACTTCAAACGGTCGTTAAACAGACAGTTACAAGTTGAGGACTACCTGTGGAGGCCATTCCTGAGCAGGGGCTCCAGGACGGTGGGTTCCCCAAGGTCTCTCTGGGCCAAATCCTTTTGGGGCTCTCCCATTTCGTCTCCCCCACCTCACCCTGCCCCCGCGGAGCCTCCTCATGTCTTCTGCAACCCAACCTGTCCCATTGCATTGATGGAGGTTCCTGGCATAGAAGCTGATCTCAGCAAAGCATCTGCAGTCAACAGATTTTCCTCCCAGGAGAAGGCGGATCAATATCCTCTTGGTAAGCAAGCAAGAAGGGGGGGTGAGCAGCGGGGAAGGGAGACCCCGGGAAGAGTAGTGGAGGGGTATTCCTGGAGGAGGGGGGATCAGTTCAGCGGTGATACAACTAAGGTTTTACACTTAGGCGAGAAAAACCCAAACACACAGGTATAGAATAGGTGGCACCTCGCTCTACAGCAGTTCATTGTCGGAGGGATCTAGCAGAGGTGGGATTCAGCAGGTTCTGACCGGTTCTGGGGAACCGGTAGTGGAAATTTTGAGTGGACATGGCTAGGTGGGCATGGCCATGTGACTGGATAGCTTCTTCTTCTTCTTCTTCTTCTTCTTCTTCTTCTTCTTCTTCTTCTTCTTCTTCTTCTTCTTCTTCTTCTTCTTCTTCTTCTTCTTCTTCTTCTTCTTCTTCTTCTTCTTCTTCTTCTTCTTCCTCTTCTTCTTCTTCTTCTTCTTCTTCTTCTTCTTCTTCTTCTTCTTCTTCCTCTTCTTCCTCTTCTTCTTCTTCTTCTTCTTCTTCTTCTTCTTCTTCCTCTTCTTCTTCTTCTTCTTCTTCTTCTTCTTCTTCTTCTTCTTCTTCTTCTTCTTCTTCTTCTTCTTCTTCTTCTTCTTCTTCTTCTTCCTACTCTTCCTCTCCTCCTCCTCCTTTCTCCTTTCCCACCTTCCTTTTCCATTCCTCCTCCTCCTCCTTCTCTTCTTCCTCTTCCTCTCCTCCTCCTTTCTTCTTTCCCACCTTCCTTTTCCATTCCTCCTCCTCTTCCTCCTCCTCCCCCCTATCCTCTTCCTCCTCCCTTTTTCCTTCCCTGGAAGGTAAAAAAATGGAGCACCAGGGGGAGGGGGTGAAGCTCCTTCCCCCGCTCCGGTATGCCCCCTTTTTTGCCTTCTGGGCTGCAGGGAAGCCTCCCGGGCGAAGCAGTAGGACAGCCAGAGGAATCCCAGCACAGCTGATCACTGGAACAGCTGATCGTCGGGAGAGGAAAAAAAGAAATACCTTAAGGAGTGACTGGGTGGTAGAGAACGCAGTCGGCCATGTTGCGTATGCGCGATAAGGACTGACTAGGCAGGGAAGGTGGAGAGGGGCCAGCCAGGGGCACGATTTACTGATTTTCTGAACTGTGCAGAATCATAACAACCGATTCTATAGAACCGGTCCGAACCGGTAGAATCCCACCCCCAGGTCATGTGATTCACTTTTGCGACCTTCTTTGACCAGCAAAGTCAATGAGGAAGCCAGCCTCAGGTCACAACCGTGTCCCCTAACTGAACAACTGCAATGATCCACATCACAACCGGGCCAAAAAAGGTCGTGAAAAAGGTGGGAGGAAACTAACTTAACAAGTGTCTTGCTTAGCAACATACATTTTGGGCTCCGTTGTGGTCGTAAGTCGAGGACTAGTTGTACAAGTCTTGGTTGTCCCAAAGGTGATTTTCAAAAAAGCAGCTGGACTTTCTTGGTTTTTTTTTTTTTTGGAAAATATTTTACTTCTCATCCAAGAAACCGTTCAAATTAGAGAGTGGCTGTTGTGAGGAAAGGTAGGAAAATTGGAGATATTTGCCACTTTGAGCTATCTGTGAAAATAATAAAGCCAAAATAATAAAGCGGGATACAATTAAATAAACAATAGATTGCACCCACATCCGTACCTGAGAAAAATATAATTGAAAATTCCCAAAGAGAACGGAGTACCTATTTTTTTTTAAAAAAAAGTTTGACTTAAATCCACCTGGTATTTCCCCCCTTTTTTTTCCCTGGGACACCAGCACCACCTAGTGGACATCTTCACCATTTTATCCATTCAACCCAGGAAACGGATAGACGTATCCAGAGGCAAAAGGCTAGTTCAACTTAAGTTTAATTCTAAAAGTCCTGCTTTCTCCTCTGAAACTAAGCTTTTGAACAGAAAAAGCGGGTATTTCTCCTGTTGAAGAAGACGTGTACAGCTTCCTAGAGAGAAATAAGGCGGAAAAGTCTTTTTTCTTTTTAATCAACCCTTTCCAAAATGAAGAAGGCGACGATGCTATAATGCAGTGGTTTCCAATCTGTAGTCTGCGGAGCCCTGGGGGACAATAGCAATAGCCCTTAGACTTATATACCCCTTCACAGTGCTTTACAGCCCTCTCTAAGTGTCTTACAAATGTCAGCCTCTTGCCCCCAGCAATCTGGGACCACATTTTACCGACCTTGGAAGGAGGGAAGGCTGAGTCGACCTTGAGATGGTCAGGATCGAACTGCTGACAGTGGGCAGAATTAGCCTGCAATGCTACATTCTAACCACTGTGCCACCATGGCCACGATGTCATCAGGCCACAAAAGGTATTTGAAGGGAGTTTGTGGTGAAGGAAGGGTCGAGAACTATCGTTATAAGGCATGAATGGTGATCATGCAGCTACCGTCCGATAAGTCCCCTTTTCCCAAAACAAGGAAATGTGATTCTTGAGATGGTAGCAATGCAGAATCGTAAAATCACGGTAGTTCGTCCAGAAAAAGACATCTGTTATGTAAAACATTCCTAAAAATATCCCGATTGTCATCTCAAAAGCACTTGCTTTTGCTCTGTTGATTTCCTTCTGTTGGTAGACAAGCTGGGTGAAGCCTCAGAACCGTGAGTAAACCAACTTCTCCTTCATTCGGCCACGTGGAAGGACAGAGTAGACACCGTTGGTTGGCTCTCCCAGACTTGATTCCACCAATCGGACAGCGCAGATCAGATATGACCCTAGAAGAGGACAAAATTACAGATTACAGATTAACAGAGTTGGAAGGGACCTTGTAGGTCATCTAGTCCAACCCCCCTACAAGCAGGAGACCCTACACCATATCTGACAGATGGCAGTCCAGTCTCTTCTTGAAAGTTTCCAATGATGAAGCTCCCACAACTTCCGAAGGCAACTTCTGTTCCACGGGTTGATTGTTCTCACTGTCAGAAAGGTTCTCCTTATTTCCAGGTTGAATCTCTCATTGTTCAGTTTCCATCCTTTATTCCTTGTCTGGCCTTCGGGTGCTTCAGAAAATAGCTTGACCCCCTTCCTCCTCTCTGTGGTAGCCCCTCAAATATTGGAAGATGCTCTCCTGTCTCCCCTGGTCCTTCTCTTCCCTAGACTAGCCAGGCCCAGTTCCTGCAACCGTTCAGTGTATGTTTTAGCCTCCAGTCCCCTCATCATCCTGGTTGCTCTTCTATGCACTTTTTCTAGAGTCTCAACATCTTTTTTTTATCGTGTGGTGACCGAAACTGGATTCAGTGCTCTAGGTGTGGTCTTACTAATGCACCACTCAGGAAGATGTGGATTTAGCTGTGTAGAAGTTAGAAGATATCTCATTCGGGGCCTTTTCTCCTGGGAAAACAACCCAGCGTGTCCAGATTGCCCGGAGACACCACCATTCATAACAAAGGGGGTGGATAAAAATCCTGAAATCTCCAAGACATGGCGGCTTTAAGACCTGCGGACTTCAACTCCCAGAATTTGCCCAGCCAGCACAGGAAGAGCACAGCTGGCTGAGGAATTCTGGGACCTGAAGTCCACAATCCTTTTAACCCTTGGAGACCCTGTATTCCAGATCCTAGCCTACCTTACCTGCTTACTCTGCTTGTCTGGAAGCAACTCATCGCTGGGATCCCTCTCGCCTCTCCTCAACTGGAGAAGCTGCGGGGCTGTTCCATGAGCTGACGGACGGAAGGTGTTCTTGAGGAAGGCTCGGCAATGGGCGATCCCTGATCCAGTGGCTCGAAGAGGAAAGGGTCTAAATGGACACCAGAAGAAATGGGTTGGGGGTGGTGAGGAGATAACTGGCATCGACGTCTTAGATACCCAGCAGTCCCATTCCCATGTCAAAATACAGGGAGTCCTTGGCTTATGACCCCAATGGAGCCCATCATTTCTGCTCCTAAGCAAGACTGCCAGAGTTCCAGAAATTATCCCTTCCAATCAGTAACTCCGAGACAACCATAATCTCAAAGGGCTTTATTAAAACAGAAACTTGGCACCTCCCTGTGGAATTCCGAAACTAAAGTTTCCTCCCCGACTTCCCACAAGACTCAAGCTACACCCACCCCTTTTCTTTCACATCATAAATCATGTGAACCAATCACCCTTCAGCTACAATTCTGGCTGCGCCACAGAGAATGGCCTTGAAGGTTTTATATATCTATTTTGTCTACTGAAAGCTACTCAAACAACAGCAGCCCGCCTCTGCAGCGGTGCGGCAGCTTTTAATAAGGATTCCAAAGCTGACACAAGACACTTGCTAAAGTGATTGTGGTTCTGTTTTACGACCTTGATTGCCACAGTTGCTCCCCAAACGTGACCAACCCTCTGAAGTTAAACCAATGATTCCTTTATTAGGAGCCGCTGCAGCCCTGTCAAAACGTCTTTCTCTCTCACCGCAGGCTAACAAGTCTGTCCAGCAGGGAGAGGAATAGTTGTCTGCCCGCATCTGTTCATCTCTGCCCCCTGCCTTTTATCCCCAGAGCTAAGGTGGGGCTTTGCTAGCAGCGGTGGCTCTTCCGTCCCAAGGACCGGCCCATAGATTTCCACTGCTCTCCTTTCCTCCTGCGAATTTGCATGTCAGGCACTGGACCCAACTGTTCCTCCTCTTCCTCATCAGCCACTTCCAGACCTGGGGGCTGTTGACTCTCCACCTGAGGGCTGAAGGACGTCCCAGGCTCCGCCTTTGTCACTCTCTCTGACAACTTTATTCCCTCTTCCCGCTTGGAGCTTCCAAGTTGCCCTGATGCTAACCCTAACTCTCATGCCTCCTCCTCCTCCTCCTCCTCCTCCTCCCTCCTCCTCCTCCTCCTCCTCCTCCTGTAGTTTGGCTGCTGGAGGGGCTGGCAGCCAACAGGCCATAAAAAGTTGCTAATCGGTTAAGTCAAGTTAACAAGGTTTGTTAAGTGAATCTGTCTTCCCCATGAACTTGACTTGTCAGAAGGTCACAAAAAGAGGATCACATAACCCCTGGACATTGCAACTGTCGTAAGTACATGCCAGTTGCCAAGCTGGTCTGAATTTTGACCAGGGGACCACGGAGAGACTGCAACGGTCGTTAAGTGTGAAAAGCGGTCCTAAGTCACTTTTTTTTCCAGTGCTGTTGCGACCGTGGTCACTAAATGAACTGTCGTTAAGTTGAGGATTTCACTTACTTGATAGTCTGGAAGAGGAAGGGCCGGCGGTCTCTGCTGCAGGAGATCTAGTCTTGGGGGTACCGGAGGGGTTTGCAACGGAGGGTCTAGATCGGGAGACGAAACGGGATCCGCTCTCTGGAGCAGAGGAGGGAGAAAGGACAGGGTGAATGCCTCCCCCACCCACTCATTTAACATCCTGAGGGGAAAGCAATCGGTCGCACGTCACAATCCACGCAAAGGGGGAGAAATGTTCTGAGGCATTCAGGACCGTCAAAGAAAAGGGGGGAAACGTTTCATCCCCGGTTCAGTTGATTGAGGGGGACCCCCATTTCCACAGAGAAACCCCTCCCTGACAGGGGTGAAAAAAAGACCCAGGATGGGTGTAATGGTTAAAGCGACAGGGTGGAAACTGGGAGATGGTGAGTTCTAGTGCTGCCTTAGGCAGGAAAGCTAGCTGGGTGTCTTTGGGCCAATCACCAGGTGACTGAGAGTTCTAGTGCTGCCTTAGGCACAAAAGCTGACTGGGTGTCTTTGGGCCAATCACTAGGTGACTGAGAGTTCTAGTGCTGCTTTAGGCACGAAAGCTGACTGGGCGTCTTTGGGCCAATCACCAGGTGACTGAGAGTTCTAGTGCTGCCTTAGGCACGAAAGCTGACTGGGTGTCTTTGGGCCAATCACCAGGTGACTGAGAGTTCTAGTGCTGCCTTAGGCACGAAAGCTGACTGGGCGTCTTTGGGCCAATCACCAGGTGACTGAGAGTTCTAGTGCTGCCTTAGGCACGAAAGCTGACTGGGCGTCTTTGGGCCAATCACCAGGTGACTGAGAGTTCTAGTGCTGCTTTAGGCACGAAAGCTGACTGGGCGTCTTTGGGCCAATCACCAGGTGACTGAGAGTTCTAGTGCTGCCTTAGGCACAAAAGCTGACTGGGTGTCTTTGGGCCAATCACCAGGTGACTGAGAGTTCTAGTGCCACCTTCGGCGTGAAAGCTGACTGGTTGACTCTGGGCCAATTACCAGGATACAGTAAATTCTAGTCCCACCTTCAGAACAAAAAACTGACTGGGTGATTTTGGGCCAATTACTAGGAGACAGTGAGTTCTAGTCCCACCTTAGCCATGAATGTCAGCTGGGGGAATTTAGGCCAGTCCCTCTTTCTTAACTCAACCCACCCACAGAATAGTAGTTGTGGGGGGAAATAGGAGAAGGAAAGTATATTAGATAAGTTCCGTGCCTTGAGTTAGTTATAAAAATAATGAAAGTGGGATATAAATTGATAAAAATATATTTAAAAAATGGAGACCGGCGTGGAATGTTAAGGAGATTGCAACCTAGGAAGGGATAAAAAATATCAAGACGGCTCTGGGCGAACTTGCATTCAGACTCCATCTTAGGTTACCTGGCTGCTCTACTCAACGTACATCTTAAAAGGGGTGGAGTTTCAATGCTGTGGTCCTGGCTGCCACCTTTTAGCCCCACCCACTTCTTCCTCGGCGCCCCTGGGTGCAAAAGTGATGCTCCTCAAAATCAGGAAGCGCGTCTCATCTCACACTGACCCAGGGGTGGGCTGCTGGGGATTCACATGGGTTCGGTGCGATCCTCTAGCTAAGATGCTGCGCAGTTCGGGCAAACCCGCAAATCCCACCCCTGGCTGGCCCCGCCCATCCCCCCCAAGAGTCTCCACGCGGCCTGTTTTGGATGCTAGGTAAGTACAGGGCCCATACAGAGGCTTGGGAAGGGTGAAAAACGATCCTCCCGGAAGTTCCAGAAGGCCGGAAACAGGCCCGTTTCTGGCCTCCGGAGGGCTTCTGTAGGCCATTTTCACCCTCCTGGAGTCTCGAAGAAAGCCTCCAGAGCCCCGGGAGGGTGAAAACACCACCACCACCCCCCGCCGTGGTGCAGGAGGCTGACAAGGCCACCCCCACCATGGCCATACCTGTCAACTAAAAAATACTCCTTTGGTCTTTTTAGTTGCCAGCAGGAAGGGAATGGGGGAAAGCAGTGCATTCCTTAAATGCCTCAGATAGTTGCTAGGCAGGCGAAGCTGTTGGCACACAAGATTATTACTGGAGAGCATGATTGATGACTCTTGGCTATGGATGTGTCCCATTGGAGAATATACATCCAGGGGTAGGGAGAAGACCAGGGTCAAGGGTGGAATGAATGATGTGTCTCAGTGTCAGCTACACCCAGGTAGCACTGGCATGGTTCACTCCTAATAAATCTGTGGCTTAGAGAGTCATGATTTGAATGGGGGTGGATGCCAGACCCCTGACAGTGCAGAGAACCGGTTGCTGAAATTTTTGAAGCCCACCCTTGCACTAACCCTTTGATTCTGCCGCATGAGCATCAGCTGTTGTAACACCAGGTCCACATCCTCCAGGTCGCCCTCGTCGCTCTCATCCTTGGTGGTGGGGCTGCCTTCCTTGGAGCTATACGGGCTGACCTCCACATCTTCATGGCCCCAGATCGTCTGGCGACAAAAGGGGCACGTGGGGGATTTTGAAAGCTGGCAAAGAAGCAGAGAGGGTCCCGTTAGGATTATTTGCCCCCCCCCCCATGACTCAAAGAGGCAGCTCCACACATGAAGAATTCAATTGGCTACTCTATTGCTTACGCCTGTTTGCAGGAATCTTCCCAGATTGGCAGGAGATGAGGTTCAACAGCATTCCAGGCCGGGGTGGGGGGTGGGGAATGTCAAATCTTTTTTTGTTTAATAATAAATTTTATTGAATAAACATTAATAACAATTGAACACAGTGCGACTTTCTTGGCCATCATTTTGGCCATACAAGCTATAGTATAGCAATACACCCAGTCTTTTATTTAAGTATTAGATGCATTTTGGTATAAAAAAAATTATATATATTATATAATACACACATACACACACATATACATATACACATACATACATATATATATATTTAGGGCAAAGAAGTGGTGTCGAGTTGGCCACACCCACCCAGTCACATGACCACCCAATCATATGACCGCCTAGCCACGCCCACCTAGCCACATGACCACCCAGCCAATCATTAGGGCAGAGATTTCCTTGCTAAAAAAATCTGAAGCCCATCCCTGCCTACAACTTTTCTTTTCATGTGTATTTTATAGAATGGATCCTCTTAATGAAAAGGTTTTAATAAAATAGAAAAGGAGGGGAAGGAAATCACCTGCCATGACTTCAGGCATTCCCGGCAGAGAAGATGCCCGCACGGACGGATTTGAACATCCTTGTTGTTCTCGGTGCAGATTTTGCAAAGCTGGAAAGTGGATTCCACCTGGCTGTAGAGCTCGAACTGTTCCTGCAGAGGAAGAAGAGAAGAGACGGGCAGAGGCGTGAAACCAGAGTCCAAATAACAGTGGGGTACCTGGGTGCTCGTTGTTAATTAGTTCCGGGAGGCACAAGGAGTACCAAACTTTTCCCATCAGGAATAGTGAGCGAAGATAGTGAGTCACAAGGCAGCCGACACCGAGAAGTTTGAGCTTATGCGTTGAGTACCAAACAAATGATGAGTAATGTGTGGAGTACCCAATGGGATGAGTTTCAAAGCAGTTAAGGACCAAGGTACCAATGAAGTGAGAATGATAAATTTAAAAACCTTTTATTCTTCTCTTCCTCTCCTCTCTCCCTTTTGTTCTCTTCTCTCTTCCCTTTCCCTGTTCTTCTCCTCCTCTTTTCTTCCCTTTCTCTTTCCTTTTCCTTGTGTTCTCTTCTCTCTTTCCTCTTTCTCCTCTTCCCTTTCCTTTCTGTTATCTTCTCTCTTCCTTTTGCATTCTTTTCTTTTCTTTCCTCTTCTCTTTCTGTCTGTTTGTCTGTCTGTCTCTGCCTGCCTGCCTGCCTATCTCTATCTTTCTATCTTTCTATCTATCATCTATCTTTCTATCTATCATCTATCTATCTATCTATCTATCTATCTATCTATCTATCTATCTATCTATCTATCTATCTCTACCTGACTATCTATCTATCTATCTATCTATCTATCTATCTATCTATCATCTATCTATCATCTATCTATCTATCTATCTATCTATCTATCTATCTATCTATCTATCATCTATCTATCTATCTATCATCTATCTATCTATCTATCTATCTATCATCTATCTATCTATCTATCTATCTATCTATCTATCTCTATCTATCATCTATCATCTATCATCTATCTATATCTATCTATCTCTATCTATCTATCTATCTATCTATCTATCTATCTATCTATCTATCATCTATCTATCTATCATCTATCTATCTATCTATCTATCTATCTATCTATCTATCTATCTATCTATCTATCTTCTAATCTTTCTGTTGTCTATCTATATTTTTATATCTATCTATCATCTTCTGGAAAACAA
Organism: Notechis scutatus; assembly: GCF_049901735.1. NCBI lineage: Eukaryota > Metazoa > Chordata > Lepidosauria > Squamata > Elapidae > Notechis > Notechis scutatus. Next base: position 23,319,517 of record NC_142016.1, on the reverse strand, counting down.
CAGAAGTTTATGGCATGCATGGTTCCTAAGAGTGTGAGGCCTTTAGCTATTCATTCCAGCTTAACACCTTTATATACACAACACCTGAAAGGCTTGTAAGGACTAACTTACCTGCGAGACCTTAATTCGGTTACGAGTGGAACCTTCCATCAACTCTGCCAGATCCGGATTCATGTTTTTCCCATCTGGATACAGGTAGCTACAAGATTGGATGGAGCACAGAGATACCTTTTTAAGCATCTCCTTCCCAACTTCAAGATGTGTGGACTACAACTCCCAGAATTCCTGGCTGGCTGCCTTTGGCCAGTCCCTCTCTCTCTCTCAGCCCAGCTCACCTCGCAGGGTTGTTGTTGTGGAGAAAATAGGAAGAGGAAGGAATACAGGTAGTGCTTGACTTACGACCAAAATTGAGCCTGGCCTTTCTGTTGCTGAGTGAGACATATGTTAAGGAATTTTGCCCTGTTTTATGACCTTTCTTGTCACAGTTATTAAGCGAATCCCAGAAGTTGTTAAGTTAGCAACACTTGTTGAGTGAATCTCAACAAGTTGATTTTGTGGTCAGAAAAGGGGGATCCCATGACCTCGGGACATTGCAACCATCATAAATATGAGTCAGTGGCCAAGTGTCTGAATTTTGATCACGTGATTATGGGGATGCTGCAATGGTCGTAAGTATGAAACATGGTCAATCTATGGGCCGGTCCTTTTTTCAGTGCCATTGTAACTTTGAACGGTCGCTAAATGAACTGTTGTAAGTCGAGGACTACCTGTATTAGGTAGGTTTGCCACCTTGAATTACTTAACGAAGTTATAAAGGCGGAATAAAACATCTAATAAATAGATAAATATAACTCCACAGCTACATTATTCCATAAATCCAAATTTGGACCAACTCAAAAAGTCTTTGTTCCAGGGATTTTGACAGCTTGCCCATTCTGTTGTGTCATTGGTTGATCCAGAGGAAGTAAGTATGACGACCCAAAGGGGCGTGGCACAAAGGCAACACAGTCAAATAAGCAATAAGACTCCCTTTATTATCTCCAACTTTGCCCCCAATATCCAGGTTACCTTCGGCTGGAGAAAAACTCTCCCAGAAACAGCTTTTAATTGTAGAAAATTCAGTCCAAAACAGGGTAAACACAAAATGTAACTTAAAGTCCAAACAAGCCAAACTGAAGTACTTAGTTTGGCAAGGAAGGAGAAGGAATTTCAGACTTGAAAGCACGGTAAAATTCACATAGTTGGGAAGATGCCAGGAGCACAGATAAGCCACCACGATACAAGATAAATTTATGTTTGCTCCCAACAACTTGCTGTGCGCAGTTTCCTCTTTTATACACTGCATTCCCAGCTGCAGCTAATGAAGGGAATCAGGGCCCTTTCCTCCCCCATAAGCCATGCAGCCCACGTTGCTCCCTTCTCCATTCCTCCCTACGTGCCCTAGGATGAAGAAGGGGTGGGCCTGGGTCTTCCTCTAAACTTCCTCTCCCTTGTTCTACCTCTCCCCTGCTCTGCCCAGCTGGACTTTGCCCTTCCCCAGTTTCCTCCACAGCCAACAGAGCCACACTCAGTAAGATGTTAGGACTCTATTGTGGATTTCTGATCAAAGATAACCCTCTTATGTCCACTTGCATCTCTGATACTCACAAGCCTTCCTTGTGTCCGTCCACCAGGGCCTGGAAGAGGGACTTTTTCTCTGGGATGGTTTGTAAGATGCCTCTATCAGACGTCACGTAGCCGATCGCCCACTGGCCCAACCGGGTGCAACTGAGTCGGAAAATGTAGCTGGGGGAGAAAGACAGCAAGAAGTGAATCCAAAATTGGGGTGTCAGGGAGAGTTATGGCTACGGAGAATGTTCTGTGAGCAAGCTAGTTTCAACCCAAGTTGTGGGGTGTGGTGGCAGAAATTAAGTTAGGAAAAGAAAAACTTCCTTGGCCACTTTAAAATGTCTAGACTCCAACTCCCAGAATTCTCCAGCCAAGGGGGTCATGTGATCACAATTTGCAACCTTCTCTGCCGGCTTCCCACAATGTCAGTGGGGAAGACGGTGGGAAATCGAAAGTTCTGATAAGGAGGGTAACTGGGGACTGCTGGAACTCCTGTCACTAAGCAATATGGCTATGCGACACTGCACTTTATGACCTCACTGCTTAATGGTAGAAATTGGAGTCTCAATGTCCATCGTTAAGCGAGAAATACTTGTAACAATATATATGCAGTTTTACAGCGCTTCCAGGAAAAAATGATTTTTTAAAAAAATATTTTATTAAAGTTTATTATAAGATCAACTAGCAGGGGCCTGAGAGAGGAACTGTTGTGGTTAGCCATCAGCAGGTATGGACGGCTGAGGAGAGCGAGGACTCAGATGAGGGGCCGGGACCATTAGGGAGTGGACTGCTGCCTTCAGAGATTGTGGGGGCTGGCAGCAGTGATGAGGAGGTTCCCGAGGAGCCTGTGCCAAGTGCGCGTGCGTGCAGGATTGCTCATAGGAAAGAGCAGGTACAACAGCATGGGCGACTTAGGAGTAAGACTGCAAGGTAATGGCCCCTCCTTCAAGAAGATAAAAGCCAGCTGTGAAATGAACATACTTTGCAGGAGGCAAAGACGTTTTGAAACTCCAGCCTCGTGGACATTCCAGTATCCTGAGTTTGTATTTGAAGATTCTTATTTTGCAAATTATTTCTTGTCTGTTATCTTTTTTTTTGCAAGTCTTGCACAGTTTGACAAGGCTTGTGCTTATCACAGCGAATTATTTTGTAAAAGCGTTCCAAGGTTTCTGTTCCTTTTGGATTGTGTTTGATTTGTTGGAAAAGGGTTGTGGGTCAGAACAGCAGCTCTTTTGAGATCCAACCCCTCCCCCAGATTAATACAACCCATAGAGAGTTTACCTGCCAGGTTTGTTGACATATGCCTGCAGCCGTGCCTTCACCTCGTCGTAAGTGAGGAACGCCATGTAACCTGGATGTGTTACTGCTAGATAAGTCCAGTTCTTCAACAGGGTTGGCCAAGGCTGTGAAGAGAAAACCGGAAAAGAATTAAATGGGCAAGCAAAGCAGATCGTAGAAAATGCCATCAGATTCACGTTACACAGCCAACAGGTTTTCGCAAGGAAAAAACTGAGAGAATCAACTGACAAATTCAGAGCATTTTTTTTTTAAAATTACCTCAGGATAAATCACAGTTTATTACTCAGTTTTCTCATTTCACACAGCTGCTTGAGCCTGGCAAACTGATCATTTTGTGGTGTGTTGTCAGGTGTGAATAAACAGGACCTGCACGTGCAGAATTCGAGCGAATGACCTTATTGCGTTCTGCCTACAAAATGGGTGGTCCTCGACTTACGACCACAATCGAGCCCAACATTTCTGTTGCTAAGCCAGATGGTCATTAAGTGCGTTTAATGCCCCTTTGACGGCCTCCCTTGGCACAGTTGTTTAAGGGAACCGCTGCGGCTGTTAAGTTAGTGACGTGGTTGTTAAGTGAATCTGGCTTCCCCGTTGACGTGGCTTGTCATAGAGTCGCAAAAGGGGGAATCAAGTGACCCCTCCGGGACATTGCAACCGTCATAAAAGCGAGTCAGTTGCCAAGCCTCCGAATTTTGATCGCGTGACCATGGGGGACGCTGCAACGGTCGTGAGAAAAACGGCCCTTAGTCACTAATTCAGTGCTGTTGTAACTTCAAATGGTTACTAAATAAACTACTGTAAGTTGAGGAATACCCGTATTCATTTATTTAATAGACAAATTTAGAGAATATAAGTGTAAAAAACGATAGAGTGGTGCGGTGGCCTCACAATCAGAAGGCTGTGAGTTCGATCCTATATTTCTCTCTGGGCACAATGAGAATTTATCTGCTGAATAAAATTCCGCATTGGCGACAGGAAGGGCATCCGGCCAGTAAACACTCAGCTCCATCCAGTTGCCCAGACTCCACTCTATGAGGGATTATTAAAAGAAGACGATGAAGTGTGAAAAGCGATTATAAGTCACTTTTTTTCAGTGCCATTTTCACTTTGAACGGTCAGTAGACAAACTGTTGTAAATCAAGGTCTACCTATACAGGTATCTCTCAATCTCCCAGCCGTTTCTTGGGAACAATTAGATGAGGTTCCAAGGAAATTAGAAGGGATTGGCCTTTTGTGATTGCGCAGTAATTCCAAGTTAACTTTACAACTTGATTGCTTCTCTCTCTTCCAGGGCCGGGTGTTTTCTACGATATGTTGAAACTACGAGCTCTTTGTAAAAAGTATTTATTTTTCCCCAAAAAATTTTTTCCAAAATTTTTCACCCAGGCTATCATTGTTCCTTTAACAATTTCCTCCTCCCTATCAAATTGGAGTAAATAATTTTACATTTTAGTTATATATTTTTCTTCTAACCCTAATAAAATTTTGTCGGTTCGTTGTGATGTTCTACCTATTCCAAATTCTTCTATATCCTTTTTATATATCTTGTTTGCAACTGCAAGTAAGGCCACTGATCTATCATTACTCCCTCTTCTCTCTGTTCTTGGTTCATTTTTTTAATCTACCTCGCTTATCTAGTAATCGACTGTATCTTATCATTTTGGTTTCGTCTAATATGTTTGGATATATATCATAGCTTCCATTGTTGATAGCCGTCCTGGAATTTTGATATAATGTTTTCTTTTTATTGTGTCCCTGTTTATTTTATTTATTTTTTTAAATAAATGTATGCTGCTCATCTCGCCTGCTCATCTTGCAAGGTGTTGCAAACCCAGGGTGCCGGAGATGGCAGAATGCAATTTTTTTTCCACTGTGATAGCACCAATTGTCTGTGTGGCTAAAGAGTGGGGAGAGCAGCACCACTTCCTCTGGACCTCACAGTTTCCGCCACCAGCCCGCCCTGCACCCACAATCATTCCACCGAAAATGTTGTGGTCCTTAGATGCTAGGACGGCCTGGAGGAGGCCCTAATTCTCTTCAGTTGCCCCCTTGATGGTCCTTCCTGGAAAATTCCAGCAAAAGGGATCAGTTTTGACAGAGCCGCCTGTTTGAAGTGGTTCTTCGACATGCATTCTCTTTGCGGTTTTACTTTGGTGAATTGAGCCAAGAAAGGGCTGTTGATTGAGCTGCGTGCTTCTCCACCCACACCTTTGAAAAGAGTGAGATGTTTTTCCTCTTTCAGAAGTGGAAACATTTGCAACTCCCGTCTCTCTCTGGGGTGTTGGTGACCCTCACTTTCCACCCACCCTGGCTGCCTTGAAGGATGGACTTTGCAAAGCCACATCCTGCCCATGATCAACAACTCATCAACTGATAGTCGAGAGAGAAAGAGAGAGAGAGAAAGAGGAGAGAGAGAGAGAGAGAGAGAGAGAAAGGACAGAGAGAGAAAAAGAGAGGAAGAGGAGAGAGAGGAGAGAGAAAGAGAGAGAAAGAAGAAAGAGAGAAAGAGGAGAGAGAAAGAGAGAAAGGAGAGAGAGAGAGAAAGAGGAGAGAGAGGAGAGAGAGAGAGAGAGGGAGAAAGGAGAGAGAGAGGAGAGAGAGAAAGAGAAAGAGGAAAGAGAGAGAAAGAAAGAGAGAGAAAGAGGAGAGAGAGAGAGAAAGGAGAAAGAGAGAGAGAAAGGAGAAAGAGAGAAAGAGGAGAGAGAGAGAAAGGACAGAGAGAGAAAGGACAGAGAGAGAAAAAGAGAGAGAAGAGGAAAGAGAGAGAGAGAAAGAGAGAAAGGAGAGAGAGAGAAAGAGAGAAAGAGGAGAGAGAGGAGAGAGAGAGAGAGAGAGAAAGGAGAGAGAGAGAGGAGAGAGAGAAAGAGAAAGAGGAAAGAGAGAAAAAGAGAGAGAAAGAGGAGAGAGAGACAGAGAAAAGAGAGAGAGAGAGAGAGAGAGAAAGGAGAGAGAAAGAAAGAGAGTGTGTGAGAGAGAGAGAGAGAGAAACAACATCACAAACATAAATGATGAGTTACGAGGCAGCTCTCTCCCCCCCCCCCAATTCAGCTCGCTTGCTCCTAAAAGGCTTCCAAATTTCTTCTTTTTAAAAAAAAACAACACACACGTCGACTATCGTGTATCCGTGGCCTGTTTCATTCTCGATGTTAAATAGAAACATGGTTCATGGCATGACAGCCAGCCTGGTCTAGTGGTGAAGGTACCAGGCTACAAACTAGGAGGCTGTGAGTTCTAGTACCACCTTAGGCATGAGAGCCGGTTGGATGACCTTGGGCCAGTCCTCCTCTCTCACCTCAGCCCATTCTTACAAGGCTGTTGTAGTGCAGAAAATAGGAGGAGGAAGGAGTATCAAGTATATTTATTATAGAAATAATAAAGGTGGGATAAAAGAAAAGTTAAAGAAACATAAATAAATAAATAGCTTCCCAGGATCTACCTGGAAGAGACGTGTGAAGATGTCAAATTCAAATATGGAGATATGGCCACTGCAGGTCAGGTCAATGGTGGACTTCAAAGCTATGGCCATCGGACCAGGATCTACCGAATGGACTTGCTGGAGGCCTTTTTGAAATTCAGACCAGGGAACCAGGGTCCTATGGAGGAGAAAAAGGAGAGGTTAGAGCTGCCACAGTTCTAGGCTGCATAAACAGAGGGATAGAAATCAAGGCCACGTGAAGTGTTAATACCACTTTATAAGGCCTCGGTAAGGCCACACTTGGAATCCTGCATCCAGTTTTGGTCGCCACGATGTAAAAAAATAATAATGTTGAGACTCTAGAAAGAGTGCAGAGAAGAGCCACAAAGAGGATTAGGGGACTGGAGGCTAAAACGTATAAAGGACGGTTGCAGGAACTGGACATGTCTAGTGGTCTAATGAAAAGAAGGACTTGGGGTGACATGATAGCAGTCTTCCAGTATTTCAGGGGCTGCCCCAAAGAAGAGGGAGTCAAGCTATTCTCCAAAGCACCAGAGGGCAGGACAAGAAGCAACGGATGGACACTAATCAAGGAGAGAAGCAACTCAGAACTAAGGAGACATTTTCTGACCGTTAGAACAATTAACCAGTGGAACTGCTTGCCTCCAGAAGTTGTGAATGCTCCAACACTGGAAGTTTTTCAGAAGACACTGGATAACCATTTGTCTGAAGTGGTGTACGGTTTCCTGCCTAAGCAGGGGGTTGGACTAGAAGACCTCCAAGGTCCCTTCCCTGTTATTCTATTCTATTCTATTCTATTCTATTCTATTCTATTCTATTCTATTCTATTCTATTCTATTCTATTCTATTCTATTCTATTCTATTCTTTTGCATTATAATTCCTAGAACACTCAGTTTTAATTGCTGCTCCTGTTTGAGACCCTAGAAAAAGTACAGAGAAGAGCAACCAGGATGATTAGGGGACTGGAGGCTAAAACATATGAAGAACGGTTGCAGGAACTTGGCTTGGCTTGGAAGAGGAGGACTAGGGGTGACATGATAGCAGGGTTCTAATATCTCAGGGGCTGCCCCAAAGAAGAGGAGGAGGTCAACCAGAGGTGGGTATTCAGCAGGTTCTGACCAGTTCTGGAGAACCGGTAGCGGAAATTTTGAGTAGTTTGGAGAACCGGCAAATCCCACCTCTGACTGGAGATTTTACAGCATCCTTCCCCTGCCACTCCCACCAATCCACGCCCACAGAACTGGTAGTAAAAAAAAAATTGAATCCCACCACTGGGGTCAACCTATATTCCAAAGCCCCTGAATGCAGGACAAGAAGCAACAGATGGAAATTAATCAAGGAGAGAAGCAACCTAGAACTAAGGAGAAATTTCGTGGCACTGAGAACAATTGTTGGATATAGGGTAGTGGTGGCTAACCTTTTTGGGCTCTTGTGCTAAAAATGGTGTGTGCGCTTTGCCCTCAGAAGGCAATGTGTGCGACCCTCCCCCCACGCCCCCTGCGCATGCACTGCGCCTCCCAGATGATTTTCGGCCCGGTTGAGGCCTTTTTCGGCTTCCCAGAGCCTTGAAGAAAATTTCTGCAGCCTTTGCAGGCCGAAAAATAGGCCCGTTTCGTCACTTCCGGTATTTCTGGAAATACCGGAAGTGATGAAACGGGCCTATTTTTCGGCCTGCGAGGCTGCAGAAGCTTTCCTCAAACCTCTGGGAGCCCGAAAAAGGCCTCAAACCAGCCGAAATCAGTTGTGAGGCGCGCACCTGCGTAGTGAGGTAAGTTTGCCTGCAGCTCGCGTGCCAGCACAAATGGCTCTGCGTTCCACTTGTGGCACCCGTGCCATAGGTTTGCCATCATGGGTATAGGGTCTCCTGCTTGAGCATGGGGCTGGACTAGAAGACCCCCAAGGTCCCTTCCAACTCTGTTATTCTGTTTATATGAGAAACCAAGAGTAGGACCGAGGGGAATTGCGAATCGAAGTGATACTTATGGGCAGGAACATGCATGCTTCAGCATCCCATAAGAAGCGCGCAGAGGGAACTCTCAAAATTGCTCAAGAAAGCGATAAGTAGACTCTTTATAGATCTTAGGTCTGGGAATTAGAGATGTCATTAAACCATTTCAGTTCAAAGGTGAATGCTCTTTCTTGTTATCCTCATAAAAAACAAGGTAATAACAGTTTCTAGGCTGATAGGCCCTTTCCATCGGATGTCAATTCTACGAATCTTTCAATCCTATCGATTATAGACAAACAGGATTAAAGTAGTGGATATAACCAACCATAATGTCACAAAACATCAACAAAAAAAGCACTTAGAGTCCAATCAAAGCCGAAGAACAACAATAGTCAATCATAGTCGTTAGGAGAAAAAATTCAAGTCAATTTGGACTTTTAAAAGCTTGTTGAAATCATTTTGTATTGCTTTTCCCAATCCCGATAAAATTGGGGTGAATTCAACGTTTTTCCAGAGGACAAAAGACTCAGAATTGTTTGAACCTCAAGAACTCGGAGAATAACATTTATTTATTCATTTATAAAATTTATTGGCCATCCATCTTATTACCAGATAACTCTGGGAGGCTTGCAGTCATTCGGTGCTTGCTTAGTCCTCGACTTACAACAATTTGTTTAGGGACTGCTCAAAGTTACAACGGCACTGAAAAAAAGTGACTAAGGGCTATTCTTCACACTTATGACCATTGTGGGCTCCCCAAGGTCATGTGATCCAAGTACAGATCCTTGGAAACTGAACTGTATTTATGACGTAGTGCTCCAGGGAAATGTTTGCCACCAAAGTCAATGGGGAATCCAGATTCACTTTAACAACCGTGTGACTAATTCAACAGCTGCAGTGATTCACTTAACAGCCGTGGGGGGAAAAAGGGGACAAAGCTCCCTTAACAAATGCCTCGCTTAGCAACAGAAATTTTAGGCTCAATTGTGGTCGCAGGTCGAGGACTTCCTGTACTACCGACGGGAAGCAGCCGAGACAGGATGCATGCCAAAAGGATGAGCAAGACGTGTGATGAGGAACAGATCTCATCGCCTGGGAAGGAGTTGTAAAGGTCTTGTAAAACCGGTTTTCGGGGGGCTCACCGTTCCTTCCAGGTGCCCCTCCAGAAGACCTGGGCCTCTTGCTTGCTCAGCTGGTACGTGCTGCCTTGGTCCTCCCCGTTGGGAAACACGGCTTGTAGTTCAGCCAACATGTGACTGAAGATCAGGGAGAGCTTGGTGAGGTTCCTCCTGCAACGAGAAGTGAAGGAAAAGTTGAATTAGAAGACAGTTGCAGGAATTGGGTATCTCGAAAATAAGGATTAGGGGTGACATGATAGCATGGTTCCAATATTTGAGGGGCTGCTACAAAGACAAGGGGGTCGGCCTATTCCCCAAAGCTCCTGAAGGCAGGATAAGAAGCAACAGATGGACACTAATGAAGGAGAGAAGTAACCTAGAACTAGGAGAAATTTCCTGACCGTTAGAACAATTAATCAGTGGAATGGCTTGCCTTCAGAAGTTGTGAACGCTCCAATACTGGAGGTTTTTAAGAAGAGACCAGACATCCATTTGTCTGGAATGGTATAGGATCTCCTGCTTGAGCAGGGGGTTGGACTAGAAGACCTCCAAGGTCCCTTCCAACTCTGTTATCCTGTTACTTGTCAGTTTCAGCAGGCCTGCAAATCTATAATGGTTTGCAAACACTGCCGAGAGAGAGGGGGGGGGGAGGGAAGGGGGAGGGAGAGAGAGAGAGAGAGAACAAGAAAGAGAACGAGGAAAAGAGGGAGGGACAAAAAGAAAGAGAGAGAGAAAGACAGAGAGAGAGAGAGGGAAGGAGAGAGAGAAAGAAAGAAAAAGAAAGAAAGAGAAAGAAAGAAAAGAAAGAAAGAAAGAAAGAAAAGAAAAGAAAAGAAAAGAAAAGAAAAGAAAAGAAAAGAAAAGAAAAGAAAAGACAGTCTGGTTTTTATTGAACAGCTTTGCTGATACGTTTGTCTGCCAGAAATAAAGAGGTGAACTTTAACATGGCTCTGTGTTTGCTTGGAGCCTGGAAACTCTGCAATACGATGCTTATAGCAGCTGCAGAAGAGACAGACAGGCATCAAACAGACATGAATTTCCTCCATCACCCATAAATGGGTGTTAGAACGTCAACAAAGGGTAGAGCAAGACGCAAGAGACATGTTTGAGGAGGCCCGTGAGAGGCCTGGGATCCCCAAGCTTCATCTTTTAAAGCACCCATTTTACAGACGGGGTAAATGAATCTCAGATTGGGCCTTGACCATCATTGTTAGATTTATCCAGAAGTGGGCAGTGTGCAACCCCGATCTCCTTTACTTGCAACCATTAGGTAAAGGTTCCCCTCGCACATACATGCTAGCCGGCTCTAGGAGGGTGGTGCTCATCTGTTACAAAGCCAAAGAGCCAGCGCTGTCCGATGACATCTCCGTGGTCATGTGGCCGGCATGACTAAACACCAAAGTCGCACGGAACGCTGTTCCCTTCCCACCAAAGTGGTCCCTATTTTTCTACTTGCATTTTTTTACATGCTTTCGAACTGCTAGGCTGGCGGACAAATAACAGGAGCTCACTCCATTACGCGGTGCTAGGGATTCGAACCGTCAAATTGCTGGCCTTTCTGACAGACAAGCCACTGAGCCACCACATCCATTATAACCAATAAAAACTGGAAGGGGCATTTATATTTAACAGGGGGGCACAGCTTGAGATTGAAAGCAGAGGTGGTATTTAGCAGGTTGTGATCAGTTCTGGAGAACCGGTAGCGGAAATTTTGAATAGTTTGGAGAACCGGCAAATGCCACCTCTGACTGGAGATTTTACGGCATCCTTCCCCTGCCACGCTCACCAAGATATACCCACAGAACTGGTAGTAAAAATGTTTGAATCCCACCACTGATTGAAAGGCCAAAGAACCGGGTTGCAAGAGGCCCAAATAAGCCTTGTAATAAAACCACAAAGACATCCTTCCCAATCCTTTTTACCGGTCGGCTCAAACTGTTGGCGGAAAGCCAACAGTTTTGGTTTGTAGGCTGATTGTGGCTTAGCTCACTGCATGGATTCAGGGATTCGTCAGAAATCTAAGGTGAAGCAAAGCAGGAGTATCAGTGGGGCAGATGGTGTGGGAAAGTCAAAAAAGTCAAGATGGCAGCTGCAACTGTGTGGCCTGGATTTTCAGACCTCCTGCCCCTTACAGCCACCCCTTTAACAAACCATGGCTTAGCCTGATGTGGGAAGCCAGACAAGGATTGGGAGGGGGATCAATCATAACCTGGGCCAACACACCTGTTTCAAACGCAGCGAATTTTACTCTTACGTTGCAAAGAGGAAGTAGTTCTGCTACTGTATACAGAAATTACAGCAACGGAATATTTCGAGGCAGGTTAACTACTTCACGCAGACCCAGAGGGTGCCAAAGGTAGTTTGATAAGCTGGCACTCCCTGTTTTCCCCCCCCAGAATCCAGTCTGGTTTCTCTCTTTCTCTCTGGCACCTGTGAATTTAGCTTTTTATCTGAGGGGGCCCACAGGTGGGGAGAGGAGAGGCTGTTATCAAACCTCCCTATTATCATTCATTGATAAAGGGGAAACAGTGTAAACCATGGTTCTTATTTTCGATTATCAGCCCTTTCCTTCTGCTTTTAACAAAGGGTTGATAAGCCTATAGTATCAAGCTATAATTTTTAAGCGGGATTTGGGGCCAAAGTGACTGAATAAGTGTGTTGGAAGGGACTTCTAGACCAGTCTGCTACTCAAGCAGGAAACTCTATACAATTCCAGACAAATGGCTGTCCAGTCTTTTCTATTTTACAGTTTTCTGTTGGAAAGGCAATCTAGAGTCACGTTTCTCAATAATTGGCAACTATAACAGGCGTGGACTTCAACTCCCAGAATTCCCCAGCTGAAGAGGGAATTCTGGGAGTTGAAGTTCACACATTTTAACATCGCCAACTTTGAAAAACGCTGCACATTAAGTGCAAAACAAAAATTGGTTGTCCATTTTCCCCTGAATACTGGAGTTATGAGGATAGTGAGTTATGATGATACTAGAGTTATTCTACTTTATTTGGACATAAAATACGGCTTTTTAAAAATTACTATTTGCTTTCACGCTTCGTTTTGAAAATTGCCTTGCTGTCTCTTCATTGGTTCCTCTTCGTTAGCTACGTTTAAATGAATAAATAAATAATTATATATTGCAGCTAATTGAAACTGTGTAGTTTTGATATTTTTAAACTATTTTTTTACAGTTCCACAAAGGTGATTGTAAGATATAAAATATTAAAACAATAAAGAGAGATCCTGAATTTTTTTCAAAATGCAATGAAAATAAAAATAAAAATGAATGATTATAAAAAAAATTTTTTTGCCTTTTTACCTGCATTTGTATATATAAATGAATTTCTTCCCCTCCCTTCTCAGTTCTGTTGGGCTTGGATATGTTTGTATTTAAAAGATTTATTTGGCTACCCATCTTAGGTAGCATCAACAAGGCCACAAATAATATTTAGACAGATCTTTAATTAGACTTGTTCTTTTGATCAGTTTTGCATGACTGTTATCCATCTGTATAAGGAGAGTTGGATATTTGCAGTTGGAATAGAGGCCCTAAACTAGTGCCTCAGCCTTGGGCACTTTAAGAGGCATGGACTTCAACTCCCAGAAATCCCCAGCGTTTCTGGCTGGGGAATTCTGGGAATTGAAGTCCATGCCTCTTAAAGTGCACAAGGTTCAGAAATACTGCCCTAAACTGAACAATTTAACAAGTAATAAAAGGCACAACATACTGAAAGGCTAAATAAAAACATTTTCTGCCCATCATTCCTTAAGTACCAGCCACCAACTAGGCATCAAGATCTTCTCACAGTCACAAAGATGAGGTGATTAGGATGATGCTTTCCACTTATTCTTCTCTCATGCACAAAATTTCCTCATTTCTTTACTATTCTGGTTCTCTCCAACATGTTTCGTTCCAGATTTTATAGTCCCCCATAACAATGCAACATCACATAGTTCAACCTTGGTTTCTATTATTATTGCTATTATTGCTGTTGTTGTTGTCATCATTTTGTATTATTATTATTATTATTCATTAAACATGAAACTCGGTCAACTGAACATTTTAAAATGTATCTCAAATATTGACTGGCACTGATCAGCATCCTAAGTATCAGCCAAGTATCTTCTTAAAATTATTAATAAAATAATAATAATTATTCCTTTATTCATTAAACATGAAACTCGGTCAACTGAACATTTACAAATGTATCACAATTTAAAATTGTTATTGTTATTGTTATTATTATTATTGTTGTTATCTACAGTTAGATAAGAGAAAGGGGAACACTTCATAATTCAAATCCTAACTATGGACTGAAGAATAATTATGCTCATGCTTGAGGAAGTAGGTGTATACGGTGCTATTTATTTTTATTTACTAAATTTTTATGCTGCCCAAATTCCCTCTAAAGTGAATCTAGGCAGCTTACAAATTATGAAACAAGCAAAAAGATTATTAAAACATTCAAACTACACCATTTCAATTAGCCACAATATATAATTATTGCTTATTTATTTAATAAATCAAAAACATTGCAGCTCATTGAAGCGGTGTCATTTTAACATTTTAAAAACTATTTCTTTGGAGCTGACCGAAGACAGCTCTAAGCCGCTTCCAGACCTTGAGGTAAATGCAACTTTAAAACAACGAAGTGAGATCCTGAGGTTAAAAAAAACAAATGCAATGAAAATAAAACAATTATAAAATTTTTATTTTTTTACCTGGCAGCCGAGCCTTCCAGCAAAAGCTCCTCCTTGTCTTTCCCTCTTTTGAACAGCCGTGTGGCTTGCTTAACCTTTTCCAGCAGATTCAGGAGAAAAATGCGAAAGAAATCTGATTCCCAAACTTCAGCCAAACCGGCCCCGTAATGCTCTCGAATAAGCCTCAGGTGCTGGTAGATCAGGGGCAGGAGGGAAGGCAGGTGAGGAGGGCTATTCCGAAGGGCCACCTGAGGTTGGCACGCCAGCTGTTGCAGCTTGGTTAACCCCTGGAGGGCTTTCTCCAAAGAACGGTGGGCTCCCGTCCAGCGGGGCATCCAAGCGGGCCCAGGTGCCACGGCCATGCTGGGGTTCCCAGGTGAGCTGAGGAAGGAGGGAGCTTGCCACGGAGTTTCCTGCTGCCGACCTGCAGGTCAGCGAGGGCACTGCTGCGTGTGTCAGGAAGGAAGGAGCCCAACCAGCTTGAAAGAGAGAAAGAAAGAAGGGAGGGAGGGAGGGAGGGAGGGAACTGGAGGATTGAAGTGACAAAGGCAGTGAGTAGTGAAGTAGTAAGTGTGTGTGTGTGGGGGGGGGGAGAACCAGAGAGGAAATAACAAACCGGCTTGAGAGCATCAGACAAACACATAGGCCACAAAGCAGAGGGTGAAGTCAACAAGTGAGGTGGACAGGTTCAAGCTTGCAGGGGAGGAAGGGCAGGTTTCGAGGCAGGCGGTGGGTCCCGTCTGTAATTCAGCTCTGGGAACGACGGGAGTGCCAGCGCCAGACAAATTGCAAAATAAAAAAACCCAGTTCGTACAATGCTCCTCCTGGTCCTGAGAAGAAGGAGTCTGGAGGCCGGCAACCTTAGACAGAGGTTTCTGCTATGGTTTCATCCACAGAGCAGCAGGTCCAAGACCTGGAAAAAAAAACACAACAACAACAACCAGAAGTTACGTTTCCCTCTTTCGATAGATTTTAATCAGGCATGTGCGTGTGTTGCATTGACTCTAACAGTGGCTGATTGCCTTTTTTTTTGTTTGTTTGTTTGTTTCCATCCTGTTCTTTTTGGGCCAAGTCAAGTGAAGTAGGGTGTAATTCATGGCATGAAAGAAATCAGTTGCAGGGGCCACAAAATTCTGTTGTAATCCTGCTCTGCCCCCTCCCCCAAAAGGCTGAGCTGATAAAAGCAGACAAAATTAAAAATGGTGGTATTAATTGGTTGTTTTAGGTTGGACAATGAATTGAATGGGAAGGGAGGGAGGAGGAGGGAGAGGGAGAGAGGGAGGAAGGGAGGGAGGAAGGAAGGAGGGAGGGAGAAAATGAGGGAGGGAGGAAATGAGCAGGGAGAAGCAAGGGGAGGGAGAGAGGAAGAAAAGAAGGGAGGGAGGAAGGAAAGAAGGAGGGAGGGAGGAAAGGAGTGAGGAGAAACAAGGGGGTGAGAGAAAGGAAGGAAGGAGGGAAGGAGAGAGAGAGGAGAGGGGAGAGGGAGGAAGGGAGGGAGGCGGATGGAAGGAGGAAGGAAGGAGGGAAGGAGTGGGGAGAAGTGAGGGGGAGGGAGGAAGGGAGGAAGGAAGGGAAAGACAGAAAAAGAGTGTGAAAGAGAGAGAGGAAGGAAGGAAGGAAGGAAGGAAGGAAGGAAGGAAGGAAGGAAGGAAGGAAGGAAAGAAGGAAGGAAGGAAGGAAGGAAAGAAAGAAAGAAAGAAAGAAAGAAAGAAAGAAAGAAAGAAAGAAAGAAAGAAAGAAAGAAAAGAGGACTGACATTTTAAAGTTATTTTTGCACTTTTAAAAAAAGATCCAAAAATCCTCTCTTTGTGAGCTCAGGAGAAGG
Source organism: Notechis scutatus (assembly GCF_049901735.1). Classification (NCBI taxonomy): domain Eukaryota; kingdom Metazoa; phylum Chordata; class Lepidosauria; order Squamata; family Elapidae; genus Notechis; species Notechis scutatus. The sequence continues at coordinate 23,303,586 of NC_142016.1, read as the reverse complement.
AAGTGTGATGCAGACAAATACAATCTTAGCTTTCCTCATCAGCCCTGATGAGGGGCTTGTCTTATTTGTGACTTTACCAATTGAACATTGATTGATTTTTGTACTCATATTATTATTTTGGGGCACTTATTTTGTAAATGATGCTGTTCTTTTTGGTTTTCGCCTTGTGCGCCTGGCTTAGAATAACTGTCCCGAGATGAGCAGCTGCAAGCGTTGTTTAAATAAATAAAAATAACTACGTAAACATGAACCAGGGGATCTCAAACAATATCAGACTAAAGTTTATTTTTCAGCTTCATTGAACAAAACAGTTCTGTAGAAACCAAAGTCCAGTATATCTTGAAATTTCTTGGGCAAAGTTCAACAATGATAAGTTGCACTTGGCAAGTTGCATTTACCACAAGAAATATGAAAGCCATTAAAAAAGGAATCCTCAAAAGTTAGATTTTTTTGTACGGAAGTCTGCCAAACTTTTAGAGGACTAGTAAACCAGTAAATTTATATCGGTTGTAGGCTACTGGCATATAGGATGCCCACAGAGTGGGTTCAAAACAGTCAAGATGGCTGCTTTAAGCATACTGTGGTGGAGACCATTTTGACTTTTTTGACCTCACCCTGCAGACATTTCTCCTGTTACTTGCCAGTAATCTTGATAAGTGGCTAAAGAATCCACTTATTTGTCCACAGGCCACCGTGCCATGCTTTATGGCAGCGTTTCTCAACCTTGGCCATTAAATTTTTAACATGTATGGACTTCAACTCCCAGAATTCTCCAGCAAGCCTGGGGAATTTTGGGAGTTGAAGTCCACGTGCCTTAAAGTTGCTGAGGTTGCGCAACACAGCATTAAACCTAACAGGCCACAAGATGACAGAAGAGAATCCAGCTACTTGTGATTTACAGTCAACTAAACAAGTAAGCCATGATTTAATCTGGGGTACCATAAGGACCCACAAGAGGAAAATCACCAAATTAGCACTGTAGTATCATAATGCCACTTATTTATACAAGTAATTCTTGACTTACAATACTTTGTGTAGTGACTGAAGTTACAATGGCACTAAAAAAGTGACGTGCCCATTTTTCACACTTATGACCTATGCTCACGTGATCAACATTCAGACGCTTGGCAACCGACTCATATTTATTGTGGATTCCTATACTCTTTTAACAAGAGTTATTGGCCAAATCTCTTTACACATTGGGGGGTGGGAATGAAATAAAAATGAAATTCAGTGAAAGGTCAACCCAGCCCTGACTGGGACTTAATCTTTGCTGCAGAGGTGGGATTTCTTGGATAAAGTTCACCCCTCTAACAATAACTACTGTAAAACTAAAGTACCTTGAGGTACCAGGCATTTTTCTCCGCCACTTGTAACCCATTATGCAACACCTGTGATTAGACTGGGAAGTGAATTTTTTGAGATAATCCCTCTGGGCAATCTTGAACTTGTTTGTCTCTCTGATTTCAAAATAAGCCTTGAGCAAGAATGTCCCAGGAAGTTAAACTGTCCCCTACTACTAGAAGAAAAGGCCCTTTTGCATGTGTTCCAAGATGCCTCCCCCCCGCCCCCCCACCCAGGTAAGTCACCTATTTCTCCATCTTAGAAAATGTTAGATATGCAGACTTCAACTGCCAGAATTCCCCAGCCAGCAAGTTAATGATTTTAAAGACGTGTATGTCCACATCCATAATTCCTCAGGAAACATGAATTGGAAGATGTGTGGACTTCAACTCCCAGAATTCCCCAGCCAGCAAGCTAATGATCTTTAAGATGCGTGTATGTCAACTCCCGTAATTCCTCAGGAAACATACTTATGGATTGTAAAATGTGTGGACATCAAATCCCAGAATTCCCCAGCCAACAAGTTAATGATTTTTATAAGATGCGTGTATGTCAACTCCCATAATTCCTCAGGAAATAAGCTTGTGAATTGTAAGATGTGTGGACTTCGACTCCCAGAATTCCCCAGGCAGCATGTTTCTGAGCTGTAAGTTATATGGACTTCAACTCCCAGAACTCCTTAGCTACCATGCTAATGATCATTAAGATGTGTGGATGTCAACTCCCATAATTCCTCAGGAAACTTGTTTATGAATTGTAAGATGTGCGGACCTCAACTCCCAGAATTCCCCAGCCAGCATGGGGGAAATTTTCCAGCATGGGCTAGGGAATTCTGGGAGTTGAAGTCCACACATTTTAAAATTGCTAAGGTTCAGAAGGATGTGCCTTAGGGGACATGATCAAAAAAGCAAGTTGATAGGCCTCCCCTTCTTTAGATGGGATTGCATCCCAGTGGTGGCCATCTTGACTTTTTTGACCAACTCCCCCCCTGCAAATACTCCTTCTGTCCCAGGCTTTTTCTGTTCCAGAACTATGCATGCTGGCAAATGGAAAAGGGCTTGAAAGTTTGAAAATATTTGTAGTTGGCAAATTTGAATGAGTTATGCCTGCCTCAAAGCCAGCCGCAAAATACCAACACCACAAAGTCAACTTGTGGGGTTTTTCCCCTCGACCACTCCCTCCACATCCTCAGTTTACCTTTCTTTTCTTCTGCACAGGTGGACATATTTCCAGAGAGGTTTTGGAACACAGCCATTCAGCGTTTTCCTGCCTCAAATTAGCCACCAGTGTCATTTTTACACAACCGTCGAGCGACCCGCAGATTGCTCTCTCTCTCTCTCTCTCTCAAAAGTGGCCTTGCTAAATATGGTACACGGCAGAGGTGGTATTCAGCCAATTCTGACCAGTTCTGGAGAACCGGTAAGTGGACATTTTGAGTAGTACGGAGAACCGGCAAATACCACCTCTGACTGGCCCCGCCCCATCTATTCTCCGCCTCCCGAGTCCCAGCTGATTGGCTGGGTCTTCTTTGGTTGTCCTGCACAGGAGAACGGAGCTGGAAAGCAGGTTAGTGGGGTGGGGAGGGAATGGAGATTTTGCAGTATCCTTCTGCTGCCACGCCCACCAAGCCACACCCACCAAGCCATGCCACACCCACCAAACCATGCCCACAGAACCGGTAGTTAAAAAATTTGAATCCCATCACTAGTACATGGGTCTCCCAAATGTGATCTTGGGGCTTACAAGTAGTCCTTGACTTACGACCATAATCGGATGCAGAATTTCCATTGCTAAGCGAGGTGGTGGTTAAGGGAGTCACTGTTCTGACCCAAACCTTTTTCCAATAAAACAAACAATAATCAAAGGGAACAGACACTTTTTAATGAGTCTTATGAATCACCAGTGAAAAGGCTGCTGCAAACTAATTAACTTTGATAAGCACAAACCTTGCCAAAACTGTGCAAAACTGCCAAGAATCACAGATAAGAAATATTTCACAACACAAATACCAACTTAAGATACTGAAATGTCCACGAGGCTGAGTTTCAAAACGTTTTTGCTTCCTGCAAAGAACATTCGCTTCACAGCTGGCTTTTATCTTCTTGAAGTAGGGGCCGTTACCTTGCAGCCTTACTCCCGAGTTGTCTGTGCAGAGAGTTACCTGCTCTTTCCTATGAGCAATCCTGCGTGCATGCACACTTGGCACAGGCTCCTCAGGAACCTCTTCATCGCTGCTGCCAGCCTTCACAATCTCTGAATGCAGCAGTACACTCCCTAATGGTCCTGGCCCCTCATCTGAGTCCTCGCTCTCCTCAGCCGTCCGCACTTGCTGCCGGCTAACCACAACAGTCACTCCCAATTTTACAAACGGGTTTTTTTTGGCCACAGTTGTTAAGCGAATCACTCCATCATTAAGTGAGTCACAAAGTCATAAAGCGAATGCTGGTTCCGCATTGACTCTGCTTGCCGGAAGCCGGCTAGGAAAGATTGCAAATGGTGATGCTGCAAGCCGCATAGCGGTTTGCCAAGCGACTGAATTCAGATCATGTGACTGTGGGGATGCTACAATGGTTGTAAATCTGAGGACCAGTCACCCCCCGTCAGTTCTGCCACAGTAGCATCCAACAGTCGTTAAACCAATGTTTGTAAGTTGTGGATTACGGCGAGCATCAGGTCCAATTTTGGCACCTTTAAATGCACAGGAATTCTACCTGAAATTAAAATGGTCGCCTTAGGCTCAGCTCTGGGAATCATACCGATAAGTGCACCAGGTGTCACATTTACCTGGAAAGGTCTTGCAATCCCATTTACCAGCCCCACTGAAGCAACTATGGGTCTGATGCTGGTTTGGGGTTGATAAACCTGGATAACAGACTCACTTCTCCCAGACCAACCCAGAAAAGATTAACTGAATTAGAGAACTAATATTTTTTTTCCTTTCCTTGATGAGTCTCGGCTGGGATTTTTGGCTGAGGCTTCGTCACTGGGGAGGGGGGATGCAGAAAAAGGAGGGCAGGAGGAGGCAGTAATAGAGCCACTGGCTTAGCCAGGACACACCTGTGGGGTCCTGGATCCTCTCTGAGCTTGTTGGTTTTCCTGCAGATGTTTCATTACCAAACTAGGTAATGTTTTTGGTGTTACCTGCAGTACTGATGATGTTACCTAGTTTGGTAATGAAATGTCTGCAAGAAAACCACTAAATTCAGAGACCAACAAAAACCTCATAGTCCTCCTCCTCCTCCTCCTCCTCCTCCTCCTCCTCCTCCTCCTCCTCCTCCTCCTCCTCCTCCTCCTCCTCCTCCTCTTTGTCTTCCTCCTCTCCCTTCTAGCACTGATGATGTTACCTAGTTTGGTAATGAAATGTCTGAAGAAAACCACTAAATTCAGAGCGCACCAAAGACCCCCACAGTCCTCCTCCCACTCCCCCTCCTGAAGATATTACCTAGTTTGGTAATGAAACGTCTGCACAAAAAGGACTCAACCGTTCAACCCTGAACTGCAGATATTCTCTTCTATCATTCTCTTCTATCATATTTCACTGCACCTGTATAACCAATAGCTCACCAGAGAAACCCGCCCTTTCTCCATTCCCTTGAGTGAAGAAGGTGGTTATTTACAAAGCCAAAGAAGAAGTGGAGGTTCAATAAAATTGAGAAGTCACCTTTCTGTTTACTACTGTAACCACCAGAGGGAAATATGGTTCTAGTTTTTCCTACTGTGTGCTATAGAGGGTAGTGCTAATTTTTTTTCTCTGTTCATCCAAACGACATGTTGAAAATAAATGTGTAAAGGATGAAACTTAAAGGATGTTCTATGAAATGTGAACTTTTTTCTTTCTGTTTTAAAAAACAATATTATGGTAGAAGAATCCTGAGTTCCCATATTGGGCTAAACCACAATCTACATAGGATTGGGATGGTTTAACATGTGAATGAACTCGGATGTTGCGTAGGTTATGTCTAGTAGGTGTGAACAATCTTGGGATTACATTTCTCCAGGCTTTCTAATCCTTTTTCTAAAGTTGCTCCACCACACTTTGCAAATCAACCACACAGACCATAACAAAGCCTGACTCACATGTAAATAAAGAATTTTGTGTCCTAACAAACTGAGAATCCTGTACAAATGTTTCCCAACCTTGGCAGCTTGAAGATGAGTAAACTTCACCTCCCAGAATTTCCTCAGCCATAACTTTATAACCATTTTTTACAACGGTTGCTAACTGAGTCACCACAGTTATTAAGCAAATCTTCCAATCGTTAAACAAATGATACACTTGCAAGTTGTTGCAAATTTGCTAGAAACCAGCAATAAGGGTTACAACTGGCAATCCCGTGTTATCTCAGAACACTACAACCAGTGGCGAGCTGGTTGCCAAGCCTTGAATCGCAATCATGTGACCTTGGAGGGTGGTGTGATGGTCATAAGTGAGAGAACTGGTTAAGTCTGAGGACCAGACTTTTCCCAGCACTGAAGATGGCCTGTATGTTAACTTCCAATAAACTTAGAATACTTTATGTATTCTTAGTTCCCCAATCCCTCCAAAAAACCAAGTTTCTGTCGTTAACTGCTCTGTTTTGGGGGACAAAAAAAAAAGTCTTTATCTCCACATCTGTTCTTCTTGGCAGCTGGAGACTCTGCCATGATTCCATCCTTCCACTGCGACAGGATATGAGGTTGGGTTCTTCCTAAGGTTGTCCCTAAATTAGGCTCTCCATTTGGAGTTCCCGCCCAAAATATTGTTGTAGAACACTGGTGCTACAAACTCATTCTCATTGCCCCCCACCCAGGGGTGGGATTCAAATGTCTGTGGGCGTGGCCTAATTTGTGGGTGTGGCTTGATGATCATGTGACTGGCTGGGCGTGGCTTGGTGGTTCACATGACTGGGTGGGTGTGGCCAGGTGGCCATGTGACTGGCAAACCAAATATAAGTGGTCCTCGCTTAGTGGCCATGGTAAGCGTTCTAATGTATGACTGACCTCCCCAGAGCTACTTGACCTGTTTTTGGAGTTGAGCCTGGGCTAATCCTGCATCACTCCGTTTCCCCTTTCAGAGGCTCCAGCCCTTAATTTCCCCATTTCTTCCCCCATGACCGCCTCTTTCATCATCCCACGGCCGTGACTTTACCTTCCTCCCGCAGCTGGCTGCCAGGGAAAGCAAGCCAGGGCTGAGCCATGGTTGTTGTTGGGCTCCCCGCCAGCCCATGTCGCCCTTGTCATGAATGCCTGCAGCCCCCCATGTGTTTTTTTCGGTGCAGCTGCAGTCCAACTGCACCGGAAAAACACGCGGCGGCTGGAGGTTTTTTGCAGCGAAAATTACCGACCTCCAGCTTTGCTCTGCCTCTCCAATGCACCGCTGCAGCTGCATTCTAGGCACTGGCTCCACAGGTCCACCCCATTGAGCCCGCTGCACCGGAGGGACTTGCCCAAGCAAGTCCGAGAGGAGTGCTGCAGCAGTCAATGGGATGAGCCTGCATGGCCGGTGTCTAGAACGAAGCAGAGGAAAGCTGGAGGTCAGTAATTTTCCAAAAAGCCTCCAGATGCTACATGTTTTTTTTCGGAGTGGCTGGACTCCACATGGTGTCTGGAGGCTTTTTGGAGCGAAAATTTCCGACCTCTGGCTTTGCTTGCTCCGCTTCTCCAATGCGCCGCTGTGGCAGTCAGCGATTGTTGCACATGTACGTGATGTCGTGCATGCGCAATAAGGACTGACTGGGCAGGGAATGGAGGAGTGGGCGGAGAGGAGCGGGCCCTAAGCCCATTTTACCGGTTCTCTAAACTACTGGGAACGGTAATGAACTGGTAGAATCCCACCCCTGAATTGCACCCTGCAAGGGGTCCACCTCCAGCACCTCCCCCCTTGCCTCTTAGCGCCCTCCCTAAGGCATCCCACCGCCCCACCCCCAGGGGGCAGCACCACCCACTTTGGGAACCCCTGTTGTAGAATTTCATAGAATATAGAATAACAGGGTTGGAACTTAGGTCTTCTCATCCAACTCCCTTCCCAAGCAGGAGATCCTAATGACTGTCCAACCTCTTCCATTTCACAAGCCTCTGTTGGAAAGGCAATCTAGGGTCGTGTTTCTCAACCTTGGCAATTATAATAAGGGTGGACTCCAGTTCCCAGAATTCTCCAGCCATCTTCTTGAGAACCTCCATTGATGGAACACCCACGAGGTCTGGAGGCAAGCCATTCCGCTGATTAATTGCTCTATCTGTCAGGGAATTTCTCCTTAGTTCTAGATCGGATCTCTCTTTAATGATCTTCCACCCATTACTTCTTTTACTGCCCTCAGGTGCTTTGGAGAAGAGGTTAACTGAGTTAAGTTGGGTTGGTATGTTTCATCGTCAAGTTTTTGTCTCTGGTTCAATGCCCCATCATTCCCAGGGCAAGGGGTCAATCCTTTTGCTGACCCTGGACCTCCCTCTTCCTTTCCTTCTCTCTCTCCCTCTCTCTCGCTCCCTCCCTCATCTTCTCTGTGGTCCACCCTGCTTAAGAAAGTCTACCAAGCTAGCTTCAAAAATTGACCTCAACTGTACTCAACAGAATTAAGCATTATTTCATTAGGTTGAATTTGGCCACGTAGCTGAAAGAACGGCTGGGAAAACACAGCAGAGAACTATAGTCCCCAAAAGTTCAGGCTGCTTGAGTAGGTGACTCCAAATCAGTCATCTCCTCCCTTTTCAGGACCACGGAAGGCTGGTCTCCAGACTGAAAAAGATCTGAAGAAGATCCATTCCAGGGTGAGAGACTCTCCATCTAAGGACAACTACTCCGTTTCCCCAAAAATACGACCTTCCCTGAAAGTAAGTCCTAGCTTGATTTTTACATGTGTGCCCAATATAAGTCCTACCCCCAAAATAAGCCCTAAGATCCCACTCACTCGAGCGCACAGGTAAAAATTCAGCTAGGGTGGGGATGGCGGGGTAGAGCTGCCCTACTACGTACCTTTGGACAGTTGTAGCCAGGCTTCGCACACCCCAACACCTGTCTTGCTGGCCCACTTCTTCTGCAGCTGGCAAGGCCGGCAAGGCTTTCCTGAAGGCCTCTGGAGCTGATAAGAAAATTCTGGATCGACCCAGAGCTCCATTATCAGCTGCAGAGGCCTTCAAGAAAATCTTGCTAGCCACAGAAGAAGAAGTTCCTGAAAACCTCTGACCGTGAAAAGGAGAGCGGAGGTGGTGGGGCAACGCATGCAAGTGAGGTGAGTCAGTGGATGACATCCCCTGAAAATAAGACCTGGTGCCTTTTTTTTAGTGGCAAAAAAATGTAAGGCAGGATCTTATTTTCGGGGAAGCACGGTAGAAAGAATTGGAACTGTTCCTGGATCTTCATCTTGGGAAGATCCTTCTGGGAATCAGGCAGGTCTCACAGAGCAGGCACACCCCGCCAAACATCAGAAGGAAGCAGCCTGACAGATCTGAATTTGCATGGGCGCTGGTTGGCAGAGGTTATTCAAATGTCTCAAAACGCTTCGGCAGGCATTTGTGCTTACAGAATGACGCGGCCTCCTCAAAAGAGCCCAGTTCCAGGGAACTATAACCAGAGGGTGTGAATTCACAGAATTGATTTTCTGCTAAAAAGAGAAAAACCCCTAAGGTTGCATCATTTCACTCTCCTGGGGCTGGTCTTCCTTTTCTCTCTGTAACAAAAAAACAAAACAAACAAGAAAAAAACAACAACACCCACACAGCTTTGAAAGTAGAAAAAATATTTTATTGACAAATTTCAACTATAAACACAAGGCCCCCTCCGATCTCCTTTGTTCCAACAGGAGATGATCTGAGGATCTTATTTCTTTTTTTCAAGTAACGGTCCCCATCGAAAGGACAGACCACTGTTTATTTAAGGGAAGGGAAGGGCTACTTAGAGAATAGAAAACTTCTTCAATTCCCAGAATTCCTCCTCCAGTCAGGTTAGCTCAGGAATTGTGGGAGTTGAAGTCCACAAGTCTTAAACTTGCCAAGGTTGAGGACCCTTGCTTTAGAATTCTGCAAGTTGAAGTCCATGCATGCTGGCTGAGGGATTCTGGAGCGGAGGTCCATGTATAGGGGATTATGGGAGTTGAAGTCCATACATGCTGGTCAGGGAATTCTGAGAGTTGTAGTTCAAGTATGTTAGCTGGGGAATTCTGGGATCTGAAGTCCAGGCATGCTGGCTGGAGAATTCTGGGACTTGAAGTCCACACATTTTAACATTGCAGAGATTGGGAAAACACTAGACCGGGGGTCTCCAACCTTAGCAACTTTAAGACTTGTGGACTTCGACTCCCAGAATTCCCCAGCCAGCTCAATTCTGGGAGTTGAAGTCCACAAGTCTTAAAGTTGCCAAGGTTGGAGACCCCTGCACTAGACTTTATCTACTGTTATCAATCAGGGCTGGCTGTCCCAAAAGGCAATTCTTCACAGGATAACCAAGGACAACCCAGTGAAGCCAAGCTGCCAACTGTGCTTAAGGGCCCTTTTTAGCTCTACCCAGAAGGAAGGAATGTGCCAAAGGAATAGCTAATCAATCTAGCCATCCATTTCATTATAACTAGCCGCTGATGAAAGTGCTTGGCTCAGCGATGAAACATCTCAGATTAATGAATTAATAAATTCTAGTTCAGTTGCCATGAGTCAACTTTTTAGGTAGTTTTGGGCTGGATGATTGAGTCTACATTGACAAATCATTTTGGGGAGAAACCCTTGAAGTCAGTGTGGCAAGAGTCGGAACATTCCAACAATTCTCTGACTCTCTGCCTATTTATTTGTTTATTTTATTTTATTTGGACTGAGGAAGTTGCTTAGATGAGCAACGAAGCGTCTCAGATTAACCAATTCCAGTTGCCACAGTTCAACCTTTTTAGATACTTTTGGCCTGGGTGATGGAGGAGTCTACATTGATATACATATAACTAGCCACTATTCTCCAGAATTTCAGTTTCCCACGGCTTGCTGGAGAATTCCCTGCATATAAAATGGATGCTGGGGTTAAGATATGAATATAATAGAATAACAGAATTGCAAGGGACCTTGGAGGTCTTCTAGCCCAACCTGCTGCTTAGGCAGGAAACCCTACACCACTTCAGACAAATGGTTATCCAACATCTTTTTAAAAACTTCCAGTGTTGGAGCATTCACAACTTCTGGTGGCAAGCAGTTCCACTGGTTAATTGTTCTCGCTGTCAGGAAATTTCTCCTTAGTTCTAAGTTGCTTCTCTCCTTGATTGGTTTCCACTCATTGCTTCTTGTCCTGCTTTCAGGTGCTTTGGAGAATGGCTTGACTCCCTCTTCTTTGGGGCAGCCCCTGAGATATTGGAAGACTGCTATCATGTCTCCCCTAGTCCTTCTTTTCATTAGACTAGACATACCCAGTTCCTGCAACTGTCCTTTATATGTTTTAGCCTCCAGTCCCCTAATCCTCTTTGTGGCTCTTCTCTGCACTCTTTCTAGAGTCTCAACATCTTTTTTTACATCGTTGAGACCAAAACTGGATGTAGCATTCCAAGTGTGGCCTTACCGAGGCCTTATAAAGTAGCATTAACATTTCACGTGATCTTGATTCTATCCCTCTGTTTATGCAGCCTAGGACTGTGTTGGCTTTTTTGGCAGCTGCTGCACAAGGCTGGCTCATATTTAAATGGTTGTCCACTAGGACTCCAAGATCCCTCTCACAATTACTACTATTGAGCAAGGCACCAGCTAAACTGTCACCGACTTCATATTAGGGCGTTCCCATTTTTCCCAGGTACAGCTATTCCGTTTTTTTAAAAAATTCCTTTCCAATCATCGCAACCGCCCTGACTCACACTCCAGTGCTACAACTTCCTCCGATGACTAGGAATCGAGCTTGGGAGTTTCTGAAATTTCACTCCTTCAAATGCACCCAATATTCCACCTAGCCGGTTTTTGGAAATTCCCCCCAATTCTCCCCTACTTTCCCTGACGTTTTATCATTCGGGTCCTTCCCCCATTCCAATATCCGTGCAGCTCAGGCTTATTTCTTCAACTTCATGGTGACGAAAGAGCCGGGAGAACAGAGAAAATGAGTCAGCCTTCCTGGGTCTTCGGGGGGAGATTGACTTTGAAAAAGTTTTTGGCTTCTTCCTCCTGACCCGGCTTTCATTTTGCTCACGGTGGTGCAATTCACAGTCTCGCCATTGGTCGGAGACACAGCGCCACCAACGCTGGCAGCTTTAGCCATTTTTAGGAGCCGGTGAAATCATAGGACATAGAATAACAGGATTGGAAGGGACCTTGGAGGTCTTCTAGTCCAACCCCCCTGCTCCGACAGGAGAATCTATACCATTCCAGACAAATGGATGTCCTGGTCTCTTCTTGCAAACCTCCAGTGATGGAGTACCTACAACTTCTGGTGGCAAGTTGTCCCACTGATTAATTCTTCTAACGGTCGGGAAATTTCCCCTTAATTCTAGGCTGGCTCTCAACTCTGATAAGTTTCCATCTGTACCTTCTTGTCCTGCCTTCAGGTGCTTTGGAGCAGGGGTCTCCAACCTTGGCCATTTTAAGACTGGTGGACTTCAACTCCCAGAATTCCTGAGCTAACATGACTGGAAGAGGAGGAGGAGGAGGAATTCTGGGAGTTGAAGTCCACTTATCTTAAAACTCTCAAGTTGGAAGACCCCTGCTCTACAGCTTTAAGACTGGTGGACTTCAACTCCCAGAATTCCTGAGCTAACATGACTGGAGGAGGAGGAATTCTGGGAGTCGAAGTCCACCAGTCTTAAAAGCGGCCAAGGTTGGAAACCCCTGCTTTGGAGAAGAGATTGACCCCTGCTTCTTTGTGGCAGCCATTTTGATATTGGAAGAGGGCTATCCGGTTACCGCGGGTCCCTTCTCTTTATTACACCAGACGCATCCAAGTCAGGGCTGGGGCTGCAGGGGGTTTGCAGGGGTTTGGGAGAGCCCCTAGCTAAGATTCGGCACCGTTCAGGGAACCCCCAAATCTGACTCCTGGCTGGCCCCACCTGCCCCTCCCAGGAGTCCCCACGCGGCCCGTTTTGGATGCAGGTAAGTGCACGGAAGCTTGAGGAAGGTTCAAAGCAGGCACCCTGGAAGTTTGGGAAGACCGGAAATGGGACTATTTCCGGCTTCCAGAGAGCCTCCGGAGCCTGGGGAGGCTGTTTTCATCCTCCTGGAGGATTTAGGAAAGCCTCCGGAGCCCGGGGAGGGCAAAAACACCCCCCCCCCACACCGTGGTGCAGGAGGCCGACTAGGCCACACCCACCATGGCTACGGCCGGAGGCCGACTAGGCCACACCCACCATGGCTACGGCCGGAGGCCGACTAGGCCACACCCACCATGGCTACGGCAGAGAACCCCTTGCTAAATTTTTTGAAGGCCACCCAGATCCAATTCCCTCAATTATTCATCATATAATTCATCCTGACCCCCCCACACCCCCCCGATCATTTCCGTTGCTCTTCTCTGCACCCTCTTTGAGGTCTTTCTTTCTCTCATGATCCCTCAGCTGCAGCTCCTGGCTGGTCGTTTCCAGTCGAAATCACGTTGAAAGTGGATAAGATCAAGGAGGGAGAAAAGGAATCAGCTCATTGGGGGGGGGGAGAGGGGGGATTAAAATAAAGGGGTTTAAAGAAAATAGGATTTTTACTCTGGGAAATGCCTCGCTTCCTTTCTTGATCAGGTCCCCTTCCTCGTCTTTAATCAAGGTGCCCCAGTTGATGCTGGGGCGAGGAATTGGCTCTCGATCCCCCAAAAACACTCGGTGTGTTAAAGGCAGGCAGTCCTCGACTTACAACGGTTCGTTTAGCGACCGTTCAAAGATTAAAAACGGCACTGAAAAATGTGACCGTGTTTCACCATTACGACCTTTGTGGCATCCCCATGATCACACCATCTGAAATCCGGAACTGACTCATATTTATGACGGTTGCAGAGTCCTGGGATCACATGATCCCCTTTGGCGACCAACCAAGTCAGCATGGAAAACCCGATTCACTTAACAACCGTGTTACTGATTTAAGAACTGCAACAGCTCACTTAACAACGATGGCAAGGAAGATCGTAAAATGGGGGGCGGAGGACAAAACTCACTGTTGAGCGACGGTCTCGACGCTCAACAACAGAAATTTTGGGCTCAATTGCAGTCATACATCGAGGACTACCTGTGCACACTCCTGCGATTTGGGGGTGCCTTGGGGAAGAGCCTCATGGCTTCCAACCCTCCTTCATCCCACCTGCACATGTCGCTGCACACAATTCAACCTGTAAACAAGACCCCCCAAAACCCCAAAGAAGGTGCCATCATCATATTGCAATCCCTAACACAATACACAGCCACAAGGCTTAAATACACACAGAGCGACCATATTAACTTCACTCAAGTTAAATTAATGCCTATTAAATACAAAGAACACCATTGGTTCAAATGGATGCTTTTTTTTTACCCCACTCGAGCGTCGCTTCCAGCATTGTGTCAAAAAGTCACCTTCGGCCCTCAGCTTAGAGGAGTGGATTGGGCTTTGGATTTTGAGTTTTCACAGCTCCTCTTCCTTGGAGCTAAAACATGATCCCTGAACAAAAGGTAAAGATTTCGTGTCTGACTCTCGGGCACGGTGCCCAGCTCTGTTTCTTGGCCGAGCGAACCAGGATTGTCCGAAGACATTTTCCATGGCCACGGGGCCAGCATAGCTATAACGACAAAGGTGCATGGAAGGCTGTTATTTTCCCACCGGAGTGGTACCTATTTATCTACTCGCATTTGCACGCTTTCGAACGGCTAGGTGGGCAGGAGCTGGAGCAAGGAACAGGAACTCACCCCTGTAGTATGGAGCGCAGGTCTCGAACCCCTCAGTTTTTTTTTCAGCTGACAAACTCTTGTGTCTTTAACCGCTGAGCCATCACTCACCCCCAAATTGGTCCAACCCAGATTCTGCTCAGATAGTGGTGTGAGGTACATTCAAAGAAATTGGGAGAGAGGGAGATATCGCTGGATCAAGAAGGTCACTGTTGATTTTTTTTTTTTTTTTGACGCCTGAAGGGTCATCTCAGGCTGGCTGGGCTCTGCTACATCATCATCTTTTAACAACCCCATAATCCCTTGCGGGGTAGATTCTGGGCAACTGAATGGAGCTGAGTTTTTACTGGCCGGATGCCCTCCCTGTTGCCAATGCGGAGTTATATTCAGTGGATAATATTCTCAGTGTGCTGGGCTCTGCTACATGTCAATTTGAAAAGGAAGGTAGTTTCAAGTCTGCAGCAAACGTGAAGAAATGTCAGGCTGGAAACCCACGGCGGCAGCAACGCCTTGACTCATTCTTCTGCCTTGTGAAATGGCCCTTGAGAAATCATCCTGCCCCACAAAGCTGCTGGAGGCCTCTGGACTTCCTCTCGTCAGCTGGCCCCAGGGCCACCGTCACTGCTGTGGAGCCACTGCCCTTCGCAGCCAAGAACCGCCTGGCCTTCCAAGTCCAGTAGTCTTTGTGACTGGTCCATCCCTGGGTACCTCATGGACATCCGACTGGCCAGGGTTCTTGGCGGCATGGATACTACCGGATGGTTCAGGCCTATCGGAAGCAACTGGAGAGGATGGGAGGAGACGTGAGGGCTGGAAGGAGAAAAGGGGTACAGGGCAGTGTGAAAGGCAGGATCGGTCATGTTCTCGGGGTGGAGAACCTGGGAGGATCTTGGAAAGCCCATCGGCTGCTCTAGGGTGGATGAATGGGAACTTCTGTCCAGTTCCACGCCAGGCAACGGGGCAGAGGTTGAAGGTCCATTCGTCACGATAATGCTTTCTGGCCTCAGAGTGGTTGTGTTGGGCGAGTGGCCTGCTATGTGAGGCTTTGGCGTGTGATCAGGGCTGGGGATGGTGGAGCAGGAGTCAGGTGAAGCGTGGAGCACGTCTGAAGGGGGATAAAAGCACCGTTAGAACGGCAATCCATTGATTAACTCAACACGTATTAAATTTTATGGGCTGGGTTGTGGTGGAGTAACCTTGGTGACTTTTAAGACTTGTGGACTTCAACTCCCAGAATTCCCCAGCCGGCTGGGGAATTCTGGGAACTGGAGTCCACGGGTCTTAAAGTTGCCAAGGTTGGACACCTCTGAGATGGAAGAAGGAATGACCATGCCTAAATGGGAATTAATTATGGACCTAGCATAAAAGACATATTGCTCTTGTGAGCAAACTGTTTTGAGGAACATCAACGTGATCCAGAGGTGGTATTCAGCAGGTTCTGACCAGTTCTGGAAAACCAGTAGCGGAAGTTTTGAGTAGTTCGGAGAACCAGCAAGCCCTGCTTCTCACTGGCTCTGCCCCCATCCATTCTCTGCCTCCCATTGAGTCCCAGTTGATTGGCTGGGTCTCCTTTGGTTGCCCTTCACAGGAGAACGGAGCTGGAAAGCAGGTTAGTGGGGTGGGGAGGGAAAGGGGATTTTGCAGTATCCTTCCCCTGCCACGCCCACCAAGCCACGCCACACCTGCCATGCCACGTCCACAGAACCGGTAGTAAAAGTTTTTGAATCCCACCACTGCCAAGGAGGCAGTTGAAGCGTGGCACAAAATCCAGGCTGCCTATTTGGGGAAGAAATTACTTACGGCTGTGGGTCCGAAGGCCTGGAGAGCTGCCAGCGCTGACTGTGGGGGACGATCCATCATGGCTGTTTTCGGGGTGTGGGATAGGCCGGACAGCTTTTCCTTTCAGGATGTCAATCACCTGGAGATCCAAAAGAGAAGGAGATGGTGACATGTTGTACTGTTTCTACCGAAAGACTGGATCTGCCGCTGTCAGTTGCCATCACTGAACGGATTACCACAGGTTCAGAGGTAGTATTCAGCAGGTTCTGACCAGTTCTGGAGAACCGGTAGTGAAAATTTGGAGTAGTTTGGAGAACCGGCAAATACCACCTCTCACTGGCCCCGCCCCCATCTATCCTCTGCCTCCCGAGTCCCAGCTGATCGGCTGGGTCTTCTTTGGTTGGCCTGCACAGGACAACGGAGCTGGAAAGCAGGTTAGTGAGGTGGGGAGGGAATGGGGATTTTGCAGTATCCTTCCCCTGCCACGCCCACCAAGCCACGCCCACAGAACCAGTAGCAAACTATTTTGAATTCCACCACTGTACAGGTTCCTTAAGCCTGAGGTCACCTGACTATGCCTTCAACCTCCTGCAGGCTTCCCCACTGACTTCGCATATCAGAAGCTGTCAGGGAAGGTCGGAGAAAGCGATTCTGTGATGGCCGAACGTGGCAACGTTGTCATTGCGTACCGGTTGCTGCGTGCCCGAAATTGCGATCCTGTGACCGTGGGGGTGTTATGACAACTACAACAATCTCAACTATGAGGACCCCTAGTGAATTCCCCGTTGTAACCTCAAGCAGTCACATAAACAAGTGGACGTTAATTTGTGGATAACCTTCAACCTTTCGGTTTTCCAAGGATTCGCGATGAGAAAACTAGCAACAGGTAATAAGGATCTAAATTTTGATTAAATTTAGGTAAAATTTAAGGTCGTAAGGTAAGGAGAGGAGAACCCTCATCTCACCACCAGAACAGGAACCAGAATTTCTGGTTGCTAAGGAAGTTGATGTTTAATTGAGTTACGCCTGATTATATGGCCATTTTTGGAGACGGTTGTTCAGCGAACCCCTGCAACTATGAAGTGAATGTCACGGTTAAATGAAGTGAATCAGGCTTCTGCCCCTGACATTCCTTGTCAGGACCTGGGTGGGAAAGTCGCAAAGGTTAATGACAGTGCCGTGAGATGCTGCTACAACCGTTGTAAATACATGGCAAGCCCCTGAATATGACTGTGGGAACACGGTGACAGGAGTAAGCGCGAGGAACGGTCGTAAGTCGCATTTTTTTCAGGGCTGCTGTAAGTTTGAATGGTCATGAAATGAATGGTTGTAAGTCAAGGACTACCTGTAGTTTTCTCTCTGGGCTGGGTACTATTCAGCAGAAACGGTTTGCTTCAAGCAAGATTGGGGTTTTTGGGCAATCCCAAATCGATCATTTTTCATAGATAAATCATAGGATCTCAGGGTTGGGACAATATTTGGGTAGGGCTTAAAAACGCTTCTCTCCCCCTCCATCCAGATTCATGCAAAACAGGAAATCCTCATCTTACAACAGTTCATTTAGTGACCGCAAGTTACAACGGCATTGAAAAAAAATGACTTAGTTCGCCGGCAGCCTGTGCAGACGGCAGCGAAATCGAACAGAAGAAAGGGGACCAGTCCAGGAGTCTGGGGAGGACTCGGATGAGGGTCCTGCATCCGATGCAGAGATGGGGCCAGGACCATCTGGGAGTGGGGTGCTGACTCCGGAGCCTCCAGAGTCTGGCAGCAGTGAGGCCAAGGACCCAGGGGAGCCTGGTTCCCAGTGTGCGTGTGCACAGAGCTGCCAGAAGGTGAGAGCAGCTGAAACAAAAGGGGCGACTCGGGAGTAAGGCTGGGAGGTGATGGCCCCTCCCATAAGGGATCAAGGACAGGCAAAGATGATGAAACCTTTGCAGGAAGCAAAGTCGTTCGTTCGGTTCAGACTCATTCTTGAAGCTCTTTGTACTTCGATTGGTTTTTTTCCCCTAGTTTGTTGGACATTTCTGTTATCGGCAGCAATTCACAGAAAAGAAAGGTGGGTGCTTATCTCGAGGGATTGTTTGAGATTAATTACCGGCTGGGAATGAAAATAATTCCCAGCATTGCAATAAAATAAGACTTGTTTTTAAAATAAGCGCGTGCATAGTTACGGTCTAGGAAGCCTTGGTCAGAACACTTGCGACCATTTTTCACATCATTTTTGGCACCATCCCCATAGTTCTGTGATCAATATTTGGACACTTGGCAACTGGCTCACATTCGTAATGATTGCCATGTCCCAGAGTCATGTGATCCCTTCCGACAAGTGAAGGGGCAGCCAGATTCCCTTAACAACCGAGTTACTAATTTAACAAATGCAGTACTTCACTTAACAATTGTGGCGAGAAAAATGGGCAAAGTTTACTTAACGTCTCGCTTAGCACAGAAATGTTGGGCTCAATCGTGGATGTTAAGTCCGCCTGTAATGAACCCGGGTCACCATCCGTGGGGGAAATCACCTACCAAAGCCCCACTGCATTTACACCAAAGATGCGCCTCTTGTATCCTCCTGTTGTTAACTTTGAGGAAACGGTTTAACCAGTCTGACTTGAATGACGTCCCTCCCCTTGTAAACACCGCTTTCTGCTTCCTGTCCTTTGTCCCAGATTACAAAGCAATTGCTTTGCGTCTCTCTCTCGATCCCTTTGTCCACATTTCTGGGATAATATTTCCCCTCTTGCTCCCCTAATGGTCTTCTGCAGTCACGACTGGGGTGAGGTTCAAAAATTTTAGCAACAGATTTTCTACCCAGTTGCTGGGTGGGTGTGGCCATGGTGGGCGTGGCCTAATTGGCCTCCTGCACCATGGCAGGTGGGGCTGTTTTCTCGAGCCTCCGGGAGGGTGAAAATGGCCTCCCCTTCAGCTCTGGAGGCCAAAAATGGGTCCCGTTTCCGGCCTTCTGGAGCCTCTGGGAGGCCCGTTTTTCACTCTCCCCGAGCCTTCACGCGGGCCCTTTCCGGCCACAGTTGTTAAAGTGAATCACTGCAGTCGTTAAGTGAGTAACACAGTTGTTAAATGAACCTGGCTTCCCTGTTGACTATGTTAGAAGGTCGCAAAAGCAGATCATGAGACCCTGGGAATCTGCAATCGTTGTCAAGTTGAGTCAGTTTTGCCAACCTTCTGAATTTCGGGCATGGGACCACGGGCGTGGGACGCGGATCAGCCGTAAGTGTGAAAAAATGGTCGTAAGTCCCTTTTTCCAGTGGCGTCGTAACGTTGAACGGTCACTAAGTGAACTGTTGTAAGTCGAGGACCACCTGTACTGTAGTTCTTAGTCAGACGTACACAAATTCACTCCGTAGTATCATCTCACCCTTTTGTTCTTTGCTATCGTCAAGGCAGTGTCGTTGTGGTAATTTTTCAGGCTGCCGTCCGCCCCGTTCCTCACCAGAAGCCGCAGCATGTCCAACAGGCCCCTTCCGCTAGCTGTGTGGAGGGCTGTATTGCCCCCGTAGGATTGGGCATTCACATTGGCGCCATGCTGTAAAACGGGCACAACACACACACACACACAACACTTTAAGGATGCGCAACCACCGAGGTCGCAGAAAGTCTGCATGCACGCTTGCCAAAAATTCAGGGCATTTGAGGAAATGAAAAGATAAGATGGGACTTATGGAACGGAAAATATTTGCTCAGGGATCAATTTCGTATTTGCCGGTCCTTACAATTCTAGGCTGGATTGGTTTACAACTTTTCTGCCACCGTGTGAAAACCTTGGTCAATGTTAACAATGGTTTATTACAAACAAGCCGCATTTAAAGTCATGGTTACCGAGTGGCGGTATTGCTACATGGTTTATGATAATCGTATTCATTGACCCCAGATGACAAAATAAATGATAGTTTGGGGAAGTGGAAGTTTGTCAGTGTTTCCTCAGATTTGACTACTTTAAGTTGTGTGGACTTCAACTCCCAGGATTCTCCAGCCGGCCATGCAGGCTAGGGAATTCTGGGAGTTGAAGTCCACAGAGCTTAAAGTGGCCAGGTTTGAATCTTTCCATATAATTTGCACTAAACTATTGTTTATTGGAATCAAACAATTGTCAAAATATTTTTCTTGTGTTTCTTTAAAAAAAATAAATAGTTTAAGGCTAAAAGAGGATTTTTCTCAAGAAAGGCAAATCATCCTTACCTGTAGCAACAACTCCACCATATCCAAATTATTGTTCTCCACAGCATGAAGTAGTGGAGATCGGCCACTCTTTATATCCTAAAAACAAGAGTCAATAAGGGTTGGTTACAACTGGCATTAGGTTGGGAACATTAATTAAATTTACAATTCCGAAACCATTATTCTTTCCCTTTTCTCCATTTACTCTTTAAAAAACAGTAGTTAATATTAGCACAGTCTTCTATGATGCTCTGAAGTCTGAATTCCCATACAGTGGGGAACACTGTTGGAAACCAATAACTTTGAAATAGATAATGTATGAGGCTTAAATTCTCATGGGGAAAAACAATAATTTTGCTATAATGTAATTCTGTTGTACAGTAAACTCCCAAACATGCACACTAACAATTTATTTCAAATTCATTAACTCCTCATCAAAAAATTATCCAAAGGTCTGAAGTCTGAATTCCCATAGAAACATTGGGGAACACTATGGGGAACCAGTAACTCTGAAACAGGCAACGTATTAGGGCCACTTAAGTTCTCATGGAAAAACATAATAATTTTGCTTTATTCCAATGGAATTCTGTTGTATTATGCACTGTTGTACTAGTGCAAGATGCAAGTTTGCAGGTAGCCAAACATAACAAAAATGAAGAGCTAACTTGAAGGGAAAGAGTGTAACTTTATTGCAAATTCATTAACTCTTCATAAAAAAATGTATCAAAGTAAGATGGCATCATAACAAAATATAGCCACTCAACTCTAGCTTGGGCCTTTTTTGGTCTGTTTTCCTCCTTGTCCTTTCCTACATCTACTCAAACATTCCTTTTAAAAATTCCAATCCTCCACCAGTCAGTTGTTTAAAATTGTATCATCCTATACCACAACCCGTCTCCCGGAATTTTTCCTCTGCTTATTCATTTAAAGTTCTTTTTGTTTACTTTTGTAAAACAAACTTTCCCATTAATCAGAACACCTCCCGAGTTTCATTTAACCATCCCGAGTTTCACTGAAGCAAATACACGCAAAATATCATGTAACTTTACGGTTCTCTAACAGGTCCCTCCATTTCATCCTTTAATCATTCATGGCTTGTAATCAATCACAGAGATTAGTGGAGTTTTTGTGCAGTTTCTCTCAGCTCATTTCTTCCTTCCCACACCATCAAAATGAACAATACCCAATATCTGTAAGAGATGACCAGGCTGAGCCTGAGGGAGGCGTCAAACGTGTCATAAGTCACCAGTCCCTGCGTGTCCAGGTAACAGATCTAAGTCCAGCCCACCTTGAATGCCTCTCTTATTTCCCTCTCATTTCCCTTAACCGCCAGTTGGCCAAATTCTTGTCGAGAACTTGCAATAAATCTTTATACTCATTGAACTGCCTGAATCTCCTGACTTCCCGGGCGCTTGACAATAACCTCTTGAACTCCATACTTACCACAGCATCTACATCTGCCCCGTGATCCAGCAAAGCAAGAACAATGTCACGATTTAAAGATGCAACAGCTAAATGCAACGGGGTAAAACCTATTCGAAGACAACAAGGGGGAACACAATAGGGACATTTCAAAAACGAAAAACAGTTCTTGCCCATTTGCCATTTCGTCAATGATTCCAAATACAGGCAGCCCTCGACTTAATGACCACAAATAAGCCCAACCTTTCTGTTGCTAAGCGAGTTTGACTCCATTTCTTGCTATAGTTGCTAAGGGAATCATTGCAGTTGTGAAGTTAGGAACACGGTTGTTAAGTGAAGCTGGCTTCCCTGTTGGTTAGAAGGTCATAAAAAGAGATCACATGACCCCGGGAAACTACAACTGTCATAAATATGAATCAGTTGCCAAGCACCTGAATTTTGATCACACGACTAGGAGGATGTTACAACTGTCGTGTGAAAAATGCTCATAAGCCGCTTTTTTTCAGCAGTGTAACTTTAAAAGGTCCCTAAAGGAACTGCTGTAAGTCGAGGTCTTACCAGAAAAGGGACTCAAATGTCAATTGCTAAGCAAGGCAGTTATTGAGTGAGTCCCACGCCATTTTGTGACCTTTTTTTGCTACCGTTGCGAAACGAATCACACGGTCCTTAAGCAAATATGGCTCCGCCCACCTTGACTTGCTCATTGGCTGGGAAGGCTGCAAATGGCGATCACGTGACCAAAAGATGCTGTTGTCAACTCATAAAATATTTCCATGGTCTTTTTAGAGTTGCTAACAGAAATCGGGGGGAGGAAGGGGTTTGAAAGAGCAAGTGCGGCAGCTTGGAAATCAAAAGTGCATTCCCTAAATAGTTTTTCAAAGATAGTAACTAGGTGACTGAAGTTTCTGCTGGGCAAATATCTAACTGGAGAACATGACTGATGACTCTGGGTTATGGATGTGTCTAGTTGGAGAATATGAATTATGATACACCCAGGGGGTGGGGAAAAACCAGGGTGAAGGGTGACAATGAATTATGTGTCTCAGAGTTGGCTACACCCAGGCAGTGCCGGACATTTTAACTCCCAATAAATCCTTTCGAAGTTTTGGAAGTTTGGCTCGAGACTCATGATTTAAATGGGGGTCACTACCAGAATCCCTTCAGCTGCATTGGTTATAAATACATGTGCCCAATTTTTGATCGCACGGTTACAGGGGATGCTATGAGGATTGTTCAGTGTGAAGACGGATCATAAAGTCCTTTCTTTCAGTACCAGTCAGTAAACGAAAGGTTATAATTCGAGGACTCTGCTACAAACTCTTTAAATCGTCTGGAATTTTTCGACGATCTTATTTCGTCATGTCAACCGATTAGGTCTCCCTCGCTCACCCTCGAAATTCCGGGCCTCGAGATCCAGTGTGGCTGGATTTCCCTCCAACAACTCCTGCAGGCACCGGAGGCTGCTGTGTTCACAAGCCAGATGGAGAGCAGATTGTCCATGCCGGTCCAGCACCATGGGAGATGCTCCGTGAGACAGTAGGAGTTTCACCAGGGAAGGCTGAGCTATGATAACTGCCAAGTGTAAAGGAGTCTGGAAGGGGGGGTAAGAAAAGGGATTGATCACCGCCAGAGAATACATGGAATTATTAATATTTCTTTCTTTCTTTCTTTCTTTCTTTCTTTCTTTCTTTCTTTCTTTCTTTCTTTCTTTCTTTCTTTCTTTCTTTCTTTCTTTCTTTCTTTCTTCTTTCTTTCTTTCTTTCTTTCTTTCTTTCTTTCTTTCTTTCTTTCTTTCTTTCTTTCTTTCTTTCTTCCTTCCTTCCTTCCTTCCTTCCTTCCTTTCCTATGTTTATTATTTCTAAAATTAACTCAAGGAGGGGAATATATCCAGCCCAACTTCCTCCCTTCTATTTTCCCTAAAACAACAACCCTGTGAGGTGGCTTGGGCTGAGAGAAAGGGACTGGCCCAAAGTCACCCAGCTGGCTTTTTTGTGCATAAGAAAGGACTAGAATTCACAGCCTCCTGATTATTGACCCAAAGTCACCCAATCAGCTTTCATGTCTAAGGTAGGACTAGAATTTACTGTCTCCTGGTAATTGGGCCAAAGTTACCCAGTCGGCTTCCATGCCTAAGGTGGGACTAGAACTCACCATCTCCTGATGATTGGCCCAAAGACACTCATATGTTTTTCATGCCTATGGCAGAACTAGAACTCACAATCTTTCACTTTCTAGCCTGGTGCCTTAATGGCAGCTAAATTTATTCAGTTAAAGCCCCTGGGTTTTTCTGTAAAGGGCTTATTTACACACGCATACACACACACAAACACACACACACACACACACACACACACCAGATGAGCCTCGATACGCCCAGACCCGTCTAGAATTTTTACCAAACCTTTTAAAACGGATTTTAAAAAAGTCATGCAAACCAATGTAGCATTAAGTAAGAAAAAAGGAAAGAAAGAAAATTTTAGAAAAAGTGCAAGAAATGAAAATGAAAACAAAACAAAAAAACAAAAACAAAGCCGCCTTTTTGTTTTAAGACAATTCGCCCTCCGGTGTCCCTTGCTCAGATGGGCGGCCATATAAAAAAAAACTAAAATAAATTTTAAAAAATGAGTAAAAAATCAGTCCGAATCTAAATCCAACCCCTGAATTGAACGCGCGGGGATTAAGGTTTCTGCTACAGGAACGCGCATTTTCATGCACAGCGTCTCCCACGCTTGATTGGTGGGGTGGGGGAGAAAGCTGGTTGGGCTACCCGGGTCATTTCTGGGTAACGGCACCCGCTTGCAGAGGAAGCCAACACACAACAAACAGAGACACCCACAAGGCAGAGCCCACTGTCCTCGGTGCTCTTCCGAGGAACCGCGGCCATGGCAATGCCCGGCAGCTCGCTCCGGCTTCGTCTCAACAGCTCTTACTCATCCGATTCGGAGGAAGCCAGCTGAGTTCCCATGATCAGACCGCATCCCTTACACCTGCCTGCACTCATGCAGCTGGGGGTTTCTCAGAAAAGTGGGGGGGGGACTGGGTTTATATGAAGGTTTATAAGAAACAGAGAAGGAAATGATGGCAGGGGGTGGAATGGGAGCCACGTGGGGGACAGGTGCAACCCAAAGACGTACCCCTCTCGCCCCTTCCCAGTAAGATTGCTAGCATGCAGGAAATGCAGGCAGACTTCTGTGAGGAAGGCACAGCTCGCCTTTGCAAACGTTTCATTCCTTCCATCATGCATGCATGGATTCATGCAGTCATGCAGTCATGCATGCATTTACTGAAAATAAATGACGTGTATAAAATGAATGAAGTTTTATTTGCCATCCATCTCGCATCCAGCAACTCTGGATGGCTCACAACATAAAAAGTTCAAAACAATCGTTAAAGTCATCAATTGTAAAAAAATAAAACCACCCACCCACCCACCCACCGCAGAGAAACACTTTTACAGAAGTGAACGAAAGGCAAGGAGTCCTCGCTTAGCTACCACAATTAGCCACTTGGTCATTAAACGGAGCAGCCACCAAATGCAATCATCATGATTTTTCGGGTCTGACTTCAGCTGTGTTTTGCTTGGCAGACCTGGGAAGGTTTTAAACGTGAGGAATGGTTGCAGAGTTATTTTTCCCCCCCCTCAACGTCAGAACAATTGCCGGAGAGAGATGGTCACTAAATGAGAACTAATGGTAGTTTGTTTCCAAACCAAGGGGCCATGTGCAGTTTAGGAGTCTAAACTTTTACTGGAGATCCATTTAAGGTAGGCGAGAGAGTGGGGAAACAGGATAGCAAAATACAGTGTCAATTTTTCTGCTTCTCCCTGGCTAGCTGGAGAATTCTGGGAGTTGAAGTCCATACAGAATTAAAATAGAGCTGGAAGGGACCTTGGAGGTCTTCTAGTCCAGCCCTCTGCTCAAGCAGGAGAACCTATACCATCTCAGACAAGTGACTGTCCAGTCTCTTCTTAAAAACTTCCAGTGATGGAACACCCACAATTCCTGGTGGCAAGCTGTTCCATTGGTGAATTGTCCTCACTGTTAGGAAATTTCTCCTAAATTCCAGGTTGCTCCTCTCTTTGATAAGTTTCCATCCATTATTTCTTGTCCTGCCTTCTGGTGCTTTGGGGGGATAATATGAACCCCTCTTCTTTGTGGCAGCCCTTCAAATACTGGAATACTGCTATCCTGTCATCCCTAATTCTTCTTTTCCTTAGACTAGCCAGACCCAAAACCTGCAGCCGTCCTTCATCTTAAAGTTATAAAGGTTGAGGAACACTAGTCTATATACCTCCAAAGATCAGAACTGTGCAAACCACAGTAACTACGATACTCTCAGAAAGTGAAAGTTGAACTTCAAAGAAGCAGGAAAGGATAAGTTGGCCTTTGACCTTTGATGTCAGAGTGGATTTCCCCATAGGTGGCCAAGAAAACAAATCAATGGATCATCTCAAAATTCTCACCCTAGGAGCAAAAGACCAGGCTCAAATTATCCTACTTTGAACACCTTATGTGAACACAGCACATAGATGATGGAGAAGGCCGTGGCTCTCATTCAGCCAGTGGCCCGTGGACCCCTTGGAGGGGGCCACAAAGTCATCACAGGGGGGTGATGCAAAGCCTTGAAGAAATGTTATTCTTTAGGTTGAGAACCACTGGTATGATGCATAAAGGAATGATGTAGATGAGAATCTCTTGCTTGAGCAGGGGGTTGGACTAGACGACCTCAAGGTCCCTTCCATCCCTGTTGCTCTACGCTCCAAACAAAGACGTCAGAACAAAGCCACGAGCCCTGACCCCAGTTTCCTCCTCTCTTACTGTGGGTTCGGTGCTTCTAATCCGGCTTTGCTGACCATGAAGCAAGTTCTCTTGAGCAATTGTTTGAGGAAGTGACTCTTGAGTTTTTGCCACCAGCAGAGCTAGGGAAAGTCCCAGGGGTGGAGAGAGAGACGGGGGGCACGCAGAGCCCAAATAGTTGCCACAGGAACTACTAAGCCAACAAACTGTGTCCTCTGTCCGGTACAAAAGTTAAGAAGAGGGGATGACGAGGATGCAATCAAAGTATACCAAGGGCAGGGTCAAAGAAGTCAAGATGGCGGTGGCAATGAGGCAATCGAAACACAGGGCATGATGAAATAAGTCAAAATGGCGGTTACAAGGAGGCAATCAAAGTGCCAGCGAAGGGTCAAAGAAATAAAAATGGTGGTCGCAATGAGGCAATCAAAGACCAGGGAAGAGTCAAAGAAGTCAAAATGGCGGCCGCAATCAGTCAATCGAAGCTCCAGGGAAAAGAAATAAAACATGGTGGATGCAATGAGTCAATCAAAGACCAGGGAAGAGTCAAAGAAGTCAAAATGGTAGTCGCAATCAGTCAATCGAAGCTCCAGGAAAAGAAATAAAACATGGTGGATGCAATGAGTCAATCAAAGACCAGGGAAGAGTCAAAGAAGTCAAAATGGTGGTCGCAATCAGTCAATCGAAGCTCCAGGGAAAAGAAATAAAACATGGTGGATGCAATGAGTCAATCAAAGACCAGGGAAGAGTCAAAGAAGTCAAAATGGTGGTCGCAATCAGTCAATCGAAGCTCCAGGGAAAAGAAATAAAACATGGTGGATGCAATGAGTCAATCAAAGACCAGGGGAGGGTCAAAGAAATAAAAATGGCGGATGCAATGAGGCAATCAAAGCTCCACAGAAGAGTCAAAGAAGTCAAAATGGTGGTCGCAATGAGGCAATCAAAGACCAGGGAAGAGTCAAAGAAGTCAAAATGGCGGCCGCAATCAGTCAATCGAAGCTCCAGGGAAAAGAAATAAAACATGGTGGATGCAATGAGTCAATCAAAGACCAGGGGAGGGTCAAAGAAATAAAAATGGCGGATGCAATGAGGCAATCAAAGCTCCACAGAAGAGTCAAAGAAGTCAAAATGGTGGTCGCAATGAGGCAATCAAAGACCAGGGAAGAGTCAAAGAAGTCAAAATGGCGGCCGCAATCAGTCAATCGAAGCTCCAGGGAAAAGAAATAAAACATGGTGGATGCAATGAGTCAATCAAAGACCAGGGAAGAGTCAAAGAAGTCAAAATGGTAGTCGCAATCAGTCAATCGAAGCTCCAGGAAAAGAAATAAAACATGGTGGATGCAATGAGTCAATCAAAGACCAGGGAAGAGTCAAAGAAGTCAAAATGGTGGTCGCAATCAGTCAATCGAAGCTCCAGGGAAAAGAAATAAAACATGGTGGATGCAATGAGTCAATCAAAGACCAGGGAAGAGTCAAAGAAGTCAAAATGGTGGTCGCAATCAGTCAATCGAAGCTCCAGGGAAAAGAAATAAAACATGGTGGATGCAATGAGTCAATCAAAGACCAGGGGAGGGTCAAAGAAATAAAAATGGCGGATGCAATGAGGCAATCAAAGCTCCACAGAAGAGTCAAAGAAGTCAAAATGGTGGTCGCAATGAGGCAATCAAAGACCAGGGAAGAGTCAAAGAAGTCAAAATGGCGGTCGCAATGAGGCAATCGAAACACAGGGCATGATGAAATAAGTCAAAATGGCGGTTACAAGGAGGCAATCAAAGCTCCACAGAAGGGTCAAAGAAGTCAAAATGGTGGTCGCAATGAGGCAATCAAAGACCATGGGAGGGTCAAAGAAATAAAAATGGGGGTCGCAATGAGGCAATCAAAGACCATGGGAGGGTCAAAGAAATAAAAATTGGGGTCGCAATGAGGCAATCAAAGACCAGGGGAGGGTCAAAGAAATAAAAATGGGGGTCGCAATGAGGCAATCAAAGACCAGGGGAGGGTCAAAGAAATAAAAATGGTGGATGCAATGAGGCAATCAAAGACCAGGGGAGGGTCAAAGAAATAAAAATGGTGGATGCAATGAGGCAATCAAAGACCAGGGGAGGGTCAAAGAAGTCAAAATGGCAGTCGCAATGAGTCAATCAAACCTCCAGGGAAAAGAAATAAAACATGGTGGATGCAATAAGGCAATCAAAGACCAGGGAAGAGTCAAAGAAGTCAAAATGGTGGTCGCAATGAGGCAATCAAAGACCAGGGGAGGGTCAAAGAAATAAAAATGGCGGTCGCAATGAGGCAATCAAAGCTCCAGGGAAAAGAAATAAAAAATGGTGGATTCAATAAGGCAATCAAAGCTCCAAGGGAAGAATCAAAGAAGTCAAAACGGTGGTCGCAATGAGGCAATCAAAGCTCCAGGCATGGTTGAATAAATCAAGTCTATCTGCTCTAGAACAGCCTCTTTCCGGCCCAACTAACCAGGTTCTGCTGTGAAATCATAATTCCTACTCAGCTCCTGCTTTGAGGATATCACATGTGTAGAACTGGTTTCCCTCTCTCAGTCATAAAATTATAGGGCTGGAAGGGACCTTGGAGGCCTCCTATTCCAACCCCAGCCCAATTGCAGGTAGTCCTCAACTTACGCACCGCAACCGAGCCCCAACATTTCTGTCAATCAGTGAGACAATCATTGCATGAGTTTCCTCCTGTTTTATGGCTTTGTTTGCCCCAATTAAGTTCATGGCCATTGTCGAGTAAGCAGCACGGTTGTTAAGTGAATCAGATTGACTTGGCTCGTCAGAAGGTCACAAAAGGGGATCACGTGGCCCCTAAGACATTGCAACTGTCATAGGTACGAGTCAGTTGCCAGTTTTGATCACGTGACTATGGAGATGCTGCAATGGTTGTAAGCGTGAATCACGGCCATAAGTCACTTTTTTTTTCCAGTGCCGTTGGTCACTAAACGAACTGTTGTAAATCAAGGACTCTCTGTGTACCATCCTGGACGAATCTTTTCTTGAAAACCTTTTCTTGATGGCGCACCCACGACGTGGGGAGGCTAGCTGTTCAGCAGCTTAATAATTCCCATTATTCCTCCTTATTTCCGGATCATTGGATCTCCCTCGGACGAGCTCTCGCCAGTCTTGCCTCTACCTGCTCCAACAACCTCCCAGTTTCTTCCTTGCACTGGTCCCCAGTTTCCCGTTTTGAAAAACCCCATATTCCCGCGCCGGAGGAAGCCGGATCCTGCCCTCTCTGGATTGCAGGAATTCAGCCCACTGGCTTCAATTTACCTCAAAGCGATGATGCAACTTTTTCCTTGCAGGGAGGGCCACCAGGAAACAAGCGGTATGCCAAAGCCGCACCCCACAATAGAAAAATCTCCTTCAGCTGCCTCTCTGCTTCTGTTCATTCAACCCTATCTTCTCAGGCTTAAGGGCTAGAAACTTGTTTTTAATTTAAATCGATGCCAGCAGCTTTCTCTCGGGGTCATGTACTTTGAGGAAACCTTTCCTCCATCAGCCCAGGAAGGGTGGCAGATCAGGGTTACACCACGCAACCGTGTTTTCCATGCAAGAAAAACCCCAGGTTCGAAAGATCACATCCTACCAACGAATGAAGAAGGAATGCTAGGAGAGCATTGTCTTAACTTAGCATGAGATAAAAAGCTGCCCAGAAACTCCCTGACATTGGAGGCTCGGATTAGAAAAACACCCGCCTTGTTTTTGGCATCGCTTTGTAGGAGGAGGATCCTACACTAGGGGGTCTCCAACCTTGGAAACTTTACGACTTGTGGACTTCAATTCCCAGGCTGAGGAATTCTGGGAATTGAAGTCCACAAGTCGTAAAGTCGCCGAGGTTGGAGACCCCCGTTCTACACAATGGTTCTCTCCTTGCGGTTGCACTAACCTGTCGCAGGTTGTTGAAAATATCCAGGTCCCGCTGTCCATGGTGGAAGAGAATCACCAGCTGCTGAGCGGCCAGCAGGTTCCCCTGAGCTACAGCAATGTGGAGCGGCCTACGAGAGAGAGGGCAAAGGGGGGTTTTCAGTGAGCCTCCCCACCTCTTTTTAAACCTTTCTCCTGACGGGTGGGGTCCTCGATGCTCTCTGAGCTGGGTGGTTCTCCTGCAGACGTCTCATCGCCCATCTAGGGAACATGATCAGTGCTACAAAAGGAGCGGGGTTTGCTCTGTTTCAATACTAGTGGCTTGCCCTGTTAGTGTTAGTGAAGGTGGTGCCTTGATTAGGTGATAGATAGGAGACAGATTAGACAAACAATATAGATAGATAGATAGATAGATAGATAGATAGATAGATAGATAGATAGATAGATAGATAGATCGACGGACGATAGGTTGGGTGGATGGACGGTTGGAAGGAGGCAGGCAGAGATGTGGACTTCAACTCCCAGAATTCTCTAGCCACCATCTTTAAAATGCATGGATTTCAACTCCCAGAGTTCCCCAGTCATCCCGTTTTAAGACCTGTGGACATGCTGGCTGGGGAATTCTGGGAGTCGAATCCCTACTATCCCTGCTGAGGTGGAAAAACACAGTTCTGGGGTTTCTTGCCTGTTAAGGCCGCTCTCAGAACTCGCTCCCTTTTTTTGCAAAGCGGAGCTCGAACGGACCGAGAGGACCTCCCTCCTCCTCCTCCTCCTCCCCCTCCTTTGTAAATGTGTTTTGCTCACAGATGAGTCCCTGCCCTCAGGGCCCCAACCACACTTCCGGGCGTGGGACCGCGCTCTCTCTCTCTCTCTCTCTCTCCAAGGTCATGCCGCATCGTGTGATTTCACAAAACCTCTCCGGCACTCCGTTTACAATAAAGCGAAACTTGACTTCTGGCGTCGCTGAGCTCCATTCCAGCCCATTCGCAGCAGTGGGAAGGGCTCCCCAAGCAAAGGCTTCCCGTAAGAAGCACCAGCTCTTGGCTGTGACCTTTGCTTCCTGCCTCACCGCCGCCGCCGCCGCTTCCTCACCGGAGCAGCCAAGCCAAGCCAAGCCAAGCCTAGCATCCCCCAAACCAGGGAGGCCTTCAAACTTGACAGCTTTAAGACTTGTGGACTTCAACTCCCAGGATTCCTCCTCTAGTCATGATAGCTCAGGAATTCTGGGAGTTGAAGTCCACAAGTCTTAAACTTGCCAAGGTTGAAGACCCTTGGATTAGATAGATAGATAGATAGATAGATAGATAGATAGATAGATAGAAAGATAGATAGATAGATAGATAGATAGATAGAGATAGACAGATTAGATAGATAGAAGATAGATAGATAGATAGATAGATAGATAGATAGATAGATAGATAGATAGAAAGATAGATAGAGATAGGCAGGCAGGCAGGCAGAGAGAGACAGACAAACAGACAGAAAGAGAAGAGGAAAGAAAAGAAAAGAATGCAAAAGGAAGAGAGAAGATAACAGAAAGGAATTGACAGCTTTAAGACTTGTGGACTTCAACTCCCAGAATTCCTTTTCCAGTCATGTTAGCTCAGGAATTTAACAGATTTAATGGATCATCAGAGTTGGAATGGACCTTGTAGGTCATCTAGTCCAACGCCCCCCCCCGCCCAAGCGGGAGACCCTACACCAGTGATGGCTAACCTTTCCGTCACCAAAAGTGTGCATGTGTGCGTGCCTGCACCCATAATGCAATGCGCGGACAAGCCCCCAACACGCATGCGTGCGCACCTCCCTCGCACACCTGGCCCCCTGCGCATGCACCGCAGATACCTGACAGTCAGCTGGCTGGCGGGAGGGACACGCACATGCGTCGTGGATCGGGGGCCGGCAGAGACGGCTCTGCGCGCCACTTCCGGCACTCGGGCCATAGGTTCGCCATCATGGCCCTACCCCCATTTCTGACATATGGCAGCCCAAACTCTTCTCGAAAGTCTCAAGTGAGTTGAAGTCCACAAGTCTCAAATGGGCCACTTTTGAAGACCCTAGGCCTCCTGTTTGGGTGGGTGGGTTTGGATTAGATCCGGGGTCTCCAACCTCAGCAACTTTAAGGACTTGTGGACTTCAACTCCCAGAATTCCTCAGCCAGCAAAGCTTCAACTCTGGGAGCTGAAGCCCACCAGTCTTTAAAGTTGCTGAGTTTGGAGACCCTTGCCCCAAACCCACCCACTCCTCCTCCTCCTCCTCCTCCTCCTCCTCCTCCTCCTCCTCCTCCTCCTCCTCCTCCTCCTCCTCCTCCTCCTCCGGGATTCTTCTGCCCCCGGGCTAGTCGATCTCCTTCGCTTTTGCAAGCCAGATTTTTTTTCCCCCTCTGCCATTCTGCAGGGCAGGGGGAGAAGATAAAAGGGTGTCTCTCTGTGTTTTGTGTGTGTGTGTGTGTGTGTATGATTGTGTGTGTGAGAGAGAGAGATTGTGTGAGATTGTGTGTTGGTAAGAGAAATTCTTCCCCCACCCTGCCTTCAGGGCCAGCCAACACCCTTTTGCCCCATTCCTGTAAAAGGAGCAAAGTTGCCAACTATTACGTAGCAGGAAAGGAAGAAAAAAAAAACACAAATAAAATAAAACGCCAGCCGGCTAGGGAGGAGCGGGTTTGTGTGTGTGTGTGTGTGTGTGTGTGTGTGTGTGTAGGAGAGATATTTAGCTGCAGCAGAAATGGGGGATTCCCCTTCCAGCTTAAGCTCGCTTTGATTCAAAAGCAGCAGGAACTGTTATTACGGCAACAATAGCAGAAGCATTAAAAAAAAAAAGAACCCTTGAATGCGGCTTTTGGCCCAGAACAGGAAGAGAAGAGGGGATATATAACTTTGCAGGTTATTAATTTGTAAATAGATCAAAGCTGGCTTGTCAGGCAGAGCTTGGAACTGACTGAAAACGTGGTTTCCAACAACCGCCCCGCTCAATGGGAAGGGTCAGGTCGTCCTTGAGTTACGACCGTAACTGAGCCCTGTACGACTGCCACAGAGCCTTACATGTCTGGGTGCTAAACATTGGATCGGTGAGCTGGGCCTCGTTTTACGACGTTTCCTGCCGCCGTTGGATGAGTAACTCGGTTGTTAAGGGAAACTGGCTTCCCCATCGAGTCAACTGGTCAGAAGGCCGTAAAAGGAGATCAGTGCAACCGTGATAAGAATGAGTCAGTTGTCAAGTGTCTGAATTTTGATCACGTGACTATGGGGTGTGTGTGTGTTCCTGTGTTCGTAAGTGTGAAAAACGGTCCTAAGTCACTTTTTTTTCCCAGTGCCGTTGGAATTTCAAACAGTTGTAAGTTGAGGGCAACCTGTAGTTCTTGAGTTACGACTGTAATTGAGCCCTGTCATTACAATCGCAAGTTCTGACGGTCATACAGCCTGACCGCAACTGATTTTACAAATCCTTTTTGAAGAGCGTGTAAAGTTGAATGCAACGGCTGTTAAGGAAGCCCGCTGTTTACTCGGGGGTGACTTTGGTCAGAAATCCAAAGTATTTGCCAGCTTCCAGCAGAAATCATGATTGTACAATCATGGGGGTGGGGCTGCAAACAACTACAAAATGCGAGCGGGTTGCCGAGTGACCAAAATGCAGTTGTATGACCGTGGTTGTGTGTTTCTCCCAGATGTTGGAACTATTTGTAAGAAACTTTAGGGCAGGGGTTTCCAACTTTGGCAACGAAAGAAAGAAAGAAAGAAAGAAAGAAGGAAGGAAGGAAGGAAGGAAGGAAGGAAGGAAGGAAGGAAGGAAGGAAGGAAGGAAGGAAGGAAGAAAGAAAGGAAGAAAGGAAGAAAGAATATAGATAGATAGAAAGAATATAGATAGAAAGAGATAGAAAGAATATAGATAGAAAGAAAGGAGAAAGAAAGAATATAGATAGAAAAAAAGAATATAGATAGAAAGAATATAGATAGAAAGAACACAGAAAAAAATAGAAAGAATATAAATAGAAAAAAGAATATAGATAAAAAGAATATAGATAGAAAGAAAGAATATAGATAGAAAGAAAGAATAAAGATAGAAAGAAAATAGAAAGAGAAAGAAAGAAAGATAGTAGATAGTTATATAGAAAGAAAGAAAGAATACAGATGGATAGAAAGAAAGAAAATAGATAGAAAGAAAGAATATAGAATTTTGGGAGTTGAAGTCCGCCAGGCTTAAAGTTGCCACGGTTGAAGAGCCCTGCTTTAGGGCATTCATCGTAACTTCAAACAGATACAGTGATCAGTCGTAAGTCGAGGATTACCTGTGCAGGAAGACCTTGAATTACAACTATTCATTGATTGACCATTAAAGTTACAACACCATTGAAAAAAGGGACTTGTGACCATTTTTCACACTTTATGACCATTTGCAACATCTCCAGGTCACGTGACCAACATTTGGCCACTTGGCAACTGGCTTGTATTTGTGGTGGGGGTGATCCCCTTGGGTGACCTTCTAACCAGCAAAGCCAACGGGGAAGGCAGATTCACTTAACGACGGTGTTACTAACTTAATTGCAGTGATTCGCTTAATAACTGTGACAAGAAAGGTTGTAAGGTGGGACAAAACCCACTTAACAACCGAAATGCTGGGCTCAGTTGGGGTCCTAAGTTGCGAACTACCTGTATTGAAGATATTGAAGGTATACAATAGTCAGAAAAAATGGGGTGCATATGACCCTCACCCCACAGCCCAATTACAGGTAGTCCTTGGCTTACGACTACAACTGGGACGGTCATAGGTATGAGGACCTATCATAAGTTGCTTTTTCAGTGCCATTAAAACTTGGTATGGTCACTAAACGAATGGTTGTAAGTCAAGGACTAACCGTACAGCTAATGTATCAAGCTAAAAGCACAATTACAATTCAATTTCTCTGCAGAATTTTGCCTATGAGGCCTTGGACCCTGAATCTTTTCAGAAAGAAAGAAAGAAAGAAAGAAAGAAAGAAAGAAAGAAAGAAAGAAAGAAAGAAAGAAAGAAAGAAAGAAAGAAAGAAAGAAAGAAAGAAAGAAAGAAAAGGAAGAAAGGAAGGAAAGGAAGGAAGGAAGAATATATATATAGATATAGATAGATAGTTAGAAAGGAAGAATATAGAGAAAGAAAGAATATAGATAAAAGAAAGAATATAGATAGAAAATAGAAAGAAAAAGAAAGAATATAGATAGAAAATAGAAAGAAAAAGAGAGAATATAGATGGAAAGAAAGAAAAAGAAAGAAGATAGAAAGAAAGAATATAGAGATAGAAAAAAAGAGAAAGAATAGAGCTAGATAGATAGAAAATAGATAGAAAGAATATAAGATAGAGGAAGGAATGAAGGAAGAATGAATGAATGAATGAATGAATGAAAGAAAGAAAGAAAGAAAGAAAGAAAGAAGAAAGGAAAGGAAAGGAAAGGAAAGGAAAGGAAAGGAAAGGAAAGGAAAGGAAAGGAAAGGAAGAAAGAAAGAAAGAAAGAAAGAAAGAAAGAAAGAAAGAAAGAAAGAAAGAAAGAAAGAAAGAAGAAAGGAAAGGAAGGAAGGAAGAATATATATATATAGATAGATGGAATATAGATAGAAAGAAAGAATATAGATAAAAGAAAGAATATAGATAGAAAGTAGATAGAAAAAGAAAGAATATAGATGGAAAGAAAGAAAAAGAAAGGATAGATAGATAGAAAGAATATAGAGATAGAAAGAAAGAATATAAGATAGAGGAAGGAATGAATGAAAGAAAGAAAGAATGAATGAATGAATGAATGAATTCTGGGCATCATAACCCTAATCAGAGAGGTCACCTGCTCCTCTGCAAATTGCCTCTCTTCCTTGACCAAATTTGGTTGTCCAGGGCCTAAACCCCGCCGGCTGTTCCCTTCGTTGCCCGGTTCCTTCTAGATTTCCCCATGCAAAAGAAATGTCTCCACTTACGTGTCTCCATCTTCATCTTGCTGCGTTGCCGTGGCAATGTCCAAAGCCAGCTGGGTTTCTGCAGGGGGCATCAATGAATGAATGAATTCTGGGTAAGAAGGCAGGATTCCCAGCAGGGACGGTCTGGTCAAAGGTTGCAAAAGGGAAGGGAGTTCTGGATTCAAAAATGGGCTGGCCAGACCTGAGGATTCCAGAGGAGGAGAGGAGAGGAAAGGAGATGGCAATGAGAGAAGCGAAGATGGTTTGCTTGTTTATTTATTTCTGTTCCTGC
Organism: Notechis scutatus; assembly: GCF_049901735.1. Classification (NCBI taxonomy): domain Eukaryota; kingdom Metazoa; phylum Chordata; class Lepidosauria; order Squamata; family Elapidae; genus Notechis; species Notechis scutatus. The sequence goes on along the minus strand of NC_142016.1, from coordinate 23,267,228 downwards.
CTTTATTATTTTTATAAATCACTCAAGGTGGTTGCACATATCCAACATACCTCCCTTCTCCTATTTTGACCTCAACAACAACCCTGTGGGCTGGGCTGAGAGAGAGGGACTGGGTTAAAGTCACCCAGTTGGCTTTCATGCCTAAGGTGGGACTAGAACTCACCATCTCCTGGTGATTGGCCCAAAGTCACCCAGCCAGGTTTCATGCCTAAGGCGGGATTAGAACTCACAGTCTCTTGGTGATTGGCCCAAAGTTATTCAATCAGCTTTCATGTCTAAGGTGGGACTAGAACTCACAATCTCCTGGTGATTTACCCAGTCACCTAGCTAGCTTCCATGCCTAAGGAGGGACTAGAACTCACCGTCTCCTGATAATTGGCCCAAAGCTACCCAACCAGCTTTCATGCCTAAGGTGGGACTAGAACTCACTGTCTCCTGGTAATTGGCCCAAAGACACCTAGCTGGCTTCCATGCCTAAGGTGGGACTAGAACTCACCATCTCCTGGTGATTTATCCAAAGTCACCTACTTGGCTTTCATGCCTAAGGTGGGACTAGAACTTACTGTCTCCTGGTGATTTACTCTACTAGGTGAATCTAGAACTCACCATCTCCTGGTGATTGGCCCAAAGTCCCCTAGTTGGCTTTCATACTTGAGGCATGACTAGAACTCACCATCTCCTGGTGATTGGCCCAAAGTCCCCTAGTTGGCTTTCATACTTGAGGCATGACTAGAACTCACCATCTCCTGGTGATTGGCCCAAAGTCACCCAGTCAGGATTTCATACCTAAGGCTGGGCTAGAACTCACAGCCTCCTGGTTTCTGGCCAGGTTTCTAAGGCGATCTTTGATTCCCTACATCCCAGAGAGGGAGCCAGCATCTAACTTGGTGTCTACGTTGGGGATATTCAGTGTAACGCAGAATGGAAGAAAACCTCATTACTATTCTACCTGTTTATGCACCTGGATAAAATACGGAGAATTAACAACTGCCCTGTTTAGCGACTTTTCGAACTGGTGTGAAAACAGCCTAATTAAGGAACCACCAAGAAACCCCCAACACTGACAAAGCCAGCCGTTTATATACATTATAAACAGAGAGCAAACCCCACTCTCTTCTAGGACTGATGATGTTACCTAGTAGGGTAATGAAATGTCTGTAAGAAAAAACGACCATGCTCAGAGAGCATCAGTGGCTCCGCAGTTCAACCCTGAGCTACAAATAGCCCCTTCTTTTGATGCTGGAAAGGTAGTTTTATGACCAGTCCTTGAACTTATGGGTGTCTCTCAATGATGGGAAAGCCAGCAGGAAGTTGCAAGTTTCTGCTCACATCATGCTTTAAGAACGGCAGGTGATTTGCTGAATCACCCCAGCAGAACTGAGGTCATAAAAGGGACGTGGCCAACGGGACATTTCACTTTTACGACCTTGGTCGCTCAGCGAGGACTGTGAGGAGAGATTGAGCTGTTGCAATGGAGGACCACCTCAGATGCTTTTCTTGATGTCATTTCATCTGGGGAAGGTCTTGCTTATGGTTCCCCCCCACCGATCCTAATATCCACCCCACAGGGACCCCCTGCCCCTCTTTCCCCCACCCCATCCCACCCCCAGGGCAGCCTGAGGAAGTGCTGTGGGCTCACGAGACACCTGAACTGCTGGCTGGTCGATAGCAACCTCTCACTTTTTAAAAAAAACAATAACATTTTTACAGGACAATCTCTTCGTCTGCCTCCCTCTCCCCCAACTCTCTCTCCCTGTTTCTCTCTCCCCCACTCTTCCTCTCTCTGTCTCCCACCCTCTCTCCTCTCTCCCACTTTCTCTCTCCCTCTTTTCCCCTTCCTCTCTCTCCCTCCTTTCTGTCTCTCTCTCCACCCTCTCCCTCTCTGTCTCCCCTCTTTCTCCCTTCCACTCTCCCCACTCCCTCTCTTCCTCCTCTCTCTCTCCCCCCTCTCTCCCCTTTCTCTCTCCCTCTGTCTCCCACCCTCTCTCTTCCTCTCCTCTCTCCTCCTTTCTCTCCCTCTCTTTTCCCTCTCTCCCTCTCTACCCTCTCCCTGTCTCCCTCTCCCTCCGTGTCTCCCCTTTCTCCCTCCCCTCTCTCCACCACCTCTTCCCTTTTCTCTCTCCCTCTGTTTCTCCCCCTCCCTCTCTCCCCCTCCTCCTCCTCCTTCCAGCCTACTTCACAAGGAGATATTGGGGGGGGAGGGGGCTACAATTAAAGCGAATCTCTCCCCCACTCATTTATTTACTTAACCTTCCTCCCACCCCAGGTCGGTTAAGAAAGAGCTAAGAAAAACCTAGGTTGGGGGTTGGGTGTGGGAGGGTTCTCTTCCTCTCTCTTAATGGTTCTTTATATAGTCTGGGCTATCCTCCTTCCCTGTCGAGGTCTCTTATCTTGAATTGTTTTAGTTTTCCTAGCATTTATGCTAAGCCACCCCCGAGCCTGCTGGAGCAGGGAGGCTACCACAGGTTGCATGAAATAACATACATAGATTGGACCTGTGGTACCAGAAGAAAGGGAAGCTGCCCTAAATCATTGGGGGGTGTTGTGAGATGCGGGGGGAACACAGAAGAAGGAAACTGGCAGGGACGCATAAAAATTAGGGGGACCAGGGAAGGAAGGAAGGAAGAAGAAGAGAAGGTTTTCGTTTCAAAGAGGTGCTGAGCCCTTACCTGAATAATAGGACACCGATACCCTGGGGTAGGGCATGGAGACATAACAAGGGAGGCGGTAGCCGTTGCAGTGGGGCGACTGGGATCCATTCCCCTCCAGCTCACTCTCCGTCTTGGGCACCTTGCCCGCCAGAGGTCCCGGCGCGTCCTCGTTCGCTCCCTCCATGGCGTAACGGCGTTTCCTCAGAGGTAAATACATCTCGGGCTTCTTTTCCTCGGGCAGCCCACCTTTGGGGGTCGCAGCCGCGTCTTGAGTCCTGGGCCGGGGTCCAGGCTGACCCAGCGAAGCCTCCCTGGCTACGGGTTCCCGGGGCACCGTGGCTCCTCCCGCGGTCGTAGCCCCCCAGCGGGGCGCCTGGTGGCCCGCCGAGGGGACGAGAGGAGGGTCTCCGTGCGAAGGGGGTGGCTTGTCTTGGCCCCCCTCTTTCCGCCAGGTGCGCAGGTCCACAGGAAACTCCCCGGCCATCTTCCTTGGATGCCCGGGTTCAAAGAGGGAGCTGCCGTTTTACCTGTCCCAGGTTCCTTCGGCTTTTTCTTTTTCTTTCAAGAGAGGTTCCTCCTCTTGGAGGCGGGGGGGGGAGGGGGGATTTAGGGAGGTGGGGTGGGGGAGCAGACGCCTCAACCCCCCATCTTTGCAAGGACAAATTCTCTTTTACTCCGGGCGCCCCCTTCCTTCCCCCCCACAAAAAAACTCTGCCAAGCAACCCCGTGCACGGTTTTCAGCTGATGGGAAGAAGGAGAAGGAGAAGAAGAAGGGGGCAGCGGCGTCCTCCTTCTCCGAGCATCGCGGGCTCGGTGTCCAACTACGACCCCATTCGGTGGGGTGGGATGGGGGGGTTGTCTGCTGATTCCCTAGGGGCCTCCCCGCCTCCAAGAAGCCATGCGGCCACCCCCAAGCCCCCTTTCCCAGCGAGAGTGAGCGGCGTGCCGTGCGCCTTTCCCCCGGGGAGCCTCTTCTCCGGTGGATCCCGGATTTGCAGATGAAGCGGGGGTGGGTGGGTGGAGGGCTCGAATGCTTCCTCCAAGCTTGCCCCCCTCCACCTCGTTGGATCCCTCGCCCGGATTCCTGCGAAGGGAGTCACCCGTCCAACGCCTCCCGACCGTCTCGCCTCTGCCTTTGCCAAGTCATCCTTTCGTTTGCTTTCTCGGGCTGGAAGGAGGGAGAGAGGTGGGAAAGGAGGGCGCGGGTGGTGGGGGGGACGGGCTGTGTGCAGAAGTTTCCCCCCCCCTCCCCGGTAGGAGGGTCGGTGGGCCGAGCTGGGGTCTCCCTGGGTCGCCCACACGAGCCGATCCCCGGGCGGCTGCGGCTGTGACACCGGCTTCGCCCAGCCTGGGAGGTGGAGGAAGGAAGCTGGGACTTCCCCGGTGGCTCAGCTGAATAGAGAGGGACTTTCACGGAGTGGCTCTTACCGGCCTCCCTTCCCCGGGGGAGTTCCGCCTCCAACCCCTCCTCCTCCTCTTCCTCCTCCTCCTCCTGGCCGCCTGCCTCGGCCCTTTCCCGGCAGCTTCCAGAGCCGAGGGAAGCCCCAGCCCGGGCGCCCGGGGGTGCGTGGCTCAAGGCTGCCAGGTGTGCCCGGGCGCCTCGCCAACTCCAGGTAGGGCAGAGGCGGTGGCGGCGGCGAGGCTCGTCCTAGGAGCCTGCGTGGACTTTTGTCCCCGTTTAACGGTGCCTGCCCTCCTCGCCCACACACCTACCCACCTCCTTCCCGGGACACTGGCAACAAAGCGGGGCACGAAGCAGCTTGCAAGCAGTCCGGGGAGTGGAGGTGGAGGTGTGTGTGCGTGGTGGTGGTGGGGTGTTAGGTAGGTGGGCTCCGGCTGCTCCACCTGGGGAGGTGCAGGCGAGCTTCACCTGCCGAGGGTCGCGCCGGCTTCCTCCCGGGAGGTGTTACAAGTCCCGAGACTGGACGATCGCGTCCTTCGGAGATAAGGAAGCGGGAGGAGGGTGCCTCCGTACGTGTGTGGTTGTGTTTGCGTGGGTGGGTGGGTGCGCTGGGTTCAGTTAAACCGCCCAGCACGTTTGCAAGTCGAGGGTTGTTGCAACGTGGAAGCTGTGAGCTGCAAACTTTGGGGGGGGGGGGGGGAAACCCTTTCCAACATTAATTAATTAGTTAATTATTCCTATTTCCCTTAATTTATATTATTTATTTATTTATTTATTTATTTGCTTATATATACTTATTTATTTATACTTATTTACTTATTTATTTATACTTGTTTGTTTATTCTTATTTCCCTATTTATTTATACTTATTTATTTATTTATATTTATTTATTTACTTGTGTATACTTATTTATTTATTTATATTTATTTATTTACTTGTATACTTATTTACCTATTTATACTTATTTACTTGTTTATTTATACTTGCTTGCTTACTTATTTATTCATTTCTTTACTTATATTTATTTACTTCTTCATCCATTGATTGACTCATTCGTGCACGCATCCCCTTCCTGCCATTCTCGCCCCTTTCGCAGCCCTTCCCCGGGGCCGGCCGGAGGCGAGATCTGCCACGGGGGAGAGGAACGCGTGGGAATCTGCTCTTTTCCCTTCCCCAGATCCTGGAAGGGCTGTGCGTGTGTGTTGGGGGTGGGAAAAGGCGAGAGGAGGACCCGGTGTAGATCCTCGCCAACGGATGCCAGGGCCGTCCGGTTCTTTCCGGGGAGGGGAAGGGGGAGGGATCGCGCGATGCTGCAAATGACGTGCGGCTGGCGGGGGGAGGGGGGGGAAAGGCGGGGCGCGGAGAACGGGATTCCCCCCCGCCAGAACCGGATTAAAGGTGGGGGTGGCGCTGCCTCTGGTGGTTTTGGAATCGGGCCCCCTGGTGGCTGAGGAAGGAGTAACAGGCCATGGATTGGGGGAGGGGGAGGGGGGGAGAGTCCTGGGATTTCGAGCCCGTTTATAGGGGCTACAGGTAAGTTCTTGGCTTACAAGATACAACCATTCGTTTAGTTCACACTTACGACCGTTGCAGCATCCCTCCTCCTCCTCCTCCACTCCCTTCTAGCACTGATGAGGTTACCTAGTTTGGCAATGAAATGTCTGCAAGAAAACCACTAAGCTCAGAGAGCACCAAAGACCTCACAGTCCTCCTCCTCCTCCTCCTCCTCCTCCTCCCTGGAAACCCCACTCCCTGCTAGCACTGATGATGTTACCTAGTTGGGCAGTGAAACATCTACAAGAAAACCACTAAATTCAGAGAGCACCAAAGACCTCACAGTCCTCCTCCTCCTCCTCCTCCTCCTCCTCCTCCTCCCTGGAAACCCCACTCCCTGCTAGCACTGATGATGCTACCTAGTTGGGCAGTGAAAACGTCTGCAAGAAAAGCACCAGGCTCGCAGAGCACCGAAGACCTTACAGTTTAACCCTCAGCTACAAACATCCTCTTCTATCAACATTCTCGACTTTTTCAACTCCACCCCAGCGGTGGTCAGTTCCAAAGCTTTGAGCCTTCAGGAAACCGGATGAGGATGCAAGCAAACCCAAGATCTGTTTATTTCTTGGGTGTTCCAAATATGTGGTCATCATCTCGCTGGCTGAAACCATTTCTCTGCCTCCATGGGTGGGAGAAGAGGGCGGGCGGGCTGGATTACAGAGTCCCTTACACGGAGGCCCTCTTGCAAATCCTGGTGTTTAGAAAAGAGGGGAAGCAGCGGGGGCCGCTGGGTCTTGGAGTCCTTTTTCTGTTCCTCTATGGACTTTTCATCCTCTCTCCCCACCCTCCCCGAAGGAGGATCCTGCGTGAGCTTGTGGCTGCCTGGGGTTTTTAGCTCACCGATGTCCTATGGAGACGATGGTGCGTTTCTCCTTGCAAACTGGGAACTGCGAGTGACTCAGGGATCTGGCGCTTTCCAGCTCGGGGCTGTGGGAAACTGAGGACGTGAGTCATGGTGCAGCTTACGCAGAAGGCTGGATAAGGACGAGCAGGATGGAAGTCGGAAGGAGCATGGTGGAATGGTGGACAAAACCCCCACCATGAATTGGTCTCCAAAGGTGCTTTTTAAAAAGAGGCCAGCTCCGTTCTCCTGTGCAGGGCAACCAAAGGAGACCCAGGTGATCATCTGGGACTCAATGGGAGGCAGAGAATAGGTGGGGGCGGGGCCAGTCAGAGGTAGAATTTGCCGGTTCTCCGAACTACTCAAAATTTCCGCTGCCGGTTCTCCAGAACTGCTCCGAACCGGCTGAATACCACCTCTGAGGGGGAAGGCCGTAAAATAGGACATGGCTTACTTAATAACTGCCTTGCTTAACCAATGGAAATTCCATTGTGGTTGTAAGTCAAGGACTACCTGTAGGTGGAAGATTCTGTGTAAGGAGACCCCCAGCAGAGAAGCCTGCTGTCTTCCCATCATCGTAAACCAGGAGATGGGGTTATGTCCAGAAGAGGAAGTGATATTTCTCATCTTAAATGTAATTTCTGTGGATTCCTGCCTCCTGACGACCCATTTTCAACAGTTTTTATTCAGCAGGCTGTCCTCCACTTAATGAGTGCAGTTAAGCCCAACATTTCTATGGCGAAGTGCGAACTTTGAGAAGCGAATGTTGCCCCACTTTACGCCTTTTCTTGCCATGGTTGTTAAGAATAGAATAGAATACTTTTTTTTTTTAATTGACCAAGTGTGATTGGACACACAAGGAATTTGTCTTGGTGTAAATGCTCTCGGTATATAAAAGAAAAGATACATTGGTCAAGAATCATAAGGTGCAACACTTAATAATAGCCATAGGATACAATAAGCAATCCAATCCTACTAGGAAACAGTCCATATAAATCATAAGTACACAAGCGACAAAGTTACAGGCATACAGTCACAAGTGGGAGGGGATGGGTGATAAGGAGTGATGGTAGATCTATCTATCTATCTATCTATCTATCTATCTATCTATCTATCTATCTATCTAGAATAGAAAATAGAATAGAATAGAAAATAGAATAGAATTCTTTATTAGCCAAGTGTGATTGGACACACAAGGAATTTATCTTGGGGCAAATGCTCTCAGTGTACATAAAAAAAAATACATTGGTCAAGAGTCAAGAATCATAAGATACAACACTTAATGATAGTCATAGGGTACAATAAACAATCAAATCATACTAGGAAACAGTCAATATAAATCGTGAGGATACAAGCGACAAAGTTACAGACATACAATCCCAAGTTGGAGGGGATGGGTGATAAGGAGGGATGAGAAGATTATCTAGAATAGAATAGAATAGAATTAGAATTAGAATTAGAATTAGAATAGAATAGAATAGAATAGAATAGAATAGAATAGAATAGAATTCTTTCTTGGCCAAGTGTGATTGGACACACAGAGAATTCGTCTTGGTGGGAATGCTTTCACTGTACATAAAAGAAAAGATACATTGGTCAAGAGTCAAGAATCATAACATACAACACTTAATGATAGTCATAGGGTACAATAAGCAATCAAATCATACCAGAAAACAGTCAATAAAAAGCATTAGGGTGCAAGCAATAAAGTTGCAGTCATACAGTCACAAGTGGGAGGGGATGGGTGATAAGGAGTGACGAGAAGGTTAATAGTAATAGTAGTGCAGACTTAGTAAATAGTTTGACAGTGTTGTGGGAATAAGTTGTTTAGCAGAGTGATGGCATTGGGGAAAAAACTGTCCTTGTGTCTAGTTGTTCTGGTGTGCAGGGCTCTATAGTGTCGTTTTGAGGGAAGGAGTTGAAACATTTTATGTCTGGGATGTGAGGGGTCTGTAGATATTTTCACAGTCCGTTGCCAAGCGTCTCACTTTTGACCTTGGAGAGGCTTCAATGGTCATAAGCCAGAAAAAACGCTCCTACATCGCTTTTTCCGGCGCTGTTCTCACTTCGAACGGTCACTCAATGAACCATTATAAATTGAGGACCTGTATTAAGAACCTAAAGTCCTATGATTGCAGCTGGATATCCCAACCGAACTCAACCCCAGAAGTTCTCAAAATTCCCATTCTCTTTTTTTAAATTTTGGATTATTTCCCCCCCCCCCCACCACCACTATATACAGGGGTCTCCAAACTTGGCAACTTTAAGACTTGTGGACTTCAACTTTGCTGGCTGAGGAATTCTGGGAGTTGAAGTCCACAAGTCTTAAAGTTGCCAAGTTTGGAGACCCCTGCACTATAAGGTGGGAGGTAGAGAGGGATGTCAGGTTATTCTAAACCTGCTTGGTTTTTTTTCTCTCTCTCTAACTTGGAGACCAGAACTTGCCATGGTTCCGGTACCTCCTCCTGGCCCCCTCCCCCTGGAAAGATCAAATTTCCCAGAAGTTTTGATGCTTGGAAAGCCCCGTTTTCGCACTTCCACAACCTATGCCAGAAAGTGATTAGAAAACGATAACAATGTGGGGTTGTGTCGTGAGGAGTCAGGATTAGCCTGCCCGCCCAACTTTTGCTAAAAAAAAAAACCACCACAAAAAGCCCAAAACAACAGACAAGAGATAATCCTTGTCAAATGCTAGATAGATATAGATAGATATACCCATGCTGTATATCAGACATTAACACAATTGAGCGGCTTCAGGAGTAGAGTTCTCCTCTCTTCTACTCATCATAGAATTAATTCCCTACGACTCCAGGCTTGAGATTTGGGGCTTGGACAACCTGGAACTCCACCGTCTGCGGTCCAATCTAAGTATAATAGATTGTACACATAATTGTCTGCTACAATGTCTTGCATGTCAACAATTTCTTCAGCTTCAACCACAATAATACACGGGCAAATAACCGATACAAACTAATACAAAATAATACACGGGCAAATAACCGATACAAACTGATAGTACACATAATTGTCTGCTACAATGTCTTGCATGTCAACAATTTCTTCAGCTTCAACCACAATAATACACGGGCAAATAACCGATACAAACTGAAGGTAAACCACTCCAAACTCGATTGCAGAAAATAGGACTTCAGCAACAGAGTGGTCAATGGCTGGAATGCCCCACCCGACTGTTGCTACATACTCAACCCCTCACAGCTTCAACCTCAAACTGTCTACCGTGGACCTCACCCCATTCTTAAGAGGTCCTTAAAGGGAGCTTGCATAAGTGCACCAGCGTGCCTACCTTCCTTGTCTTACTGTCCCCATTTATCTGTATTTCCTTCCTTCCTTCCTTCCTTCCTTCCTTCCTTCCTTCCTTCCTTCCTTCCTTCCTTCCTTCCTTCCTTCCTTCCTTCCTTCCTTCCTTCCTTCCTTCCATTATTTTGTCAAGCATCTATTAGATAACAGGTATAAACATGACTATGAATACATGAAATGGATACGAATAAAAGGGAACATTAGGACAGGGACGGTAAGCACATTGGTGTGCTTATGCACGCCCTTGAAGACCCCTTAGGAATGGGGTGATGTCAACAGTAGACAGCCTAAGGTTAAAGTGTTTGGGGGTTTGGGGAAGAAACCACGGTCAGGTGGTGCATTCCAGGCATTGACCACTCTGTGGCTGAAATTGTATTTCCTGCCATCAAGTTTGTGTGCTCGTGTGTTGTTGTGCTTGAAGCTGAAGTATTCATTCCAACTTTCTAGCCTGGTGCCTTAACCACTAGTTCAAACTGTCTCTATAAATACATGGATATAAATGAATATAAAGCAATGGTTGGATTCAGCCAGTTCGCACCAGTTCAGGAGAACCGGTTGTTAACTTTCTGAGCAGTTTGGTGAACTGGTTGTTGGAAGAAATTATTGGGGCAGAGAACCGGTTATTAAAATTATTTGAATCCCACCACTGGATGAAAGCATAAGTTAAGCACAGAATTAGAAACAGGTGAAAACTTCCAAGGAAAGATAAAAGAAAAACAAATGAAAAAATTGAAAAGGTGAGGAGGATAACAAGGTGTTGGGAGTCTGCTGAGGCTGCTACATTTGAAATTCCGATGTGAATAACTCTTGTGACCTCTGGTGGCTAATTTGAGACACCGTGTTAGAGATCCATGGCAGTGTGAGATCCTCGGAAGCAGATTCTAGGGATCTTTGTGAGCTTTTCTTCGCTTTCACTGGTGGCATTGGTGGTTCTGCAGCAGGCGGACAAGCGAAGAAACCACAGCCGTGGTGATCGTGTGGGATAAAACACATGATTTTTAAGGAAATACATTTATTGCACCAAAGCAAATGGATGGTTCAGCTTAAAGAATAGATTCACAAAATGGGTTAACACATCATGAAATTTCTTTCTACACGCAGCCAGAAATAACAAAGTGCTGCAACCAAACTTTCTTTCTTTCTTTCTTTCTTTCTTTCTTTCTTTCTTTCTTTCTTTCTTTCTTTCTTTCTTTCTTTCTTTCTTTCTTTCTTTCTTTCTTTCTTTCTTTCTTTCTTTCTTTCTTTCTTTCTCTCTCTCTCTCTTTCTTTCTCTCTTTCCTTCCTCCCTCCCCTCCCTTCTTTCTTTCTTTCTTTCTTTCTTTCTTTCTTTCTTTCTTTCTTTCTTTCTTTCTTTCTTTCTTTCTTTCTTTCTTTCTTTCTTTTTCCTTCCTTCCCTCCCTCCCTCCTTTTTTCTTTTTCTTTATCTCTCTCTTTCCTTCCTTCCTTCCCTCCCTCCCTCCTTTCTTTCTCTTTATTTCTTTCTCTCTTTTTCCTCCCTTCCCTCCCTCTCTTTTCTTTCTTTCTTTCTTTCTTTCTTTCTTTCTTTCTTTCTTTCTTTCTTTCTTTCTTTCTTTCTTTCTTTCTTTCTTTTCTTTCTCTCTTTCCCTCTTTCCTTCCTTCCTCCCCTCCCTCCTATCTTTCTCTCTCTCTTTCTTTCTCTCTTTTTCCTTCCTTCCCTCCCTCTTTTTCTTTTTCTTTCTCTCTTTCCTTCCTTCCTTCCTTCCCTCCCTCCTTTCTTTCTTTCTCTTTATTTCTTTCTCTCTTTTTCCTCCCTCCCCTCCCTTCTCTCTCTCTCTCTCTCTCTCTCTTTCTCTCTTCTCCCTTATAAGATGACTCCTTGAATTTTCTCCCCTGAGAAAACACCCCACTATAGCCAAACGTGTTCAAAGTAACTAACCTTGGCAGGTTGTGGAAAATGCAGCCTGAAGGTTTGCAACTAACCAAGTTAATCTGTTCTGTGAATGCTACCCTGGACTAGGGAGAGATTTCCTGGGAGAGATTTTAATCCCAGCCAGTAGGTGGCAGCAGAGATTGTGGAATCTCCAGCAGTCGGGCAGATGTTTCCCCATAACAAAAGAAAAAGGGAAATTGGACTATTCTAGGAATAAAATAAGATCTGTGGACTTTAACTACTATCGTGGCTGCCTGGGGACTTCTGGGGGTTGAAGTCCACCTATCTTAAAAGTTGCTAAGGTTGGGAAAGTATTTCCAGCAGTTATTTCATCCAACATCTTAACAGATATGTCAAGACAGTGAAGAGAAGCACTAGGGGTGACATGATAGCAGTCTTCCAATATTGAAGGGCTGTCGGAGAAAAGAGGGAAGGGGTCAACCCATCCTCCAAAGCACCTGAGGGCAGGATAAGAAGTAACAGGTGGAAGAGCCACGGCGGTGCAGTGGTTAGAGTGCAGTACTGCAGGCTACTTCTGCTGTCTGCTGTCTGCCTGCAATTTGGCAGTTCGAATCTCACCAGGCTCAAGGTTGACTCAGCCTTCCATCCTTCCAAGGTCGGTAAAATGAGGATCCAGATTTTTGGGGGACAGAGGCTGACTCTGTAAACTTCCTTCCTTCCTTCCTTCCTTCCTTCCTTCCTTCCTTCCTTCCTTCCTTCCTTCCTTCCTTCCTTCCTTCCTTGTGGTTAGAATGCAGTATTGCAGGCTAATTCTGCTAATTGCCAGCAGTTCGATCCTGACCAGCTCAAGGTTGACTCAGCCTTCCATCCTTCCGAGGTCGGTAAAATGAGGACCCAGATTGTTGGGGGCAAGAGGTTGACTCTGTAAACTGCTTAGAGGAGGCCCTAAAGTACTATAAAGTGGTATATAAGTCTAAGTGCTATTGCTATTTTCTTTCTTTCCTTCCTTCCTTCCTTCCTTCCTTCCTTCCTTCCTTCTTTCCTTCCATGTGGTTAGAATGCAGAATTACAGGCTGAATCTGCCCACTGCCAGCAGTTCGATCCTGACCGGCTCAAGGTTGACTCAGCCTTCCATCTTTCCTTCCGAGGTCGGTCAAATGAGGACCCAGATTGTTGGGGGCAAGAGGCTGACTCTGTAAACTGCTTAGAGAGGGCTAGAAAGCACTGTGAAGCGGTATATAAGTCTAAGGGCTATTGTTCTTCCTTTTCTTCCTTCCTTCCTCCCTCCCTCCGTCCTATGATGTGCAGTAGTTAGAATGCAGCACTGCCAGGAGTTCAATCGTAAAATAGAACAAGACTCATTTAACACCTGCCTCGCTTAGCAGCAGAAATGTTGGGCTCCATTGTGGTCCTAAGTTAAGAACTATCTGTAGAACTATCTGAAACTTTCTGACAATGAGAACAATCAACCCATGGAACAGAAATTGCCCTCAGAAGTTGTGGGAGCACCATCACTTGAAACTTTCAAGAAGAGATTGGACTCCCATCTGTCAGAAATGGTGTAAGGTCTCCCGCTTGGGCAGGGGGTTGGACTAGATGACCTACAAGGTCCCTTCCAACTCTGATTATCTGTTATCTCTTATCTTGTGTGTGAATGCAGTCCTACATGTGGGGAGATTTCCCTGGGAGAAATGTCAGTCTCAGCCACTTGGGGGCAGCAGAGATTGTAGAATCTCCAGGGGTTGGGCAGATGTTTTTTCCTCACCAAGGAAAGGAGGAGAATTGGGCTGTTCTAGGAATAAAGTACTGTCAGTCCTCGACATACGACCACAATTGACACTTCTGTTGCTAAGTGAGATGATTGTGAAGTGAGTTTTGCACCATTTTACGACCTTTCTTGCCACAGTCGTTAAGCGAACCACAGCGGTGTAGCATAGCTGTGGAAGTGACCTACTGGGATTTTTTGGCTAACTTGGACGAAAGCAGACTGGGGTTGTGAGTATAACAAGACACAACCGTTGTTTTTACACTTTTGGTGAATGTGAGGCCATCCTGTAGGTTCGGCCTGGCATATTATAGGAACACCTTGATTTGAAAAATTTGAAAAACCATCCATGACAACCATCAAGGACCACAGCCGGAAGGCAGAAAACATGAAACCAAGTTGCTAAACTCTGTAAAGGAAAAACAGTTTCCCTGTCAATCATTTCCGATTCTAGGGCAGGGTGTTCATATTCGTTTCTTAGCCGAAGGATCCAGCGTTATCTGAGGACAATTTCTAGCATGGCTACATGCCGAAGGCGCATGAAACATTGTTACCTTCCCACCGAAGTGGTACCTATTGATCTACTCGCTGTCAGGGCTCAGCTAGTGACCCGCATTTAAATCATGAGTCTCTAGCTGGATTTTCAAAGCTTAAAGAAGATTTATTAGGAGTGAACATACCGGCGCTGCCTGGGTGTAGCCGACTCTGAGACACATCATTCACTGTCACCCTTGACCCTGGTTTTCCCCCCTACTCCCTGAATGTATCGTAATTCATATTCTCCAATGGGACACATTCATAGCCAAGAGTCATCAATCATACTCTCCAGTTAGATATTTGCGAGGCAGAAACTTCGGTCACCTAGTTGCTATCTTTGAAAACATTTATGGAATGCAGTTTCGGTTTTGCAAGCTGTTGCACTGCTCCCCCCTCCTTTTCTGTTGGCAATTCTAAAAAGACCACTGAAATATTTTATGAGTTGACACTCCCATTCACATGCTTTTGAACTGCGAAGTCGGCAGGACCTTGAGCAATGAACGGGGACCTCACCCCGTCGTGCCAAGCGTGGGTCTCGAACCTGGGAGATTCCAGACCCTGTAGTTTACTGCATAAAAAGGGAATGAAATTGCCAACATAGTAACAGATTTGGGGATCTTCAAGGAGCTTCAATGCAGGGACTGCTACCGCTGCGTAATTGTTTCTTCTTTTGGTCACAAAATAAGTTTTGCCTGCTATTTCTTGTAAATTGTGCTGTTTTTTTTTTTTTTTTAAATGATGATGAAGATGATGGCAGCTATGGAGGCCTTTATACATTATGCAGCTGGGAAGTAGCTGTATTATGATGGGAGACATGGCTATATCTGGCCCAAAACAAGATTGCACCATACCTTTATATAAGGGCATTGTTATATTTTTTTATGTAACGGCAAGAACAAAGGGTCACTGTTGATTAAGTAACTGGAACCACACAAAGCAAAGAATCAGGGGAAATCCCTGAATTGATTTGGAAGGAAAAAAGTTCCAGAACTAAGTAAAAAAAAAAAAAGAGAGAGAGAGAGAGTTAACCCTATATTGTCAATAGGATCCTCTTCTAGATAACAGAATTTCGTGTGAGAAACGGTCATAAGTCACTTTTGCCAGTGCCATTGTAGATTTGAATGGTCACTAAGATTTGAACTGCTCTAAATTGGGATTACCTGTATTCTGTCATCCATACAGAAGTTGCCCTCAGAAGTTATGGGAGTTTCATCCCTGGAGGCTTTCAAGGAGAGACTGGATGGTCACCTGACAGAAATGGTGCAGGGTCTTCCTGCTTGGGCGGGGGAGGGGGGGTTGGACTAGATGACCTACAAGGTCCCTTCCGACTCTTGTGAATCTGTAATCTGTAAAGTTCTTGCAAAGCTGCCAGGGAAAAGTTGGGAAACGGGTTTTATTTCCAGGAACACACAATTCTCTTTATCTCTTGCCCAATCTTTAATTCCAGCGTTCTCATATAACTCCTCCATTTGGGAAGGCTTACCTGAAAACTCCCTCTAAAGCTATATAAGGCTAAAAGAAAATATTAATTTTTCACGCCAAACGAGAGCCCTGTCTTGGGACCGTCTCTCTCTCTCTCTCTCTCTCTCTCTCTCCACCACTTCTAAACTGTGCCATCATGGGCTGGATGGGTCTAATCCTGGCAGGTGAGAAGGGAAAGGTGGAAGTAAGGAAACCACAGAGGGAGGAATCAACCGTGCAGAAGATTTAAATGGGCTGCGGTCCCCGATTCCACCTTGGTTGGGAGTTTGTTGGGAGGGGGCTCTAGACTTGCCACACTGTCGCAGATTAGGGGCACCAGGTTGGGGAAGCCACTTGGGAAGGCTGTAGAGCGGCGGAGGTGAGTCCTTTTCCATCCAGGCCCCATGCTCCGTGGCCCCACACACGTTTCTCTCATGCTCTTGCATTGCCTCAGGTGCACTCAGAGGCCGAGAGAGGAAACTGGGTGGAATGCAGGGGAGGGAGCAGGGGTGAACTTTGGAATATTGTCCTGAAAGCTTCTCTTGTCCCTGTTGAAAGTTTGCTGGTCAAGGGACTGAGTGAGTCACAGGAGCAAAGCTTGGAAAATGTGGATAACTCCTCCTGCTGCTGCTTGTTAATATCCTCCTTCCTTTTCCCCTTCCCCTTCTCTTCTCCCTCCTCTCCTCCTCCTCTCCTTCCTCCTCCTCCTGCTTGTCTATATCCTCCTCCTCCCCTTCTCTCCTCCTTCCTCTTCCCCTTCTCTTCTCCCTCTTCTCCTCCTCCTCTCCTTCCTTCTCCTCCTGCTTGTCTATATCCTTCTTCCTTTCCCCCTTCCTCTTCTCTTCTCCCTCTTCTCCTTCTACTCTCCTTCCTCCCTTCTCCTGCTGCTTGTTTATATCCTCCTTCCTCTTCCTCGTCCCCTTCCCCTTCTCTTCTCCCTCTTCTCCTCCTCCTCTCCTTCCTCCTCCTCCTGCTTCTCTATATCTTCCTCCTCCCCTTCTCTCCTCCTTCCTCTTCCCCTTCTCTTTTCCCTCTTCTCCTCCTCTCTCCTTCCTTCTCCTCTTGCTTGTCTATATCCTCCTCCCCTTCTTTCCTCCTTCCTCTTCCCCTCCTCCTCTTCTCCTCCCTCTTCCTCCTCCTGCTTGTCTATATCCTCCTTCCTCTTCTTCTTCCCCTTCCCTTTCTCCTCCTCCTCTCCTGTCCCCCCTCCTTCTCCTGCTTGTCTATATCCCTCTTCCTCTTCCCCTTCTCTTCTCCCTCTTCTCCTTTTCCTCTCTTTCCTCCCTTCTCCTGCTGCTTGTTTATGTCCTCCTTCCTCTTCTTCTTCCCCTTCCCTTTCTCCTCTCCCTCTCCTGTCCCCTCCTTCTTCTCCTGCTTCTCTATATCCCTCTTCCTCTTCCCCTCCTCCTCCCTCTTCCCATTCCCCTCTTCCTCCTCCTCTTCTCCTCCTCTTCCTCCTTGTCTATATCCTCCCGCTCCTCTCCTTCCCCTTCCTCCTCCTCCTCCTCCTCCTCCAATTAAGACTTCTGGCGAACACAGAAACCAGCACCTCTTATGAATTTGAGTGGTCCTAATTAAGTTACTGGGACGTGGTGGCTCAGCGGCTAAGACGCTGAAAGGTTGGCGGTTCGAATCCCGAGCACCGCGTAATGGAGTGAGCTCCCGTTCCTTGTCCTAGCAGCTTCTGCCAACCTAGCAGTTTGAAAGCACGTTAAAAAAAATGCAAGTAGAAAAAGAGGGACCCACTTTGGTGGGAAGGGAACAGCGTTCCGTGCTCCTTCGGGCGTTTAGTCATGCCGGCCACATGACCCTGGAGACGTCTTCGGACAGCGCTGGCTCTTCGGCTTTGTAATGGAGATGAGCACCAGCGCCCCCTAGAGCCGGAAACAATGAGCATGGGTGTGTGAGGGGAACCTTTTACCTTTAATAAAGTTATACTCTAGTTAGGAATTTAGATGGGCAGTCTATTGTTGTTTTTTGTCCCCCTTGCAAGGCTCAAAATGGTTATGTTGGAGTTTGATTGTGTATGAAGCATTAGTTTCTTTGTTTAGTTTTGTAAGCTTCCCATCTCATAATTTCGGGGCAATTTGGAGTGCCTTCCGACGTGAAAGCGATTGAAGCGACGTTCACCTCCTCTTGTTTCTTTCAGGCTTTCCAGTTTGGGCTTTGGCCTCCAACTTCCCACCATCGGAAACCATCCACATAGCCCAATTCCCACCCTACCACACTTTTGGGAAAATGATCCTCCTCTTTCTAGATGACCCCCGATCCCCTACTGCCTGCAACTGGTTCCGAGGGAGAGATCAAAGCGAGGAAAGTCACATTTTGAGAGGGCAGTCCGATCCCGTCTCGGGATTCTATAGAATCAACCAAACGGGTCCAGCCTTCACGGGACGGGAAGATGTGGAGAGAGGATGCTCCTTAATCATCCAAAATGGACAGGACTCTGATGCTGGCCCTTACACTGTCTCCATGATGGGGCTGGGAGGAAAGGATCATGTAACTGGAATGAGAAACCTGCAACTTTCTTGTAAGTATCGAAGACGGGGGTTGCGGAGCTATCGGAAAAGAATCGAGTTGGGATCTATTCGGTGGTGGTATTTCAAATGATTTTACTAACCGGTTCTGTGGGTGTGGCTTGGTGGGCGTGGCTTGGTGGGCATGGCAGGGGAAGGACACTGCAAAATCCCCATTCGCTCCCCACCCCACTAACCTGCTTTCCAGCTCTGTTCTCCTATGCAGGGCAACCAAAGAAGACCCAGCCGATCAGCTGGGACTCGATGAGAGGCAGAGAATAGATGGGGTTGGCGGGGCCAGTCAGAGGTGATATTGGCTGGTTTTCCAAACTATTCAAAATTTCTGCTACCAGTTCTCCAGAACTGGCCAACCCGGGATCTATTGGTGGGGGACAACTGAAGGGTAAAAGGGAAGAATGGCCTTAGGGACTCCTGTTCCCTCCCCTTCCCTCCCCCCTTCCTCTAACCTCCCCTCCTCTAACTTCCCCTCCCCTAACTTCCTCTTCTCTTCTCCATTGTTTCCCCTCTTTCTCTTTGGTCTTCCCTTTCCTTCCCCTTCCTCCTCTTCCTCTTCCTTCCTTCCCTTCCCCTCCTTTCCCTCCCCTCTTCTCCTCCAACTTCCCCTCCCCTAACCTCTCCTTCAGTGGTGGGATTCAAAAAATTTTACTACCAGTTTTGTGGGCATGGCTTGGTGGGCATGGCAGAGGAAGGATACTGCAAAATCTCCATTCCCTCCCCACCCTACTAACCTGCTTTCCAGCTCCGTTCTCCTGTGCAGGGCAACCAAAGGAGACCCAGCCAATCAGCTGGGACTTAGGAGGCAGAGAATAGATGGGGGGTGGGGCCAGTCAGAGGTGGGATTTGGCGGTTCTCCGAACTACTCAAAATTTCTGCTACCAGTTCTATAGAACTGGCTGAATTCCACCTCTGATATTCCAGATTCTCCTTTCACCCCCCATCCCGAAGCCACCCGCTTGGTCCAGTTCCCACCAAACCCACGGGTTGGGCAATCAGTCTACCTGTACTTAGACGATATCCCAAAACCTACCAACTGCAGCTGGTTCCGTGGGAAGGATCAACGCGAAGAAGGACGGATCTTCAGAGCAAAATTTAGTAGGACCAGCCATTCCTATCTCATTGATCAAAAAGGAGCAGCCCACAGAGGACGGGAAGAGGTGTGGAGAGCATGTGCCTTAGTTATCCGAAAAGTGGAGGCCTCGGATGCTGGACCTTACACAATCTCCATGGGGGATGAGTGGGACGTGTATCCCATAACGGCATGGAGAGAATTGCGAGTTTCCTGTAAGTGATGGGGACTGTGAAGATGTTGGAAAAGGATTGAGTGTGGGGGTAGGAGGTAGAATCTATTAGTAGGGGCAACGGAGAGGCAAAAGGAGAAGGAT
Organism: Notechis scutatus; assembly: GCF_049901735.1. Taxonomy (NCBI): domain Eukaryota; kingdom Metazoa; phylum Chordata; class Lepidosauria; order Squamata; family Elapidae; genus Notechis; species Notechis scutatus. The sequence continues at coordinate 23,247,927 of NC_142016.1, read as the reverse complement.
AACACTGAAGTACAGGTAGACAGAAAGGAAGGGAGGGAGGAAGCAAGGAAGGAAGGAGATGGCAATGAAAAGAAGGAAGGGAGGAAATGAGAATTGGAGGGAGGGTGGATGGATGGAAGGAAGGAAGGAAGGAGGGAAGGAGTTGGCAGTGAAAAGAAGGAAGGGAGGAAATGAGAATTGGAGGGAGGGTGGATGGATGGAAGGAAGGAGGGAAGGAGGAAGGAGGGAAGGAGTTGGCAGTGAAAAGAAGGAAGGGAGGAAATGAGAATTGGAGGGAGGGTGGATGGATGGAAGGAAGGAAGGAACGAAGGAGATAGCAATAAAAAGAAGGAAGAAAGGAGATAGTAATAAAAAGAAGGAAGGAAATGAGAATTGGAGGCAGGGTGGAAGGGAGGGAGGGAGGAAAGAAGGAAATGGGAATTCAGGAAGGTAAGAAGGAAAGAAGGGACAAAGGAAGGAAGGAAATGGGAATGAGGAAAAAGAGCAAAAGAAGGAAGGAAGGAAGGAAGGAAGGAAGAAAGAAAGAAAGAAAGAAAGAAAGAAAGAAAGAAAGAAAGAAAGAAAGAACAAAGGGCTAGAAGATAATAGAATTGATACCAAAAGGGAAAACTGAAGAACTAATAATATTCATCCTCTCATTTATTTTGCAGCCTAGAGATGCTTGGGAGATGCCTCTGTCCATTTGGGCGTCTTGATCTTTGGAAGAGAAACAAAGAAGCTGCAGTCCGTCAGCCACGGGGGATCCCCAGAAGGGATCCGCCATTCACTTTGTCTGTGATCCCTCCCTGGCTTCTTCCCTTCACCCACCAGCATTAAAATGTCTTCTGGCAAAACGGATGTGTCTTCTAGGAACAACTCTTTGCGATGCGGTTCTCAGGACCCCAAAATCCAGATTCGCTTCTCTATCTGCTGATATAAAATAGCTTGGAAGGGTGCCATTTGCCAGAAGCATCCTCTGCACCCACTGGTGGCATTCAGTCGGTTCACACCGGTTCGGGCGAACTGGTTGCAAAGATTGGGCATGGGTCACCAAACTGGTAGTAACTTCTGCCTGGTCATTCCCCTGACCCAGTCACCTGGTCGCTGCTCTTTGCTTGCCCCACCTGGTCTGATGCTCACTCACCCCGCCCGCCTGATGCTAGCCCACCCAGTCACTCCTTAAGGTATTTCTTTTTTTCTCTCCTCCCAACGATCAGCTGTTCCCACAATCAGCTGTGCTGGGATTCCCCTGGCTTGCTTACTGCTTCGCCCAGGAGGCTTCCCTGAGGCCCAGGAAGGCAACCCCTCCTCTGTTTTTTCCCCCTTCCTGAGTCTGAGGGGAGGCTTCTGGGAGCAAAAACACCCCCCCAGGAGGCTTCTCTGAGGCCCAGAAGACCCCAAAATGAAGTGGTGGGGGTGGTGTGCGCCCCCGCACAATTTTCTGCCTTCCTGAGCCCTAGGGAAGCCTTCTGGGAGAAAAAACGCCCCCCCTCAGGATGCTTGCCTGAGGCCCAGAAGGCCCCCCAAAATGGAGGTGGCAGGGGTGTGGGGTGCTGCAAGAAAGAGAGAGAGAGAGAGAGAGAGAGAGAGAGAGAGAGAGAGAGAGAGAGAGAGAGAAGGAGAAAGAAGAAAGAGAGAGAGAGAGAGAGAGAGAGAGAGAGAGAGAGAGAAAGGCTCTTTCCTACCATTGACCTCCCTCATCAAATGTAGGGGACTATACCACAGCTTTCATTATGGGCATTGTAGTCCAGTCCATCTTGAATGCAGCAGGCTGGAACATACCAGCAGGCCTCCTTGCAGAGGTGGAATGGACTATGATGGTTTAGTAACCGTTGTTTTAAGCCGCCTAGCCTCGTTTAAGCGAGACGGGTGGTGCAGAAATGGATCAATAAATAAAATAAAAGCAAAAATTTATCCACATGGAACACGCCAATTGGCCTCTGCACCATCGCACACCCACAGGCCCAACTCTTGGGATATGATGAGGATACATTAAACGGCTGGCTCTATCTCGGCGTTGCTGATGCGTGCCTGGAGCAAGCCAAACTGGTTTTATCAATCCTGGTTCAGCTGGTTTTTAGCTCTATGGCTTGGCAACAGCAGCAGCTGTATTCTCCTCTTACACTCAGAGGGAAGAGAATTCCTTTCTTCACAAAACTTTTCCCTCTCCTGACTCCATCTGGGGTGAAACATTGAATCCCACCACTGGTTGAGATGTCCCACGGTCATTGCAATGTGCAACGTTTCTGGCCGGCTATTGACAGGGAAAATCTATGGGGCAAGCCAGAGTCACTTAAGAATTGCTTTGCTTAGCAACAGGTTGTCTGGATCCAATTCTGGTCATAAGTCGAGGACTACCTGTAGTAGCTAATAGCCAGGGGTGGGATCTGACAGGGTTAACTACCGGTTTGGTGATTAAACGAGGTTGGGTGATTTACGATGTGCTTCCCTGCACGCTGCCGGCCACCCCTGTAAATCGTCATCACCACGCTGCGTGCAGAGAAGCAGCTTTTCAAAAAGCACTTTTTTTCCTGCTTTTTAAACTGCAGCTGTGAAAAAGCAGGAAATAAAGGTCAGGTAAGAGCCTGGGCAGGCGGGTGGGACAAAACAGCAGCAGACATAGAACTGGTTCTATGTCTGCTGCTCTTCAGAGCTACCGGTTCTACAGAGGCAGACAGAACCAGTAGAAACCCACCCCTGCTAATAGCCACAAGTCATCAAAGCCTTTGAAACAAGTGTGTCATTGAACATGGAGAGAGAGAGAGAGAGAGAGAAGGAGAGAAAGAAAGAGAGATTGAGATAGAGAGCGAGAGAAGAAGGAGAGAAAGAAAGTGGAAGAGAGATTGAGACAGAGAAGGAGGAGGAGGAGAGAAAGAGAGATTGAGAGAGAGAGAAGAAGGAGAGAAAGAAAGATTGAGAAAGAAAGAAGGAGAAGGAGGAGAAGGAGAAAAAGAAAGAGAGATTGAGAGAGAGGAGAAGGAGAGAGAGAAAGAAAGAGAGAGAGAAGGAGGAGGAGAAGGAGAGAGGAGAGAAAGAAAGAAAGAAAGATTGAGAGAGGGAAGGAGGAGAAGAAGAAGGAGAGAAAGAACTGATTCCATCCAGGGTTAAACGTTGGCTTGTTCCCCCCTGGTTTAAAAGCACACTGAGAAGAATTTCAACCATCCCTCCCTTGGTTCTTGATCTGGATTATAAAGAGCATCCAGAATTAAAGGCCCAGGTACCAATATATCAATTTTTTAGATTTATACCACCTGAATGTCGATAGAGCTTTTCACTCACCCAGGACACGGTTGTCCCAAAAGATGCTTTTTCCAAAAGACAACTAGACTTCCTTGTTTGTTTGTTTTTTCCTTTGAAGACGTTTCATTTCTCATCAGAACTGAAGAAGCCTCTTGGATGAAACAGCGAAATGTCTTCAAGGGAAAAACAAAAAACCAAGTCCAGTTGCCATTTGAAAAACACCTTTGGGATTTATACAACCTATTTTTCCTCCCTTTGATGGTATAACAAAGCTCTTTCCTCATTCAGGCGCTGGTTGGGCTCCATCATAAACCACCCCAATATCTGGGTTTACAAAACTACAAATCAGGATTGGGATGCTTGATTGCACCTGGGGAAACCCTTGAAGACACTGTCTTTTAGGAATGGATCTAGAGCATTGCTAATCAATCTTGGGAACTTTGAGAAGCGTGGGCTTCAATTCCCAGAATTCACCAACCAGCCAAGTTGCTTGGAGAAGTTTGGGAGTTGAAGTCCATGCATTAAGATGTTCCCAAGGTTGGATAAATTAAGTCCAGGCATTAGGAAGTTCCCAATACTATCCTAGAAACAACTATAATTTGTTCTTGTGTTGTTGTTTTTAAAAAAAGACACATCAAAGCAGGCTTCTCTTCTCTCCCAGAGGAGGAGCAAGGGTGTTTCTATGCATGTGCAGAAGGCATTCCTCCCTTCTATAGCTTACGAATGACTTGGTTCCCCTGGCATACTTGAGCTTGAAAACAAAACGAAAATTTCCGATCTCTTAAGGAACGCCTGCGCCACCAATGTGCAATTTCTCATGAGTCATGCAACCCACAACTTTCCAGCACACACACACAAAAATCTAGTTGTGACCACGACATTCCAGGCCAACACAATGTGAAAAAGGAGGAGGCCTTGCTTGACAGATTAAGGGCCGATTTTGGGGCCAACTAGAGCAGTCTATTTTAACCAGGTCAGAGAATGTCTAACGGACATGTTGATTCGGTGTGCTAAATTTGGGGGAAGGTGCCTTAAAAGAAGATGTCTTGCTTTGGGGTAAGGTAAAGTGTGTGAATTCCAGCCATTGGTTTAATTAGTGGAAAGATCCATGATGGTGAACCCAGAAAATAGGTTTAGTGGGCAAGGCAGGGGTGGGGATTCTATTGGTTTGGACTGGTTCTATAGAACTGGTTATTATGATTCTGCGCAGTTTGGCGAACCGGCAAATCATGACCCTGGCTGGCCCCGCCCCTCTCCACCTGCCCCTCCCCTTCCCACCCAGTCAGTCCTTATCGCGCATGCCCAACATTGCCGACTGCATTCTCCTGCACCCGGTCACTCCTTAAGGTATTTCTTTTCCCTCCCTGCCAACAATCAGTTGTTCCGATGATCAGCTGTTCCGGGATCCCGCTCTCTGTCTTACTGCTTTGCCCAGGAGGCCCAGAAATGGAGCACAGGGAGGAGGGGGGCACTGCGCCCCCCCCCTGCACTCCATTTTTTGCTTTCCTGGGCCCCAGGGAAGCTTTCTGAGAGCAAAAACGCCACCCCCTCGGAGGCTTCCCTAAGGCCCAGGAGGCAAAAAACAACAAGAAGGAGGGATGCTGCAAAAAAAAAAAAAAGGCCACACTTACCCAGTCATATAGCCACACCCACATAGCCACGCCCATATATCCACGCCCACAAACCCGGTTGTTAAAAAATTTGAATCCCACCCCTGGGGTAAGGCACCAGGTTAGAAAATGGGAAAGCAAGAAAGGCCACTGGGTGACTCTGGGCCAACCACCAGGAAACGGTGAGTTCTAGTCCCGCCTTAGGCAAGTAAGGCCACTGGGTGACTTTGGACCAATCACCAGGAGACAGTGAGTTCTAGTTCTGCCTTAGCCATGAAAGCTGGCTAGGTGACTCTGGGCCAATCACCAGGAAACAGTGAGTTCTAGTCCCGCCTTAGGCAAGTAAGGCCACTGGGTGACTTTGGACCAATCACCAGGAGACAGTGAGTTCTAGTTCTGCCTTAGCCATGAAAGCTGGCTGGGTGACTCTGGGCCAATCACCAGGAAACGGTGAGTTCTAGTTCTGCCTTAGCCATGAAAGCTGGCTGGGTGACTCTGGGCCAATCACCAGGAAACGGTGAGTTCTAGTCCCGCCTTAGGCAAGAAAGGCCACTGGGTGACTCTGGGCCAATCACCAGGAGACAGGGAGTTCTAGTTCCACCTTAGCCATGAAAGCTGGCTGGGTGACTCTGGGCCAATCACCAGGAAACGGTGAGTTCTAGTCCCGCCTTAGGCAAGAAAGGCCACTGGGTGACTCTGGGCCAATCACCAGGAGACAGGGAGTTCTAGTTCCACCTTAGCCATGAAAGCTGGCTGGGTGACTCTGGGCCAATCACCAGGAAACGGTGAGTTCTAGTCCCGCCTTAGGCAAGAAAGGCCACTGGGTGACTCTGGGCCAATCACCAGGAGACAGGGAGTTCTAGTTCCACCTTAGCCATGAAAGCTGGCTGGGTGACTCTGGGCCAATCACCAGGAAACGGTGAGTTCTAGTCCCGCCTTAGGCAAGAAAGGCCACTGGGTGACTCTGGGCCAATCACCAGGAAACGGTGAGTTCTAGTCCCACCTTAGGCAAGAAAGGCTACTGGGTGACTCTGGGCCAACCACCAGGAAACGGTGAGTTCTAGTCCCGCCTTAGGCAAGTAAGGCCACTGGGTGACTTTGGACCAATCAACAGGAAACGGTGAGTTCTAGTCCCGCCTTAGGCAAGTAAGGCCACTGGGTGACTTTGGACCAATCACTAGAAGACAGTGAGTTCTAGTTCTGCCTTAGCCATGAAAGCTGGCTGGGTGACTCTCGGCCAATCACCAGGAAACGGTGAGTTCTAGTCCCACCTTAGGCAAGAAAGGCCACTGTGTGACTCTGGGCCAATCACCAGGAAATGGTGAGTTCTAGTCCTGCCTTAGGCAAGAAAGGCCACTGGGTGACTTTGGACCAATCACCAGGAGACAGTGAGTTCTAGTTCTGCCTTAGCCATGAAAGCTGGCTAGGTGACACTGGGCCAATCACCAGGAGATTGGGAGTTCTAGTCCTGACTTTCTTAGGCAAGAAAGACCACTCGGTGATTTTGGGGCAATCACTAGGAGGTGGTGAGTTCTAGTCCAACCCAGTGAAATTTGATTGGGTGACCTTAGTCCAGTTCCTCTCTCTCTGCCCAACCCACCTCACAGGGTGGTTGTTATGGGGAAAATAGGAGGCAGAAATTGTATGAAGTATGTTCACCACCTTGAGTGATTTGTAAAAACAATAAAGGAGCGATGTAAATAAACAAATGCATTTTTAAAAAGTGTTCAGTGTAACCCGATTATTTGAGGATGTTCCGTGAACTCAAGCAGCACCGTGCATTTGAGAGTTACAGTAGCTGAGTGAGGAAACTAGCTCCCAAAAAGTCTGCAGGAAAATCCTCCACCCCGTTTTCCTACCAATCAATCATTCTTTACTGTCTCCAGCTCCATTCTCAGGGGGAGGGGGAGAGAGAGAGAGAGAGAGAGAGGAAGAGGAAGAGAGAGAGAGAGAGGGAGAGGAAGAGGGAGAGAGAGAGAGAGACTTTTGGCTTCATGCAAGGAAAGCAGCAGACGCAGCAAAAGTCTTTCTTTCTCTCCCCCAAACTCCGTCAGAAACAAGTCTTTGCCGGCACAGCCTCTTGGCCCAGGAGGCTTTGCAGGGTCCCAAAGACTCATTTCTGGTGGAGTTTGGGGGAGAGAAAGAAAGACTTTTGCTGCTTTCCTTGTGTGCAGCCAAAAGCAGAAGAAGAAAGAAGCGGAAAGAAGCAGCCTGGTGGCCAAGCCAGGTGCATGAGGTGAATGGGGCAAGTTCCCCCTCCTCCCTTTCCCCCTCCCCTCACTACCTCATAGTGTTCGCAATGCAAGCGACACAAGCCTTGTGTTCCCACGGGCCACGTGGGCAGCACAGCCTTGTGTTCCCAGGCAGCCTGGATTAATTGCTTTGGGGGTGACATTTCTCTGCGGACCACCAACATTTTCTCATGGACCACCAGCGGTCCCCGGCCCACTGGTTGGTGACCACTCTACTAGAAGATCTCCAAGGTCCCTCCCAACTCTGTTAAATATTGATTTGCAAAAGCTGGACGGGGCTACACTTAGTAGGTTAGATTTTTTTTTTTTTTCCCCCCGAGGCTCAGCGTGTTTTGGCTGTATAAGCCCAGCCTCCTTTGCTGCTTTCCAATCCAAAGTCTTGGGGAAGTTCACACAGCTAAGCGTGTTGTGCAAGGGCAGGCAACATATTTGGAGCTGCAGACTCCTTACTACACCCGAGTGGAAGCAGCTGCCCTGCCTCTTGCTGTCATCCTGGAATCCAGCCGGTTCGGTTGCTGAAACTCAGGAATCTGTAGGTGAAAAACAAGGAAGGAAAGGAAGGAGGACAGAGACCGATGAAGTTGGAAAACAAGCCATGAAGGCCCCGAGATGGGGGACTCCTTGGAGACTCCGTTCCTTTACTGAAGGTGAGAAAACGGAGCAGTTTTCCGTAGCAGGAGGGGAGTAGAGTTGAGTGGGTAGGGCTGGAAGGGAATGGGAAATTCCTATGGGATCCCAAAAGGCTGCTTTTGAGCATTACGTCGTCGGGAAGGAAACTCCAGTTAAGAGATCTTGAATGTGGGGCAAGGAGAATGGCTGTATGTTTAGAACACAGGTCTCCAAACTTGACAACTTTAAGACTTGTGGATTTCCAACTCCCAGAATTTGCCTGCTGTGGGAGTTTGAAGTCCACAAGTCTTAAACTTGCCATGTTTGGAGGGAACAGAATAGAATAGAATAGAATAGAATAGAATAGAATAGAATAGAATAGAATAGAATAGAATAGAATAGAATAGAATAGAATAGAATACTTTATTGGCCAAGTGTGATTGGACACACAAGGAATTTGTCTTGGTGCAAATACTCTCAGTATACACAAAAGAAAAGATACATTCGTCAGGAGTCAAGCCTTGGATTAGAGCAAAGAAGGACAGTCCTCCCTAGTCATCAGCTGTTGAGGGCCACCTTCGACCTTTCTCCTCTCAAATTATCTTTCCTTGGTCCTTTGGGGATATTCCTGTCCAAATTATCCATCCTTAGGCAGCTTGGAGTGTCACAGTAGGATGTCAGCTATTCTAGCCACTGGAAAGTAGAGAGGCATGGATAGAAGAGGGTATTTGTAACTCAGAGTTGAATGGTGGGGGTCCTTGGTATTTACTGAGCTTGTTGGTTTTCTTGCAGACATTCCATTACCTAACTAGGTGACGCCTTCAGAGTTTCTGTCACTTTTCCCAGTGTTGGGGATGTTACCTAACTGGATAATGAAACGTCTGCAAGAAAACCACCAGGCTCAAAGAGCGCCAAGGACCCCGCGGTAGAGGAGGACTTGGGAGCTAGGTGACTGGTGGATTAGGCATTCTCAAACTTTTAGATGGATTTCTTCCAGGATGACATGTTCCCATCCTGAACTTCAGATCTTTCAATAGTGTATGCATAGCTGATGTATTTGAATCCACCCATTTGCTGCTGGTCATCCTCTTGTTTTCTTTCTTTCCACCTTTCCCAGTATTATGGACTTCACGATAGAGCTAGGAGGGAGGTAGGAGGTTGGGGAAGAACAGATAGATAGATAGATAGATAGATAGATAGATAGATAGATAGATAGATAGATGATAGATGATAGATAGATAGATAGATAGATAGATAGATAGATAGATAGATAGATAGATAGATAGATAGATAGATAGATGATAGATAGATAGAATGGGTGGAGATGGATGGATAGAATAGATGGATGGATAGATAGATTGATACAATAGATAGATTGATACGATAGATAGATAGATAGATAGATAGATAGATAGATAAGGATAGGATAGGATAGGATAGGATAGGATAGGATAGGATAGATCAATAGATAGAATAGATGGATGGATGGATGGATGGATGGATGGATAGATGATAAGATAGATAAAATAGATAGGATAGATACAATAGAAGATAGATAGATAGATAGATAGATAGATAGATAGATAGATAGATAGACAGACAGGCAGACAAATAGATAGACACAGACAGACAGAATTCTTTATTGGCCAGTTGTTATTGGACACTCAAGGAATTTCTCTCCGGTGCAGAAGCTTTCAGTGTACATACAAACAACAATATATAGATAGGTCATATACCATAGATCATATTTGCAATCGTTAGTCATATGATATGAACAACAAGTGACAATCATAGATATCAAGAGGAGAAGCTCATAGGAAAGAGGTGAAGACGAGAAAGATGAGCAGATGGCAAGGATAATCGCAAGACAGCCTAATAGATGGGTAAATATCTTCAGGCCAACAACAGCGCTGTGGGAATGAGATGTTCAATAGAGGGATGGCACGGGGAGAAAGAAACTATTTTGTGTCTAATTGTTTTGGCATGTAATGCCCTATAGTGGCATCCAGAGAGAAGGAGTTGAAACAGTTTATCTCCAAGGTGTGTATGCGTAAATATTTTCTCAGCCCTCTTTCTGGTTTGTGCAGTCTACAAATCTTCAATAGAAGGCAAGATGGTTGCAATTGGTTTTTTTTCTGCAGTCCTCACCAGAGGTGGTAATCAGCAGGTTCTGACCAGTTCTGGAGAACTGGTAGCAGAAATTTTGAGTGGTTCTAAGAACCAGCTAATACCACCTCTGACTTGGTCCCGCCTCTTCTATTCTTTGCCTCCCATTGAGTCCCAGCTGATCGGCTGGGTCTTCTTTGGTTGCCCTGCACAGGAGAATGGAGCTGGAAAGCAGGCCAGTGGAGTGGGGTGGGGAGGGAATGGGGATTTTGCAGTGTCCTTCCCCTGCCATGCCCACCAAGCCATGCCCACAGAATCAAGAGTAAACATTTTTGAATCCCACCACTGGTCGTAACTATCTGTTGAAGTCTGTGTCTGTCCTGTTTGGTTGCAGTGCCAAACCGGACATTTAATGAAAGATTGCATTTTCCTCTGTGGAACCCCATCAGCAGATCTTTGGGCAACCTGAGCTTTCTGAGGGTTGGGAAAGATCTTGGAATCCATGCCTAAGGTTGGAGATCTTTCCTCACGCTGGACTTTGGCTCCTGCTGGGGGTGGGGGGGACCCTCAGTCCCCTGGCTTCTTGGCAGGGATAATTGAGCTCTTAATATTCCAGGACATTCCTTGGCAGCAGAGGAGTCAAGCTTGGGCGAGTTTGACGCCCAGTTTTCACATCCCCTCCTTGAAGGCTTCTGCTCTCAAGAGGCTGATCAGGAGTAGGAAGAAACGTCCGCTTGGATTGTGGCAACCTCTGAAAGAGCAGAGGTAGCCTTGGGAACCACTAAGGATTCTCCCTGTATAATGGAACCAAGCTGGAATTCAAAGGCTTGACCGGCAAGGCCACCATTCCCTTTTCAAGCTGCAGCAAGCAGCATGCCAATGGAGAAAATGCAGGGTTTTTATAAACACCTTTCCTTGAGAGGTAAGTGGTAGAGCTGGGAAGAATAGAAATATAAATGTAAATATAAATAATGTAAATATAGAAGAGTAGAGTAGAGTAGAGTAGAGTAGAGTAGAGTAGAGTAGAGTAGAATAGAATAGAATAGAATAGAATAGAATAGAATAGAATAGAATAGAATAGAATAGAATAGAATAGAATAGCATAGCATAGCATAGCATAGCATAGCATAGAATAGAATAGAATAGAATAGAATAGAATAGAATAGAATAGTTGGAATGGAATGGAATAGAATATAAGTAGAGTAGAATAAATAGAGTTAGAAGGGACCTAGTCCAACCCCCTGCCTAGGCAGGAAACCCTATAGCATTTCAGACCAATAGTTGTCCAGTCTCGTCTTAAAAACTTCCAGTGTTGGAGCATTCACAGCTTCTAGAGGCAAGTTGTTCCACTGGTTAATTGTTCTTATTGTCAGGAAATTCCTCCTTAGTTCTGAGTTGCTTCTCTCCTTGATTAGTTTCCACCCGTTGCTTCTTGTCCTGCCTTCAGCAGTTTTGGAGAATAGCTTGACTCCCTCTTCTTTGGGGCAGCCCCTGAGATATTGGAACACTGCTATCATGTCACTTGTGGTCTTTCTTTTCATTAAACTAGACATACGCAATTCCGGTAACCATGCTTTATATGTTTTAGCCTCAAGTCCCCGAATCATCTTTGTTGATGAGAAATCTTGATGGGGACATTTTGTTTATTTCAAGACAGAGACCATGTCGGATTCCTTTCTAGGTGTCCAACTGTATTTCTTATAAAAGAGATAATAACCAGAATAAGAGAGGGTGGAAGGGACCTTGGTGTCAACTAAAAAAAAATACTTCTTTGGTCTTTTTAGTTGCCAGCAGAAAGGGAGTGGGAGAAAGTAGTGCATTCCTTAAATGCTTCAGATAATTGCTAGGCAGCTAAAGCTGTTGATGCGCAAGATTATTACTGGAGAGTATGACTCTTGACTATGGACGTGTCCCAGTGGAGAATATACATCCAGGGGGTGGGGGGAAGACCAGGGGCAAGAGGGAAATGAATGATGTGTCTTAGTATCGGCTGCACCCAGGTAATGCCGACATGGTCACTCCTAATAAATCATTTTTTTTAAACTCTGAGATTATGCAGCTAGAGACTGATGATTTGAACGGGAGTGGTTTGTTGGAGGTCTTCTAGTCCAGCCCTCTGTGGGACACCCCATGCAATTATTTCTCTGTTCTCCTGACAGCCTTTTTCCTAGCCCTGTGGATTATTCTGGTCCAAGCAAGCAGGATCAATATAGTGTCCATCCCAGAGAATCCCGCCGAAGGTCAGAACGTCACTTTCTCTGTGGAAAGAGTGCAGGGTGACATCCGTGAAGTCAGCTGGTTCCGAGGGTTGGCTTCTCAGGGGTCTTCAAGGATCTTCAGCTTCTTCCCCGGAAACTATCGCCCTCAGCGCAACGGGGTTCAATTTACCAACAGAGAATTTGGTTTCCATAATGGATCTATCCAGATTACTGGGCTGAAGCACAGCGATGCCGGCCAGTACAATGTTGTGATTCTACTGCGGCCCAAAGAAATTCTCAATGGCTCCATCGATCTCCGGTTGGCTAGTAAGTACGGGTCCTTGACTTATAAAGCCGTTTGTTTAGGGGCCATTCGGCACTGAAAAAAAATGACATGACCATTTTTCATACTGATTATGACCGTTGAATTCTGGGAGTTGAAGTCCATTCATCTTAAATCACACAGCTGGGGAATTCTGGGAATTGAAGTCCACTCATCTTAAAATACCCTAGATGGGGAATTCTGGGAGCTGAAGTCCACCTATTTGTCTGGGGAATAGAAGTCCACTTATCTTAAAATATCCTAGATGGGGACTTCAGGGAGCTGAAGTCCACTCATCTTAAAGCATGCTGTCTGGGGAGCTCTGGGATTTGAAGTCCACCTATCTGTCTGGGGATTTCTGGGAGTTGAAGTCCACCTATCTTAAAGTATGCTGCTTGGGACATTCTGGGAGTTTGTCCACCCATCTTAAAGCACACTGACTAGGGAGTACTGGGAGTTGAAGTCCACTCATCTTAAAGTACACTAAATGCGGGCTTCTGGGAGTTGAAGTCCACTCATCTTAAAGCATGCTGTCTGGGGAATTCTGGGATTTGAAATCCACCTATCTGTCCGGGGAATTCTGGGAATTGAAGTCCACCTATCTTAAAGTATGCTGCTTGGGGCATTCTGGGAGTTTGTCCACCCATCTTAAAGCACACTGACTAGGGAATTCTGGGAGTTGAAGTCCACTCATCTTAAAGCATGCTGTCTGGGGAATTCTGGGATTTGAAATCCACCTATCTGTCTGGGGAATTCTGGGAATTGAAGTCCACTCATCTTAAAATACCCTAGATGGGGACTTCAGGGAGTTGAAGTCCACTCGTCTTAAAGCATGCTTCCTGGGGAGTTCTGGGAAATCGAAGTCCACCCATCTTAAAATTGCTGAGGTTGAACAACACTGAATCTCAGATGCAACCAAAATTCTCACCTAACTGGTGAGAAGCTGGTAGATATCCAGGAAGGTTTAGCTGAGCTCCAGCCATTGAAAGATGGGTGAGCTAAGAGGCCCAATCTAAAACAACTTCAAAGCCTCACTGGCTAGCACAGGGTCAGGAATGGTTAACCCTGATCCCTCCATCCTTATTTCTATTCTAGCACCACCTCTGACCACGGCGACAACAGCAACAACGGTGACCACAACAAGAAAAGGAACCTCCCCCGTTAAGGAGGTTCCCAAAGAACCTTCGAAGTTGGGCTGGATTGTGGCTGGGGTTCTGGTTGGCGTTTTGCTGTGCGGGGCACTCATCGCCGTGATGGTTTACCGGTTTGTTTTACGGAAATCGGAACCCAGCACAGGGTAGGAGTTTCCTACTTCCCTCCCCCCTCTCTCCCCTCTTACCTCCCCTCCCTAGTTCGGTCATGATTCTAATCAGGTCTCCAAATCAGTGGTGGGATTCAATTTTTTTTTACTACTAGTTATGTGGGCGTGGTTTGGCTTGGTGGGCGTGGCAGGGGAAGGTTACTGCAAAATCCCCATTCCCTCCCCACCCCACTAACCTGCTTTCCAGCTCCGTTCTCCTGTGCAGGGCAACCAAAGAAGAACCAGCCAATCAGCTGGGACTCTGGAGGCGGAGAATAGATGAGGGCGGGGCTAGTCAGAGGTGGCATTTGGCGGTTCTCCGAACTACTCAGAATTTCCGCTACCGGTTCTCCAGAACTGGTCAGAAGAACCGACTGAATACCACCTCTGCTCCAAATGTTGAAATCTGAAATTACGGGGGGTTGTTGGGCAAACATTGCTGGGATTCAGGTCAGAGAGAGAATCATGCCTTTCAGGTTTGGTTCCAGGAGGGAGGAGTGCCCTCCACCAACGATGAGTATCTGCACTTCCATGGAAATGTGCAAGAAGTTAGAAATGTTACCCAACCTTCGTTCTCATCCAACTCAATCTCTCTTTCTCTCTCTCTCTTTCAGGGTAACAGGAAAATTGGATCTAGGTCTAGGAGTAAAAAAGTCACCTCCATCTAAACATGGTAATACCTACAGGTAGTTTAGTTTTAGCTACAGGTAGTTTAGTTTTAGTTTAGTTTAGTTAACTTTATGGCCATTGCACCTCGTACAACAAAATTAAATGCCGTCTTCAGTGTGCATTACAACGATAACGATAAAACACAAACACCCATCCTTCGCATTCTATACAATTGAATTGAAACCCTCTGATATTAAGACATAAGACATAAGACATCAGAATTTATTTGTCATTACACTCGCAAGCGGGTGCAACGAAATGAGGTGCTCTTCCACAAAGTAAAAACTGGACAAACACCACTAAAAAGAAAAAAAAAAAAAATTTAAACTAAACACAACCAACCATACAATCATCTCTATGCAATTTAAAAATGTAAATACCCCATTACTCTCAGCCATTTAATTCCACAATATTGCATTAATATTGCACTATACAGTGGTGGGTTAGTGATGACATCACACCCTTTCCTTCTGTTTTCCAGATGACAAAGAACCCATTTATGAGGTAGTGGATTCTGCAGTGGAAACACCAAAGGATCTGCTCCCGATCTCTGCCCCTCTTCCGGTGAGTCTCCACTTGTGTTCTCCTTGGTTTCTACTGAGGTTGAACAGTGAAGGAGGTCGAGGGCTCAGGAGATGGACCAAATCAACATGGGCCAGACTCTCGAATTGGTGACCTCACTGGAGTAGAAGATGGACCTATGTTTCTTGGAAAAGAAGGCTCCACAGACTGATGTCCCCCTTTCCCCCCCCATTGGAGGAACAGATGACTTTAATGCAAAGAGCAACTTCTGGTTTTGAGTTCAACCTGGATCTTTCACTTTTCTAGAGCGGAGCTCTCCAACCTGGGCAACTTTAAGACTCGTGGACTTCAACTCCCAGAATTCCCCAGCCAGCATGAATTCTGGGAGTTGAAATCCACAAGCCTTAAAGTTGCCAAGGTTGACAAACACTGTTCTCTAGGCATGGATGGCTTTAGGATTTGCTCCTGCTTTCTTTGTGGGAGTAGGATTCCTTCCTTCCTTCCTTCCTTCCTTCCTTCCTTCCTTCCTTCCTTCCTTCCTTCCTTCCTTCCTTCCCTCCCTCCCTCCCTCCCTCCCTCCCTGTTAACTGCCAAAAAAGAGCCTTCACAAAATGTCTCCATGTAAAGTCAAACAGGGACATCAAAGCCCCACCCATTTTAAAATTTGCACAGGCAATTTACATAAAATGGGTGGTGCTTCAATTGTACCATGTGGCTGCCACCTTGATTTATTTTTGTTGTTGCTCGGTTTAATGGATCTTTAACATTTCTCTTAAAAACGCAAAGTAAAAAGGAAGGGAAAGTTTGTTTTTTTTAAAAAAAGAACCTTGGTTTTCTAGCTTTAAGGGATCCCTCCCCCCTCTACCATGGTTGTATATTTTTCTCTTTTGCAGCCTCTTCCAGGGACTTGCCCCAAGTTGGATTCAAACTATACGGTACGTTCCAATTCAGGTGATTATCCTAAGCGGATCTTCCATGCGGCTTAATTTATAATAATCACAACATTGGACTTGAGATGAAAAGGAGCCAGAGGTTGAGGCTTGTTAAGAAATCTTTCAACCAATTTTCCAGCAGATCCCTATAAGTTATTGATGGTTGCACAGTCAATAAGATGTTTAGATTGGATTTATTTTTATCCACCTATCGAGTCCTTCTCAATCATCTGGGAATAGGCAGCTGTTGTTGTTTGATGGTGTTAAAAGTTGTCATCTCAGGATGTAAGCTGATCAAAATAAAGCTGCCTTTTGCAATTGACTGGTGGTGATTTTGTCAATGCCAGTGGTGTGCAACTTTATTTATATTTATTAAATATAAAAATATTTATTGCATTTTTCTTTCTCTCCTTTTTTTAGGACTTACTTTACAGTGAGAAGTCCGTTTACACTGAAATCAAGAGATGATACTATTGCTGAGAGATTCCTGATTCTTGGGTCATCTCAGGTAATGACCCATCCAAAAACATTGGGACAAAAACAAAATACTGTAATCCAAATATTTCTATCTTTGTGGGATCAAAGAATCTTTCTCTGCCAGACTGCGAATACAAATAGCTTTAACCTATTGTTAAATCCATATTTTATTGAACCCAAGACTGTCTCTTGATGGCATGGAGTCACACAGAGTTGGGCAGTCAGTTGGCCAACATCTTTCACCCAAACTGTGGACCACGGTCTAGAAGATCTAGAGGGATGGAAGAGGAAATGGATAGCCGGGGCTGTCACTCAATATAGACTTGATCGGGGGTTGGACTAGAAGACCAACAAGGACCCTTCCAACTCTGTTATTCTGTGATTGTGCAGTTCTTCTAAAAATTCTGAGGACCCCAAATAATTCACATAGAGAGAAAAAGCCTTATTCTCTCCAGATGTGTGTGTGTGTGTGTGCGTGTGTGGATCTTGCACAGATGTCCATCTGACCTCAGCTTTGAGACACGATGGTCGGCCTAGAAGATGGGCTCCTCTGAGACAGCCAGAAAATTGTGAGGACTTCTGAGGATTTCACCAATGTTGGTTTTCTATCTCCAAGAGGAAGTGTATTTAATCCCATCGCACATCTGTAGACATCTCTCATCTGATATTCTCCTTGTTTCTCTACACCAAGGGTCTTCAAACTTGGCAAGTTTATGACTTGTGGACTTCAACTCCCAAAATTCCTGAGCTAACATGACTGGAAGAGGAATTCTGGGAGTTGGAAGTCCACAAGTCTTAAAGCTGTCAAGTTTGAAGGCCCTTGCCCTACACCCTCTTGCGAACGATAATATCCCATCGAAACTGGTTTGTTTTCATTCTAGAGTTTGGGGTGTGTGTGTGTGTGAGAGAGAGTTTGAAAGAAAGGCCGGCTCTTATCTAAAGATGGGGCATCTATCTTTGACCGCTTGTAGCATCCTTCTCAAAATAAGGTGAAAGGATAAGGGACATTCTCTTCAGGCTGGGAAATTTCCAAGCTGGGTCAAATGGCAAGACAGCCTAAAAGGGTTACAAATTCATGTTTGAGATTTGGGTAAAAGATGAGATTCTCACATTTCAACTGAGAGAATACCTCACCGTGGAAAGGAAAGGAAAGCAGAGGTTGCACAGCCTCCAGGTTCAAGGAACACAGATAGTCCTCGACTTACAACCAAAATGGGGACCAGAGTTTTCATTGCTAAACCAGCTAGTTGATAAGTGAGTCATGGCCAATTTTGTAACCTTTCTTGCCACGGTTGTGAAGCTGTGAAGTTATGAGAGGCAACTGGAAGGTTGTTAAGCAAATCTGGTTTCTCCCATTGACTTTGTTTGGTGAAGCGGTGATATTCGTATATTAAAAATATTCTTTTCTGGCCTGTGTCTTTCTCATTCTTGGGTCCTCTTCTACCTCGGAGTTTGAGGGTTCTTCATAGCATCTCAGCTGTTCCTAGCATTTTGGAACAGCTCTTTTGGACCACCAACACATATATGGGCTTGATATGTACATATGAATATTATATATGTGTGTGTTAGCTAGATATAGAGACAGAGACAGAGATAGAGATAAGAGATACAGCAGAGATAAAGATACAGTGGAGATAGAAAAAGAAATAGAGATAGAGATAAGAGATAGAGATATGTGAAGATAGAGATATGATGGAGACAGAGATAGAAATAGAGATAGAGATAAGAAAAATAGAGATAGGAGATAGAGATGAGATACTGTGGAGATAGAGATAGAGATAAGAAATAGAGATAGAGATAAGAGGTAGAGATATGGTGGAGATAGAGATAGAAATAGAGATAAGAGATAGAGATAAGAGAAATAGAGATATGAGAAAGAAGATGGATAGGTAGAGACAGAGATATAGATATAGATATACTGTAAATATACAGGAAGTCCTTCACTTACAACAGTTCATTTAGTGACTGTTCAAAGTTACAATGGCATTGAAAAAAGTGACTTGTGATCATTTTTCACACTTATAACTGTCGTGAGAGAAAGAGAGAGGGGGAAGGAGAACTAAAGTGTATTCTTTTGAAGCGGACACGGCTGGCTGATTGAATGACTTGAACCAAAGAAAGGAGGATGAGGAGGGAACATGACACCAGTGTTCCAGTATTTGAGGGGCTGCCCCAGAGAAGAGGGGTGTCAGCCTCTTCTCCAAAGCACCTAAAGGCAGGAGAAAAAGCAACGGATGGAAACTAATCAAGGAGAGAAGCAACTTAGAACTAAGGAGAAATTTCCTGGCAGTGAATTAATAAGTGGAACAACTTCCTTCCAGAAGTTGTAAATGCTCCAAACAGTGGAAGTTTTTAAAGAAGATATTGGATAACCCTTTGTCTGAAATGGGATAGGGTTTCCTGCCTGAGCAAGACGGGGTTGGACTAGAAGACCTCCAAGGTTCCCTCCGACTCTGTTATTCTGTTAACTGTTCCTCCCTTGAGATCGAATTGCCATATTCTGACTTCTTAATCTTGATCGCGACTGAACCTTTCCCCACATTTGGTTTGCATGCTCCACAGCATTTACTTCTGCATTTTTTGGTGGGTTGGCTAAGGATCAGCGCTTGCAATTAGTAAACTTCCCGAAAGCAACCCTTCCTGCCCCTGGGCTTGTCCTCAAAACTGGAACTCATCCCGTGTGGGATGCATCATTAAAATGCAGGCTGCGCCTTGCCAGTTCTCAGGCGCTTGGAATACATGTGTGCCTTTAAGAACAGGTTGGCAACAGGCAACAGGTACATGTTGTTATTTTTTCTCAGCCTAGAAAAAGTGAGGAAACTATTTCCCCCCACCCCCCAAGAAATTAGGTCGTTTGTTCTTAAAGGCACAGCTGAGCACCAGCACAAAACAGAAACCTTGGCAACAGAATAATGGAGTTGGAAGGGACCTTGGAGGTCTTCTAGTCCAACCCGCCACCCAAGCAGGAGACCCTACACCATTTCTGACAGATGGCAGTCCAGTCTCTTCTTGAAAGCCTCCAGGGATGAAGCTCCCACAACTTCTGAAGGCAACTTCTGTTCCATGGGTGGATTGTCCTCACTGTCAGAAAATTTAGTTTAGTTTTTTTTAAGTTTAGTTTAGTTTATTGTCATTGCACCTCATACAGTGAAATTAAACACCTTCTTCAGTGTACATTATGACTATGAAAATAAACACAAACACCCATTTTATATACTTCACATTTTATACATTGAATTGAAAATCCCTGATATTGCATTAATATTGCACTATACGGTAGAATTCAATAGAATAGAATTCTTATTAGGGTTACATTCATATTAAAAACTACTCAACCTTATATATCATATCATTGTAACTATATTCATTTAACTTCTTCCTTTATTTTGTATTGTATGATATGGGATTTATTTTATAAATGGTTGGAAAATAAAGGGAGAAGTTAAAACGACTTGTCAGCTTTGAAGGTGGGTGGATTTCAACTCTTGGAATTCCCATGGTTGGCTAAGTTAAGGCATTCTGGGAGTTGGTCCACATATCTTTAAGGTGACAAGTTGGAGGAGCACTGATTTCATGCTCTGAATTGCTACTCGGCAAATAGCCAAGGCTGCTAACCACAAAATGTCACACAGAAACAGTGGTTTGTTCAATGATTAAAAATCTAGAGAAATAAAATATCAAGGGGGCAGGGGAGGAACCTAAAACGTTCCAGGGAGAATGGCAGCCAAGAAAGACAGCTCAGAATTTTTGGAAGATCGGATCGGGTAGCCTGAATTTCCATGTATAAAATATCAAAAGAAGCAGCATGATCGCGTCGGAATATTTTCCTTATATGTTTACAAGAAGTTTAAATTAAAGATTGATGAAAGATTGTATATGCAGAAATAATGCCATTGTATAATAAGAGGAAAGGGTCCTGTCATTATAAATAAATGAACACATCTTGTAGCAAAAGCACTATGTAAATGTTATATAGAGTCAGTTTTGTCTAATGATTCAGGCATCAAACTAGAAACCAGGAGATGGTGAGTTCTAGTCCCGTCTTAGGCATGAAATCCCGCTGGGTGACTTTGAGCCAGTCACCAGGAGACTGGGAGTTCTAGTCCCGCTTTAGGCATGAAATCCGACTGGGTGACTTTGGACCAATCACCAGGAGACTGAGAGTTCTAGCCCCGCCTTAGGCATGAAATCCGACTGGGTGACTTTGGACCAATCACCAGGAGACTGGGAGTTCTAATCCTGCCTTAGGCAGAAAAGCCTGCTGGGTGATTTTGAGCCAGTCACCAGGAGACTGGGAGTTCTAGTCCTGCCTTAGGCATGAAATCCGACTGGGTGACTTTGGACCAATCACCAGGAGACTGGGAGTTCTAGTCCCGCCTTAGGCATGAAATCCGACTGGGTGACTTTGGACCAATCACCAGGAGACTGGGAGTTCTAGTCCCGCCTTAGGCATGAAATCCGACTGGGTGACTTTGGACCAATCACCAGGAGACTGAGAGTTCTAGTCCCGCCTTAGGCATGAAATCCGACTGGGTGACTTTGGACCAATCACCAGGAGACTGGGAGTTCTAGTCCCGCCTTAGGCATGAAATCCAACTGGGTGACTTTGGACCAATCACCAGGAGACTGGGAGTTCTAATCCCTCCTTAGGCAGAAAAGCCTGCTGGGTGATTTTGAGCCAGTCACCAGGAGACTGGGAGTTCTAGTCCCGCCTTAGCAATGAAAGCCACATAGGGTGGCTGTTATGGGGAAAATAGGAGGAGGAAGTATTAGATATGTTTGTGACCTTGAGTTATTTATAAAAATAATAAAGGTGGGAAATAAATAAAACCCGTGGAAAGGAACGTCTAGGAAGAGTCGAGATGTGTGGCAAACAAATTTAATAAATAATAAAGTAAATATGTGTAGGAAAGATAAAGTGCCAATTTATATATACATTGTGTTTACAGATAAAGAATAATCTGATTTAAGAGACTGAAAAGGAGAAAGGATTGAATAGGAGGCGAATGTTCATACTAATAGCACATGTACTGTATTCTCTTCTATTGATAATGTTTGGCCAAATTTTTTCAACTAAAAACCTGCCAGAGAAACCAACAGGGTCCCCACCCAATCTAACTTGACAAACTCCGATTGAACTTTTTTTTTTAACCTCTACTGATCATCTGGAATGTTTTATTGGGTTCTCAGCTTGGACACGACTCGCAGGAAAGGGTGGTGTTGGATCCTTCTGAGAACAGCAAAATTTTCACTCACAATTCAGGTTGCAACCCCAAAGTCACAAAAGTCTTCCTAGCTATTTGCACAAGCACATTTTTTTAAAAAAAATCTCTGGCTCTGGGTTGAAATTCAACGATTCCTTCCTTCTGCGGCTGATTTTGGTATTTGCAAAAATAAAAAAAAATTGCAAAATGTTCTTGTAACCACAAGGCATGGCATGTTCATTTCAACCAGCTGAATTAGCAAACTGGTGGTTTTGTGAGCCAACACTTGTAATGTGTTAGGGTTCGTATGAAGAAATATTGAGAAAATCCCTCAATATTGCAGCTCAAAGTTCAACTCATTGCTGACCAGAAAGGAAAATTTTTGAGTCTGTCATCTGCACCTCTATAACTGTCTGGTTTGGTTCTGCAACCCAACAAGACAGACACAGACTTCAGAGAGTAATTAGGACTGCAGAAAAAACAATTGCTACCAATCTGCCTTCAGTCGAGGACCTGTATCCTGCAAGAGTCAAAAAGAGGGATGTGAAAATACCTACAGACCCCTCACATCCTGGACATAAACTGTTTCAACTCCTACCCTCAAAACGTTGCTATAGAGCACTGCACACCAGAACAACTAGACACAAGGACAGATTTTTCCCAAACGCCATCACTCTGCTAAACAAATAATTCCCTCATCACTGTCCAACTGCTTACTCAGTCTGCACTACTATTACTATTAATCTTCTCATCACTCCTTATCACCCATTCCCTCTCACTTGTGACTGTATGACTGTAACTTTGTCGCTTGCATCCTTACGATTTTTAATGACTGTTTCCTAGTATGATTTGATTGCTTATTGTACCCTATGACTATTATTAAGTGTTGTACCTTATGATTCTTGACTCTTGACAAATGTATCTTTTCTTTTTTATGTACACTGAGAGCATATGGACACAAATTCCTTGTGTGTCCAATCACACTTAGCCAATAAAGAATTCTATTCTATTCTAAAACATGCACAATGCAATACAGAAATATTCATTAAAAGACCCAAACATTCTTCATAGACAATAGTTTAATTCAAGTGAAAAAACACATTTTATTTTGAGCAATGTTAGAATGTATAAAGGGCATCCATATATTTTTCCGTTGTGTTCCAAACTGGATAACATCATACTGACTTCCTATAAAGCCTCAGGTGCTTAATACAAAATGTTATGATAATTTTGATTTTGTGCCATCCTTTTTTTTTTTTTTGACTCCTAGATTTATTTCTTAGCTGTTTTGTATGTTGCAAACATTCTCACGTTTTAAAAGTTGAGAATGACTTAGGTTTTGTTCATATAAACAGAAACAAAGTAAGCTAATATACAGTTTGGGTCAAAGTTGAGCTTCAAAAGAAATCAGCATCAGATCAAGATTAATATCTAAGCACAGAACTGTTCAGCTTTACACACGCAGATGGAAGATAACTTCTGTTTGTCTTCTCTAGAAACATCTGCAGAAAGATTTAGTGGGGAGAAAGCAAAATATGAATTGGGCGATATGATTCAGAACCAATTGGACAGCAATCTTGGTCCGAGCCAAACAATAACAATAACATCAGCAACAGCAATAACAATAACAATAATGCTATTTTATTATTGATAAAAGTGTTTGCAATTAAAATGAGTACTGTAATTAATAAGAATGTGAAATATAATTCTAACTTTAAGAGAATGATGATCTCTTTTGAGACAGGGAAGTCAATGGCTTAGCTCAGTTGGAGATCCCCAAACTATATCCTATTATCTCAAATAGAGACTGGTCCAGAATCATCTAATGAACTTCCATCGTTGTGGGAAGAACCTGGGTCTTAGTTCAACATCTTAATTTCTACTCCACCCTCGAAGAAGATTCTGGAATTCTTAGAATGTTAACTTCTTCCGAAGGACATGAAATTGTTTTTTTTTAAATCTCTCTCTTGGTTTGCAGACCACTCTTCAAACATTTGGCTTTCTGGGCAAAATTGAGCTGAATTGAGTTGAATTCTAACCCTCCCAAGGTCCCACACACCTACCTTTCACGAAAGAAGGAATGGCTTCCAAATTCAGCATTCAGGGGAGAATAGTGACAACATGCCTATGGAAAAAAGAAGAAATTGCAATTACCATTTCAGGTGTTCCCTATCCTTCCCCTTTTGTTTCAAGCTGCTCAAGGTCATTTTAGCGTCAGAAAAAGCTGAGGAGGACTATTGTTCTAAATCAGGGGTGTCCAACCTTGGCAACTTTAAGCCTGGAGGACTTCAACTCCCAGAAATCCCCAGCCAGCTTTGCTGGCTGGGGAATTCTGGGAGTTGAAGTCCTCCAGGCTTAAAGTTGCCAAGGTTGGACACCCCTGTTCTAAATGAAAGCAAAAGAAGGACGGATAGACTCAAATTTCTCCTCTTGATGCTTCCTGGGGAAAAAATACTTTGGGAACTCTGTTTTCCCCCATGTTAACTTGCAGAAGGAACAAAGGAAGGGAGGAAAGGAAGGAGGAAGGAGAGGAGGTGAAAGAAAAAGAAGAAGAGGGAAGAAGAGAAAGCAAAGAGAGAAGTAAGGAAAGAAGGAAAGAAGGAAGGAAGGAGGGAGGGAAAGAAGGGAGGGGAGGGAGGAAAGGAGGGAAGGAAGGAAGGAAGAGGAGGAGGGGAGAGAGGGAAGGAAGAAGAGAGGGAGGAAGGGAGGAAGGAGAGGAAAGAAAGAAGAAAAGGGAAGCAGGGAAAACAAAAAGAGAAGTAAGGAATGAAGGAAAGAAAGAAAGAAGGAGGGAGGGAGGGAGGAAGAGGAGGAGGAAGGGAGGGAGGAAGGGAGAAGAGGAAAGAAAAAAAGAAGAGGGAAGCAAAAAGAAAAGGACGGAAGGAAGGAAGGAAAGACTACAAGCATATTGAATGGTATAATAACTACAGTATATTTGAATCCTGAACTCTTAGTGTCTAAGGCCCAAACTGTATGTATTTTTTAAAAATGTGACTCGATGAGACGAATGACATTTTCATGCGACAAACATCAGGACAGGCATGTGGCACAAGCGGCACATCAGAATTTCTGAGAAATCCATGGGCCTCCTCATCCCCTAATCGCTACCGATCAAATTCATTTCCCCGGTTTACGGTTTCTACAATTCCCACTTTTTCCTTTTCTCTTTCTTGAACATGGATTGGTCGATAGGTAACAACTTGGTGGGGAGTGAAAGAGGGCAGACTGATTTCATCCTAGAGATTTGTAATGTGTATGTGTCAGATACGGATACAGATTAACAGCATTGGAAGGGACCTTGTAGGTCATCTAGTCTAATCCCCGCC
The DNA here is from genome assembly GCF_049901735.1 of Notechis scutatus. Lineage (NCBI taxonomy): Eukaryota > Metazoa > Chordata > Lepidosauria > Squamata > Elapidae > Notechis > Notechis scutatus. The sequence goes on along the minus strand of NC_142016.1, from coordinate 23,223,181 downwards.
CAAGGAAAACCATTTTTTGACAGTCTCTTCTTGAAAGCTTCCAGGGATGAAGCTCCCACAAGTGTGTGTGTGTGTGTTTTCCCAGAGGGAAAAAAATAAAGGAAAATAAGAAAGATAATCCCTCCCTCCCCCCAGAAGCTTGGAAAAAAAATTCATTTGGAAGTTCAGCTTAATCTCTTTATCCGTGCTGAGTGAAGAATTCTGGGAGCTGAAGTTCCCAAGTCTTAAAGTTCAAGGTTGAGAAACTCTGGTTTAAAACCCAGTTAGAATCCGAGGTAGCCACCAATCCTTCTCTCATTTCTCTCTGGATCCCCCAGTTCCTGCCCTTCACCTCACCCCATCCAGGGATGGGCTGCTGGGGGCTCGCAGGGTCTCGGACCATCCCCTAGCTAAGACTCTGCGAGCCCCCAGTAACCCCAGAAGGACAAACATTCACAACTAAAATAGTAAATGGACACCTTTTTGCCTTTTTTTCCTTTCTGGGTGTTCATCCAAGAGCATTTCACACCTGGTAAAAGTGTGGCAAGCTAAATAAAGTGCTTGCTGGAGGGAGAGCCATTGAGAAAATCAGATAACCTAGCCACTAGAAACTCCGTGCCTCGCCTCCAAGGGGATTAATTCCCAAATAATAAGAATCAAGTAACCCCTCAGAAACTCCACTAAGACTCCCAAGATCCCTCTCACAGTCACTGCTATTAAGCCTGGTTTCATCCAGTCTTTTATTTAAGTATTAAATACATGGAATAATAAACAACTTTTTGGTATATTATCTTTTTTTTTAGGGCAAAGAAAGGATGTCGAGTTGGCCACACCCACCCAGTCACATGACCACCTAGCCATGCCCACCCAGCCAGTCATTAGGGCAGAGAGCCCCTTGCTAAAAAAAATTGAAGCCCACCCCTGACCCCATCCCACCCCAAGCAGTGGATCTACTTACCAAAGAGCAGCGGCACAAGGGATAGACTGCTGGCCCAGGTGAGGGATCCAAGCAAAGCCCCAGCAATGATGCCTACGCTATATTTCACAGAAGTTGATCCTGAAACTACAAATCGGTTTTAGGTTAGTTTGCAGACATAACTGCATTTTGTCTACATCTGTCGTTGAACAAGGATTCAGGTAGATGTCTATGAAGGTTCTCCGTCCTCCAGGTCATGGGTTTTCCTTTGAAGATGAAGTTTCTTCAGCTCTGAGTGGATGGTGGGGAATGGACGGATTTATACTCCTTGCACACAGCTGGTCATTTGCATCCTTTTAGAGGGTCATTGAGGCCGCTTGGCCCTCTCTCAACAGAGCGGGAGGGATATGGCATCATCTATCTTCCGTCTATAACATACTCCTTTCAACAGTTCCAAGAAGGCTCCACACCCATTTGCACCAGGAGGACATAGATAAACCCCCAAGTGGCCTCAACGACTTTCTAAAAAGGATGCAAATGACCAGCTGTTTGCAAGGAACATAAATCCTTCCATTCCCTATCATCCAGTCAGAGCTGAAGAAGCAAGCAAAACGTCTTTCAAAGAAAAACCAGAAAGTCCAGTTGCCTCTGGAAAAAAGCACCTTTGGGACAAAGATTCAGGTCGCCCTCACCTTACGACCACAACTGAGCCCCAAATTTCTGTGGCTTAAGTGAAACATTTGCTAAGTGACCTTTGTCCTGTTTTATAAACCTTTCTTGCCACGGTTGTGTTTCCAGGTGCAATTCAAGCAACCTTGAAAGTTTTACGTGGCTTGGGATCAGGGTCCCCGAGACTCTACTTATTCAACTAGATTTAGCAGAACTGTCATGCCCCTGGTGGAGACTGACTCTGAGGGAGAGGAGGAACAGCCGACAGGGAGTGGAAGTGTGGCTCCGGAGGTTGGGGAGGAGGCTGGGGAAGGGCAGAGGCCGGCTGGGCAGTCAGAGGAGGACCCAGGCTCATCCCCTCTTCATCCTAGGGCACGCAGGGAGGAGAGGATAAAGGAGAGACGTGGTCTACTGGGGAGGAGAGGGCCTTGATCCTCTTCATGGGCTGCAGCTGTGACAACTGGATAAGAGTTTGGACCTGCGTACAGGCAAACGCTGGAAACAAAGCATGTAAATATCTCTAGTTTATTGTTCCTCTCTGAGTTTGTCATCCTTCCCAGTGTGTGTTATCTGTGGGCATCCTCCAGCCCTTATCTTGCCTGGTTTGTGTTGCTTTTTTCCTTCTTCGTGTAACTGTTTGTGTGGGAGTGTTTTTGTCTTCCGTCAAAGATATTCGGAGCTTGGAAGCCAAGTGAAGGAATAAAAGGGGCTTCACCTGTTTTCTGGGACTGTGTTTGTTTCGTTTGTATCCCACCCTGGGTCATTCACAAGAACAGGTATGTTGTAGATCCCACCAACCAGGGTGTCAGCCAAAGTCATTGACCGAGATGGGTGGCTATAGAAATTGATTGAATGATGGATTGATGGATTGAATGAATAAATGAATGAATGAATGAATAAGACCTGGCCTTCACGTTCTTCTAACCAAGCAATCTCCTTCAACTTCTCAATCCTATGCTTCAGGGACTTCTCCTTTTCGATAAATAATATCCAGGCTGATCGTCTTCAAGAAATTCTAGATTTTTCACAATTGCCCCCCTCCCCACATATCCCTTCTGTTTCTTTTTTTTTCCAAATTTAATTTCAATATTTCACCCAGAGGTGGTATTCAGCCGGTTCTGACCACTTCTGGAGAACCAATAGCGGAAAATTTGAGTAGTTTGGAGAACCGGCCAATCCCACCTCTGACTGGCCCCGCCAACCCCATCTATTCTCTGCCTCCCATTGAGTCCCAGCTGATCGGTTGGGCCTTCTTTTGTTGCCCTGCACAGGAGAACGGAGCTGGAAAGCAGGTTAGTGGGGTGGGGAGGGAAGGGGGATTTTGCAGTAACCTTCCCCTGCCACGCCCACCAAGCTATGCCACGCCCACCAAGCCACACCCACAAAACTGGTAGTATAAAAATTTGAATCCCACCACTGGACTATAAGTATGAGGAAGCATTTTTTTTTAGTGTGTTTAAATTTAGGTAGAAGGCCTGGCGTGATTTTTCTTGCTTTCTTCGTCGTTCTCCTTGCTCCATCTTATGATTTTCTTCAACTACTTGAGAGTAAGCTTGCTTTAGGGTAAATGGAACCGCTGCATAGATTTAAAAGTCAACAAATCGTACGATATAACTGAGTGGTCAGGCCACTTCAAGGCTAGGAGCATACACCCCGATAGAATATTTATAGCTCTGGATTGAAAAGTAAAGTCCACGGAACTCCCTGAGTTTGACTGTTTTCTTGCAGACGTTTCATGACCCAACTAGGTAACATCATCAGTGCTAGAAGGGAGTGGGGTTTGTAAAGAGGAGGAAGAAGAGGAAGGGGGGGGAGGAAAAGGAATGTGGGGTCCTTGGCGCTCTCTGAGCTTAGTTAGTTTCTTGCAGATGTTTCGTTACCAAACTAGGTAACATCATCAGTGCTAAAAGGGAGTGGGGTTTGTAAAGAGGAGGAGGAAGAGGAAGAGCGGGGGGAGGAGGAGGAGGAGGACTGTGGGGTCCCTGGTGCTCTCTGGGCTCGGTTGCTTTTTTGCAGACATTTCATGACCCAACTAGGTAACATCATCAGTACTAGAAGAGAGTGGGGTTTGCAAAGAGGAGGAGGAAGAGGATTGTGAGATCTGTGGTACTTTTTGAGCTTAGTTGTTTTCTTGCAAACATTTCATTAGCCAACTAGGTAACATCATCATCAGGAAGAGGAGGAAGAGGAGGAGGAGGAGGAGGAGGAGGAGAAGGAGGAGAAGGAGGAGGACTCAAATCTTCATCTCAGTTCAGTGACCAGAAAAAAAAACACCACAATACATACCGGATACGACCTTTAACTGCGTCTGGCTTCTGTAGCACTTCATTTCCTCTCTGTTTCCCTTCTCTTTGGCGGAGTGTTGGCCTGAAAACACCTCAACATAAACAGAATATTCTCCAGAATGAGCCTGGGTTATCTGGGTCAGATGCAAGGAGCAACCCTGTTGGATCATCTGTTGTTGGTTCTCCTGTTTGTTGGACTCTTGTCCAGAATCTTGGAATTCTTTACTCACTCCAGATTCGGTTTTTTGATTCCATTCGCAGTGGTCGTACGTGTCTGGGATGCCTTGGGGAGTCATCACGACATCCTGGCCAGCCTTGGGACTTGGAGGTTGGACCTTGATACGAATTTGTTTTTCATCTGCAAATCAAGTTGATTAAAAGAACGTTCCATTATCTCAGGATGGAACTAGAAAACGGGAACGCAAGATGTGTGTTTCTGACCCTTGAGAAGAATAACCTTCTAAAAGTTATTGTTTTGATCTACCTTTAACCAGAGCCCTGGTGGTGGCCCAGTGGTTAGAATGCAGCATTGCAGGCTAACTCGGCTAACTCTGCTCACTGTCAGCAGTTCGATCCTGACTGGTTGACTCAGCTTTCCATCCTTCTGAGGTGGGTCAAATGAGGACCCCGATTGTTGGGGGGCAGTTATGCTGATTCTCTCTAACTGCTTAGAGAGGGCTGGAAAGCACCATGAAGCAGTATATAAGTCTAAGTGCTATTGCTCTTCCTTCCTTCCCCTTCCTTACTTCCTGTCATGCCCCTGTCGGAGTCTGAATCCGAGGAGGAAGACAAACAGCTGACAGGGAGTGGGAGTGTGGCTCCGTTTGGCTGTGGAGGAAACTGGGGAAGGGCAAAGTCCAGCTGGGCAGAGCAGGAGAGAGGTAGAACAAGGGAGAGGGAGTCCAGAGGAAGACCCAGGTCCACCCCCTCTTCATCCTAGGGCATGCAGGGAGGAACGGAGAAGAGAGCAACATGGGTTGCATGGCTTATGGGGGAGGAAAGGGCCCTGATTCCCTTCATTAGCCACAGCTGGGGAGGGAATTTGAAAGAGATGCAAGCTGAGTGCAGTGTCTGCTGGGAACAAACATGAGTTTATCTCGTGTTGACTTTGGTTATCTGCATTCCTGGCATCCTCCCAACCATGTTGAGTTATTGCCGTGCCTTTATGTCTGGAATCCCTTTTCCTGCCTTGCTGGACTAATTACCTCATTTTGCCTTGTTTGGACTTTAAGTTACAGTTTTTGTTGACCACGTTTTGGACTTGATTCCCTGCAGCCAAAGGCTGTTCCTGGGAGAGTTTTTCTCCAGCCAGAAGGTAACCAGGACATTGGGGGAAAATTTGGAGCTAATAAAGGGACTCCTACTGATTATCTGACTGTGTTGCCTTTGTGCCATGCCCCTTTGGGTCATCACACTTCCTTCCTTCCTTCCTTCCTTCCTTCCTTCCTTCCTTCCTTCCTTCCTTCCTTCCTTCCTTCCTTCCTTCCTTCCTCCCTCCCTCCCTCTCTCCCTCCCTCCCTCCCTCCCTCCCTCCCTCCCTTCCTCCCCCTTTGTCCTTCGACTTACAACCACAATTGAGCTCCAAATTTCTATTGCTAAGTGAGACACTGTTAGGTGAGTTTAGCCCTGACCTTCCTTGCCACAGTTAAGTAAATCACTGCAGTTGTTAAGTGGGTAACACAGTTGTGAAGTGCCTCTGGCTTCCTCCATTTTGAGTTTGCTTGTCAGAAGGTTGCAAAAGGAGATCACATGACCCTGGGACACGGCAACTGTCATAAATATGAGTCACCTGGATTTTGATCATGGGGCCATGGAGATGCTGCAACAGTCGTAAGTCTGAAAAATGCTCCTAAGTCAATTTTATCAGTGCCATTGTAACTTTGAACAGTCATTAAAGGAACCATCGTACTTTGAGGACTGCCCATAGCTAGATTTCTGCCTGTTAAATAACACACTGACCGTGTGTTTGCAAACATGCTTAACCAGGGCGGCTAAACATCTAGCAACAACAGGGGTGGAATTCAGCAGGTTTGGACCAGTTCTGGAGAACCGGTAGTGGAAATTTTGAGTAGTTCGGAGAACCGGCAAATGCCATCTCTGACTGGCCCTGCTTTCCCCATCTATCCTCTGCCTCCTGAGTCCCAGCTGATTGGCTGGGTCTTCTTTGGTTGCCCTGCCCAGGAGAATGGAGCTGGAAAGCAGGTTAGTGGGCTGGGGAGGGAATGGGATTTTGCAGTATCCTTCCCCTGTCATGCCCACCAAGCCACACCTACAGAATCGGTCATAAATTTTTTTGAATCCCACCACTGAGCAACAATATCTGTTGTTCTTCTTTCAAGTGGTGCGGTGGCCTAGAGGAGGAGCTCTCGCCCCACAGTCAGGAGGCTGTGTGTTCGATCCTAGGTAGAGGCAGATATTTCTCTCTCTCTGGGTAGAATGAGATTATATCTGCTGAATAAAACTCTGCCCTGGTGAAAGGAAGGGCATCCAGCCGGTAAACGCTCAGCTCCATTCAGTTGCCCAGATTCCACCTCACAAGGGATTAAGGAGGTCGTTAAAAGAGAATGTTCTTTCATTGCTTAGCAAACCTCTTTGCTTCATTGGCTTATACTATATTTTGCAAACCTCCGAATGCTTAGATTGTAGGTTAGGCATTGCTGGGTGAATAAAAGTCTGTGAGGTGGCTTTTGAAAACTTACCACAAAGAATCAGAAAAATGGAACCGATATAAATGGAATCTCTTGTCTGTTGCTTTGTAGGAGGAACAGTGACTTTGACTGTATACCTTCCTTGATCCGATGGCCTCAGATTTTTGATAGTCAAGGAACAATTCTGATGCACCACTACGACTTGGGAAGTATTAACCGGGGTGAATTTTGTACCGCGGGCAAAAATAATTTTGTTCCCAGAGGGTTGCGTCCACTCGCATTCTTCGAATGTCTCCTGGATATTCTCCACTACATCCAGGAGGATACTTTGACCCTGGATAGGGTGTTCAGGTATAGAAGCCACAGTTAAATTTTCCTGAGCTGACACCATCTGTAAGAGGCAGCTTAGGATGCAACCTGCAAAGAAGTAAGTAAAACCACGAAGTTATTTCTTTCTTGTAGCATCTTCTCTGCAGCTCCTGCTAAGCACACCATGCCCCACCCTGAAGTTCTCCATCAAAGGAGGGAGGTCTGAGGAGGGGACTCCATATATGGCTGCCCTCTGTGTTCAGCCCAACCCTGGACTTCCCCTTCTATTCCAATCTTGGAGTTTTGACACATTTTGACATATGATTGCATGTCAGTGCTTGAGTCAGGAGAACAAGTGATCGTCTCTCATGTGGGTGGAGAAGCACCCACCCAAGCCAATAGCCAAGTTATCTGTGGACATAAACCAGCCACTCCCCAAACAACAAGAACAACAACAGTCTGTATTTTGGTGGTAAAGGCACCAGGCTGGAAACCAGGAGACGGTGAGTTCTAGTCCCGCCTTAGGCATAAAAGCCAACTGGGTGACTTTGGGCCAATCGCCAGGAGACGGTGAGTTCTAGTCCCACCCTAGGCATGAAAGCCAACTGGATGACTTTGGGCCAGTCACTCTCTTTGAGTCCAACCCACTTCTTAGGGTTGTTGTTGTGAGAAAAGGAGGAAGTAATTAGGTATGTTGGCCCCCTTGAGTTACAAATAAACAAAATAAAATAAATAAAACAAAACAAAACAAAATAAGTAAAATAATAAAATAAATGCATAAATACATTTCTCCCCCTCTCTTGCTAGCAAGCTAGTCATAGATATCTTGAATGTAGACTACATGTACCATCCAGTTGATGGTATGTGAGAAGATTATGTTGGCTTGCAATGTAGCTTCCAGATTAGTGACCCTGACTGGATTGAGGATGTGAAAAAAAATGACCCGTGCTCTCATGAGTGAGGAAGGCAACGAAGTCTATTTCTTTCTCTTGATTAAAAAGAGAGCCAGTTTGTGTTAGTGGTAGAAACTAGGAAATCTAGTTCCTCCCCGCTTAGGGTTGTTCTCACCCTTAGTGGTGGGACCTCGAAGAAAAATGCAAGGAGTTGCCCAGATGGTCACCGGAACTCAACGCTGGCTTGAAAGCAGGCACACACACACACACACCCCAATAACAAAAACCACCTCTATTTCCTTCTCTAAAAACCTCCATTTCCTTCCCTAAAAATGCATTCTGTGGAACTCTTGATTAAAAGTCATAAAAAGTGAAACAGACCAGTATTTTGAGGGTCATCTGGTGATGATCAAAACAGAACTACAGAATTGGAAGTCTTCTAGTCTAGTTCAGTCTCTTCTAAAAAGCTCCCAGTCATGAAGCACCCACAACATCTGGTTAATTGTTCTCACTGTTAGGAAATTTCTCCTTAGTGCTAGGTTGGGTCTCTCTTTGATTAGTTTCCATCCATTGTTTCTTGTCTCCTCTTCTGGTGCTTTGGAAAATAGCTTGACCCCTTCATCCTCTCTGTGGCAGCCCCTCAAATATTGGAAGACTGCTATCATGTCACCCCTAGTTCCTTCTTTTCACCAGACCAGACATACCCAATTCCTGCAACCGTTTTTCATATATTTTAGCCTCCAGTCCCCTAATCATCTTTGTGGCTTTTCTCTGCACTCTTTCGGGAGTCTCAACATCTTTTTAATAGTGTGATGACCAAAACTAGATGCGGTATTCTAAGTGTGCTTACTAAGGCTTTATAAAGCAGTATTAATATTAATAACAGGCATAGGGAATTACGCATCACTGCACAGGAAAGGTTGTAGCTTGGCATGTACCAAGGAGTAAATGATTAAGGGCGCCTAAATTTGTAGATTACATGCGTAAATATGTACGTTGTATATTTGTGAAACTAAGGCAAAATACGTAGAAGAAAGAAGTGAAAAGAATGAGGTAATAAGGAATGGTAGTGGTGTAGCTCACTTAATTAGATTTCCCTTTTTTTTTTTGTTTAATTGTCTTAATATTTTTTCCCACTGTTTCCTTCCTTTTTTTTTTTTCTGTGCCTCGTATAATGTAAATTACCCTGATAGCAGTGATTGATATGTGAGCAAAACAGAGAGAGACTTATTAAAAAGTTTGTACTTTTCTGGACCAGAAGTTGAAAGAGGATTGTATTATTATTGTACAATGTTATTATAATGATGTGAGTAGGATTAATGTAATTAAGGCTACCAAATTGTTAATCTCATCACTATTATTTGGTATCAAAATTAATGATACCCAGATGCCACACTGTTCATGAATTTAATACTTATATATACTTACAAATAAAAAAACTTAATAAAAAGTTTTCTAACTTTTTCAGAACATGAACCATTTGCCATCTAAGGATGCTAAGAATCTGTTCCATTTTTTTCCCTTCCTTTTAGCCATATACAAAGATATACTGATTTTGTTAGATGCGCTAATCCAGAAAAAATCATTCTAATGCACTAAGCCAGGGGTGTCCAACCTTGGTAACGTTAAGCCTGGAGGACTTCAACTCCCAGAATTCTCCAGCCAGCTTTGCTGGCTGGAGAATTCTGGGAGTTGAAGTCCTCCAGGCTTAACGTTACCAAGGTTGGACACCCCTGCACTAAGCTGTCTTTAATCAGTGGACAGACCTTATGTACATGCCCCAAAGAGTAATTAAATTAATGCCAGCTTGCCTCTAAGAAGTTATAGAAGGAAGAAACCAAGTTTGCTATTTTTAGACTGACCTGCTAGAAATATAGCTGTTTGAGATCTCGAATGGCTTTGGAAAGGCTCCATGGATTCTTAGTCCTCCAGGTAAAGTCAACAGAACAAGGCGTAGGATCTTCTGAGGTCTTTCTGGATTAGCACCCTTGGTGTTGATGTGATAAAGAACCTGGCCCTTCTGCTTTTGTCAACAAAGGACGGGAAGGAAGGAAGAATTGTTACCCAAGGGGTGTGGGAGATCACAAGAACTTCCTCTCACTTTTGGGTTGTTTTCAGCAGTTACCCCACCTAAAATGACTAAGGCAGAATCTCAACATGTCTGCCACCTCACTCCAGCTCATGAGGAAGGAGATCACTGGAAATCTACCAGCAATCACCTTGTATGTCTCAAGATTCCCCCCCCCCCCAAACAGTTTTTGGATTCACGTAGATGTGGTTTGACCGTTGGATATGTCAGCTTGGAATTGCTTCGTTCCCCTTGCAGGGAAGGATAACCTGTTGCGTAGTTTGCACTGGGAAGGATGGGGACACATGGTTTATGGGCCAAAGTAGACCTCTGAAGTTTTGCATTGCGCAGAGTTTCTGCAAAGAAAAAATATATTTTTTTCCTGCCATGCAGTCCTTTTCTAGGTTAGTTCGCTTTGGACAGAGGGACAGGCAACATATAAATGGAACAAATCAACAAAGAAACAAAGAAGTGTATTATTTTCTCCACCTTGCTTTTACTTCAGCACAGGCTGAGGAAATATTTTTTTTTAAATTTGATTTGTCAGTCACTTACAAGATAATATGTACAAGAATAACATGAGTATGAATATAGGAAATAGGTATGAATAATTGGGGACAATAGGACAGGGACGGTAGGCATGATGGTGCACTTATGCAGGCCCTTTACAGACCTCTTAGGAAGGGGGTGAGATCAATAGTGGATAGTTTATGGGTAAAGGAGTAGGAGTTAGAGAATGTAACAATAGAGTCAGGTAGTGCATTCCAGGCATTGACCACTCTGTTGCTGAAGTCGTACTTTCTGCAATCAAGTTTGGAGCGGTTTACATTGAGTTTGTATCTGTTGTGTACTCTTGTATTGTTGCAGTTGAAGCTGAGGTAGTCGTTGATTGTAGCAGATAATTTTGTGTACTACGCTTAAGTCGAACCATAGTTCTAGGTTGTCCAAGCCCAAAATTTCAAGCGTGGTGGTGTAAGGTATTTTGTCGCAAGCAGAAGAGTGGAGGACTCTTCTCGTGACATACTTCTGGACTCGCTCAATTGTATTAATGTCTGATATACAGTGCGGATTCCAGACATATGGGCTGTATTCGAGTATTGGTCTAGCAAAGGTTTTGTATGCCCTAGTTAGCAATTCAGTGTTACTGAAGGAGGAGCTTTGTAAGATTAGATTTGCAACTCTTAATGCCTTTTTGGCAATGCTGTTGCAGTGAGTTCTGGCGCTTATGTCGTTTGATATGAGTACTCCCAGGTCCTTGACAGAGTGAGGGTTGTCAACGAGGTCATATCCGCCTAGGTTATATTTGGTGTACTGATGTTTCTTTTTCTACCAGTGTGTAGGACAGAGCATTTGTTGGTCAAGATTTGAAGATGGTTTGGTGGTGCTGATATTACCTCTTTAGACCGCACTGGTGAGGTCACACTGGGATCCATTCTTGTCACAAAAAAAGCCCTGGAAAGAGTTCAGGGAAGAACTAGAAATAAGGTAAAGGGGTCTGGAGGCCAAACTGTATGATGAATAGTTGAGGGAAACAAGCAGGTCTACTCTAGTCAAATGAAGAGAAGGATTAGAGGTGACATGATGGCAGTCGTCTAATACTTGAGGGGCTGCCACAGAGAAGAAGGATTTGAGATCTTCTACAAACCACCTGACAAGAAGTAACAGGTGGAAGATCATTAAAGGGAGATCCAACCTAGAACCAAGGAGGAATTTCCTGATAGCAAGAACAATTAACCAGTGGAACAGCTTACCTCCAAAAGTCGTGGGTGCTCCATCACTGGAGGTCTTTAGAGATTCTAATATAATTTGGGATGAACACCCTTTGCATGGCGCGGGGGTAGGAATGGATATCCCGAGGAAAAAATGGCAGACTACAGGAACCAGGAGCACCACCTAGGTAACCTTGAGGACACAGATAAACCTCCAAGTACTTCAACGACCCTCTAAAAGGATGCAAATGACTTGTGGACTTCAACTTGCCAAGGTTGAGAAATACTACCATAGTAAAATGCAACCCAGTTTTCTCACCTCCTCTTCGCCCCTTGGCCAGTTGCACAATTGCAAACCTGAGGTCCGTGTGGCAATAAATAGCTATAAGCTTTGTGGAGAAGATTGAGCAAGGCGTTTTCTGTTAGCGAGTTCATTTCCCCATCCATCGTCCCCCTCGTCTTGACCACAGGCCCAATGAACGCCTTGGAAAAACCAATAGAAACACTGGAAAGATGAGAGAAATAAGTTGTGTCGTCTTCTCTACCTCGGCAGATGGTTTCCCCATCTGGCGGCCATGTTAGAATGTGTCCTCCTCAGTGGGATTTTGTGTTTAACGGGCTCTTCACAGGGGCCACGTTTAGATTGTCAGGCATTTTGTAACCTGGAAAACGATAAGTCATGTAGGCCCAAAACTCGGTTTCCTGACAACATTTCTTAACTGTTAAAACGGGGAAACGGTCGATCCGTAGACACTGAGCTTGTCCATTCATTTCCTTCAAGACGAACTAGCTTCAATTAGTAGCGGTTATTAGGATGAAGGTGAGGGTCTCAACACAGCTGCAGTCCTCGACTTGCAACTATCCATTTAGTGACTGTTCAAAGCTACAATGGCACTGGGGAAAAAAAAGTGACTTACGACCATTTTTCACATGACTGTGAAAAAATGTTCACAGGAATTTTTCAAAAAAAATTCACATGAATTTTTCAAACATTTGTCACATGAATTTTTCAAAAAAAAAAAATTTGCATGAATTTTTCAAAACCTTTTTGGATGAATTTTTCAAAACCTTTTTGCATGAATTTTTCAAAACTTTTTCGCACAAATTTTTCAAAAAAATGTCCACAATGTTTTCAATTTCCACACCAATTTCAGTATCCTTACAGTCATGTGGTCAAAATCCAGATGCTTGGCAACTGACTCACATGTATGATGCCTACCATGTCCCGTGGGGGGGGGGAAGGAGGTGTCAGGTGATCCCGTTTAGCGACCTTCTGACCATCGAAGTCATTGCGGAAGCCAGATTCACTTAACAACCATGTTACTAACTTAACAGCTGCAGTGATTCACTTAACGGCTGTGGCAAGAAAGGCTGTAAAATGAGACAAACCTCACTTGACTAAGCTGCCTTTGCTTCGCAATAGAAATTTCAGGCTCAATCGTGGTCGTAAGTCGAGGACGACCTCCACAAGGCTCCCACATTTTTTTTAACTGGACTTCAGAATTGTGTGTGTTTCGTTTCCAGATCGCAAGCAATTCATCCGAGTGGACTCTATGGGGGTCCTTCAAGGCTGTAGGGCCACAATTGAGCCCAACATGTAGGTTGCTAAGAGAGAAATTCGTTCTGCTCCATTTTACGACTTTTCTTGCCACGTTTGTTAAGTGAATCACTGCAGTTGTTCAATGAATTACACGGTTGTTAAGCGAATTATGGCTTCCCCATTGACTTTGCTTGTCAGAAGATCACAAAAGGGGATTGCATGAACATTGCTATCAGGGCTCCGGCAGTTACCCCCATTTAAATCATGAGTCTGGAGCCAAACTTCCAAAACTTAAAGAAGATTTATTAGGAGTAAACATGCAGGTGCTGCCTGGGTGTAGCCAACTCTGAGGCACATCATTCATTGTCACCCTTGACCCTGGTTCCCCCCCACCCCTCTGGGTTTATCATAATTCATATTCTCCAATGGGACACATTCATAGCCCAGAGTCATCAATCATGTTCTCCAGTTAGAATTTTGCGCGGCAAAAACTTTGGTCACCTAGTTACTATCTTTGAAAACATTTATGGAATGCACTTTCTATTTCCAAGCTGCCGCACTGCTCCCCCCTCCCTTTCTGTTGGCAACTCTAAAAAGACCATTTTATGAGTTGACACTGCACCTGTCACAAAGGTGGCAGCCCAGAAGCCTCAAAGAATCTGAATATAAATCACCTGACCGTGGGGATGCTGCAATGGTCATAAGTGTGAAAAATGGTCATAAGTGTGAAAAACGGTCATAAGTCACATTTTTCTGGGCCGTTGGAACTTCAGTGAATTGTAAGTCAAGGACTACCTGCAATAACAACATTGGGCTCTCATTGTCAAGGAGGGACAGATATAGGTAGTCCTTGACTTACTATCACAATTGGGCCCAGAATTTATGTTTGCTAAGCAAGACAGTCGCTTAACAAACTGTTGTAACTCAAGGACAGCCTGTAGTTCACTGAACATGTTACTAGCTGCAGTGATCTGCTTAAGGTTGTGGTTTTATGACCACAACGGAGCCCAAAATTTCCAATGAGTTTTGCCTCGTTCTGTGACCATTCCTGCCCCTGCTGTTAAGCGAAACACTGCCATTGCTAAGTGCCTCCAGTCTCACAAGGCTCTTCTAAGCTTGTATCCCAAGCGCCCCAGCTGATCTGCAAAACACAACAGCGAATTGTATCATCCCGGGTGACTAAGGCTCTATCGCAAACAGGATAAATCTACAACACAAAAAAAATTGCCAAATTCCTGTCCAGGATAACACGCAAACTTGCTTCATTTCCATTTCCTTTCGCTGATCTCTTCTAACCGTTTCCTTCTCACCCCCCACTTCCTCTTCTCTTCTAGGCGGGGTTGCTTGTCGGAAAGGATCGTTTTTCCTGTTTCTGACACCTGGGTGTGAATCAGATCCACGGCGGGTTTATGATCATGATAAAGATTGGGTTGATAACTCAGGGAGAGCAGTAAAAGAGGAGGGAAATTTAATCCGCCCGTTCCCTACAGGCGGTCCTTTACTTACAACCGTTCGTTTAGTGACTGTTTGAAAGGAGAACAGGGCTGAACAAAATGACTTAGGACTGTTTTTCTTATTTTTTTCTTATTGTTTTAGAGTCGGAAGGGACCTTGGAGGTCTTCTAGTCCAACCCCATTCTGAAGCAGGAAACCCTATACCCATGATGGTGAACTTATGGCACGCGTGCCACAGGTGGCACGCAGAGCCATTTGCGTGAGCACGCAAACCCCAGCCAAACTTACCTACACTGTGCATGCGCGCAGCTGATTTTTCGGCCCATTTGAGGCCGTTTTGCCCTCGCAGAGGCTTGAGGAAGCCTCTGCGGCCTCAGGAGGCCGAAAAACGGGTCTTCCAGAAATACTGGAAGTTCCAAAAAGGGCCTGTTTTCAGCCTCAGGAGGCTCCAGAGGCTTCCCTCGAGCCTCCAGGAGGGCAAAAATGGCCTTCCCGGGCTCCAGAGGCCCTCCGGAGGCTGAAAACGGGCCCTTCTGGTATTTCCAGAAAGCCCTTTTTTCGGCCTCCAGAGGCTCCAGAGGCTTCCTCGAGCCTCCAGGAAGGCAAAAATGGATTTCCCCGGGCTCCAGAGGCCCTCCGGAGGCTGAAAACGGGCCCTTCTGGTATTTCCGGAAGGCCCGTTTTTCGGCCTCCCGAGGCTCAGAGGCTTCCTCGAGCCTCCAGGAAGGCAAAAATGGATTTCCCGGGCTCCAGAGGCCCTCCGGAGGCTGAAAACGGGCCCTTCTGGTATTTCCGGAAGGCCCGTTTTGCCCTCCCGAGGCTCCAGAGGCTTCCTCGAGCCTCCAGGAAGGCAAAAATGGATTTCCCGGGCTCCAGAGGCCCTCCGGAGGCTGAAAACGGGCCCTTCTGGTATTTCCAGAAGGCCCGTTTTCGGCCTCCCAAGGCTGCAGAGGCTTCCCTCGAGCCTCCAGGAAGGCAAAAATGGACTTCCCGGGCTCCAGAGGCCCTCCGGAGGCTGAAAACGGGCCCTTCTGGTATTTCCGGAAGGCCCGTTTTCGCCTCCCGAGGCTGCAGAGGCTTCCCTCTGGGAGGGTGAAAACGGCCTCAAACAGGCCAAAAATCAGCTGGGAGGCATGCACATGCACAGTGCAGGTAAGGGGGCGGGGGGTGTTGCGTGCACATGCGCAGGGGGGGATGGGGCGCATTGCATTGTGGGTGCTGGCACGCGCGCACTTTCGGCACACTCACAACAAAAAGGTTCCCCATCACTGCCCTATCCCGTTTCAGACAAACTCTTCCAGTGTTTATTTAAAACTTCTGGTGTTCTCAGTTAATGACTGTTCCAGCATCCCCATGGTCCCGTGATCAAGAGAGCATCAAGGACCCCACAGTCCTCTTCCTCCTCCTCCCTCCCTCCCACAAATCCCAATCCCCTCTAGCACTGATGTTGTTACCTAGTTTGGTATAGAAACGTCTGCAAGAAAAGAACCAAACTTCAAGAGCACCAAGGATTCCACACTTCATCCCCCGAGTGACATATATTCTCTTCTATCAGAGCTAAATTATGCCAACTAAAAGTCTACGGAGGTTCCTGTCTCTGAGGGGTGGCGTTAGAAGACCATTTTCAAGGTCTATTTCATTGACCACCTGAGGAATTCTCAACCTTCTTCTTCCCTTTCTTCAGTACGATTACTTGTTCCTCTCATCAAGGAAGACCAGAACCCTCAACATCTGTAGGGATGGGAACCAAGAAAGGAAGGCCTGTGTGTTATGTCTCACCTGTGCAAACGAAGTGAGAAGTCCAAATTTCCAAATGAATATAAACAAGCAAACAAGTCCAGTAATGACAGGGTTAAATTCCTTGAGCCGAGAAAGTTCTTGGCAGTCTCACACAAGCTGTCTGCCAAGTCCGACAATAAAGCAAGAACATAAATCACAAGCTATCGCCACACACAGAATCTTCCGAAGCTTCTCTCACAAATTAACACGTTGTCCCGAACAAGTTCTCAGAGCGAACACACCCACTTTTATTCCCTGTGGGGCGTGTCAGTCCCTCATCTCAGTCTCTGATTCGTCCTTTCTTTCTGCGTTGCAACTCGCACTTTTTCCTGCACCGTTGCCTCGCATCAAGCCAGCATTCCTCAGCTTGATCTTCAGTCAGAGACTCTGATGTGCTCTCCTGATTATCTGCCGACACCTGAGGCACAATCAGGGAGGAAGGTCTTGCCGAAGAGGAAAGTCCTGGGGAGGAAGGCAATTCCAAATCCTCTAACAAAGCAGGCTCAAACCTCAGAGCCAAATCCTCCTCTTCCTCATTGTCCAAGTCCTCGACCTCTGACAAAGCAGGCTCAAACCTCTGAGCCACAACACCTGTGAATAGGAGCCAATGTTGTAATCTGAAGGTTGGACCCTCTCAAGGATACCCCAAAACCCAAACCCAAGCTCTGGTTGAAGAAGAAACCTCCAGAAGTCTGTTCTGGGAAGTCTTATTTTCAGGAGCAAATCCTAGAGGTTCATTTTGTCTCCAGATCCAAGTGGGTTTCCTGCTGCCCAAATGGCACTGGGCGGTCTTTAATGGTTTTATTGAGATGTCCAAGTTGATGGCATGTTTCTTTTTAGGAGAGCTATAATTCCTAAAGTCCACAAAGGATGGCAGAGTTTTTTTTCCCCGTATTGGCAATCTTCGGGATGTGGTCTCGGTTTTAGACCTCAACGTGTTTTTCTGGAATTATGCAGGGTGGGGGGGAGGAGGCTGCTACTGGTTCACACCGGTTCGAGCGAACCGGATGTTAATTTTACATCCGGTTCGCTGAACTGGTCATTGCAACGACTGGCTGGCCCCACACTACCCCCTAACCCTCCCCTCCCAGGAGTCTCCACACAGCCCATTTTGGATCTCAGGTAAGTACAGGGCCCGCATGGAGGTTCGGGGAGGGTGAAATGATCCCGTTTCTGGCCTCCAAAGAGCCCCTGAAGAGCCTCCGGAGCCCGAGGAGGGCAAAAACAGACCCCCGCCATGGTGCAGGAGGCCGACTTAGGCCATGCCCACCCAGCAACTGGGCAGAGAATGGGTTGCTAAATTTTTTTGAAACCCACCCCTGGAATTAAGTCATGGAAAGAAGAAGTAATCTTGAAGGCCCCACAATGACCAAACATTTGTCATGCATGGCATCATGACCCCAAACACCGGTCTTTCATAGTTGTTGTCCAGCAACAGACGCAAATATATAAGTCACAGGGTAGACATTGGGAAGTCACAATATATATTTTGTCATGTCCCTGTTTTCCTCATTGTACGTGCTTATGAGTGTGGTCCTTCTGGTTTTTAATTTTACTTTTTAAAGGACCAGGCTGTAATCCATCAGGTTGTTGTCTGCGAACAATTGTGGGCTGAATCCATGAACTCCATAACTCCATTTTGAAAAGGAGGAGCGGATCATAATTTCTCTAGATTAGACGAAGGTTTGCGATTTTGTTTTTTGTTATTGTTTTCAAAACAGGAGTATTCAAATAATTTCTTGAACCCTTGCTCTGCTCAGAATTATAGTGCATAAGTTTCAATAGCATGCCTAAAGAAGGAAGAGAAAAGGGGAAGTTAAGATAAGAGAATAAATATTTTTATTCTGCATTTCTACACCAATAAAACAGGTCAGGGACATAATTTTTAGAAGTTTGTGAACAGGTTTAGAATTTTAAGAGAACTTGAGGGACAGTTTCTCAACATGGTTTGAAGTAGAGGTTTGCTAGTTTCTAATCTTCCCCTTCCCTCTTTCTTTCTTTCTCTCTTTCCTTCCCTCCATCCTTTCCTTCCCTCCCTTTCTTTCTTACTCTCTCTTTCCTTCCTTCCCTCTCTCCTTCCTTCCTTCCTTTCTTTCTCTTTCTCTTTCCTTCCTTCCCTCCCTCCTTCCTTTCCTTCCTTCCTTCCTTCCTTCCTTCCTTCCTTCCTTCCTTCCTTCCTTCCTTCCTTCCTTCCTTCCTTCCTTCCTTCCTTCCTTCCTTCCTTCCTTCCTTCCCTCCTTCCCTCCCTCCTTCCTTCCTTCCTTTGAATATGGATCAGATGATCATAGTGTCAGGATTCTGGCAGTTACCCCCATTTAAATTATGAGTCTCGAGCCAAACTTCCAAAACTTCAAAAGGATTTATTGGGAGTTAACATGTCCAGCACTGCCTGGGTGTAGCCGACTCCGAGACACATAATTCATTGTCAGTCACCCTTGACCCTGGTTTCCCCCCGCACCCCGTGGGTGTATCATAATTCATATTCTCCAATGGGACACCTCCATAGCCAAGAGTCATCAATCATGCTCTCCAGTTAAAATTTTGCACGGCAGAAACTTCGGTCACCTAGAAACTATCTATGAAAACATTCATGGAATGCAGTTTCAGTTTTGCAAACTTCTACACTGCTCCCTCCTCTCTTTCTGTTGGCAACTCTACAAAGACCAGAGAAATATTTTATGAGTTGACACATAGGAATGCTACAAAGATCATAACTTCCTAAGTGTGAAAAACGGTCATCAGTCACCTTTTTTCAATGCAGTTGTAACTTTGAACAGTCAATAAATGAACTGTTGTAAGTCGAGAACCACCTTTGTTTGATCATTCCTGTCCTGGTCTGATCATTTTGCCTGGGCAGGAAGAGTTTTTTTTCCTTTCGATTTTAGGAAAGATTTTTGTTTATTTATTTTAAAAAAGATAAATTACGGAAATTACCTTGGAGCGGAATTTAACTGCCAATGTGAAAACATGCCTACAAGAGCAATGAACCCCAGCAGGGAACCCACAACGATTCCAGCTGTTTTCTTTCCAGCCAGCGTGATATTCCTAGCCTCTGTGTTCTTTCTTGGAGATTCTAAACACAAAAACAAAAAAAAAACAAGATGAACTGATGGGTGGCTTATAATCGTAGGTTAAACATCATTCTTTCTTATTGATAGTCCTTGACTTATGACCACAAGGGATTCACCTCACTTGAAGCCTCCGATCGGCTTGCAAACGACTTTTCGCACCGTTTCCCGCACCGTTCCATCGGTGTGAAGTGCATTCACAAGCCAACGGGAGTCTCGCAGCAAGGCGATTTGCTGCCATTGCAAAGCAATGAGAAACCGCTTACTCACAAGAAACACAGACCCTTCCTTATTTAAGTCAGGGCAGGAACAGCCAGTGGTGGGATTCAGCTGGTTCGCAGCACTTCAGGAGAAGTGGTTGTTAACTTTCTGACCAGTTTGGTGAACTGGTTGTTGGAAAAAATCATGAACAAATAATTCCCTCAATGCTGTCCAACTATTTACTAGGTCTGCACTACTATTACTATTAATCTTCTCATCCCTCCTTATCACCCAGACTCTCCCAGTTGGGACTGTATGACTGTAACTTTGTTGCTTGTATCCTTATGATTTATATTGACTGTTCCCTAGTATGATTTGATTGGTTATTTGTACCCTATGGCTATTATTAAGTGTTGTACAATATGATTCTTGACAAATGTATCTTTTCTTTTTATGTACACTGAGAGAATTTGCACCAAGACAAATGCCTTGTGTGTCTAATCACGCTTGGCCAATAAATAATTCTATTCTATTCTATTCTATTCTATTCTATTCTATTCTATTCTATTCTATTCTATTCTATTCTATTCTATTCCATTCCATTCCATTCCATTCCATTCCATTCCATTCCATTCCATTCCATTAAATCATTGCTTTATTCCTATTCTATCCTATTCTCTATTCTATTCCATTCCATCCTGTCTATTCTATTCTATTCTATTCTATTCTATTCTATTCTATTCTATTCTATTCTATTCTATTCTATTCTTCGAACAATCACTAAGCAAACTGTTGTAAGTCGAGGACTACCTGTATTTGATATTTGGGTGTAGAACAGCCTGCTGACTATATCTGCAGGTCTTCCTATCCCAATGGGAACCATTGGCTCCCTTTGAGGGCTACCTAGGAACTTAGAAAGAAGTTGAGAAGCTGGCTGGGACTTGCAACACAAAATGGAAACAATCCCACAGCCACAGAGAATTGGGTGTTGCTTTGTCTTTTTCAGGAACGGAGTTCCAGAGTTAGGTCTCATGATTATCCATCCATGAATAGAGTGGGCAAGGATGAAATTGGAACCAATGGGTCAAGTATAAGATCACTTTGCGCCCCAGGCTGGACATAGGAGAAGGAGTGTCAGAATCCGTGGTGGAGAGAAAAGAGGGGTCAGCCTAGAGTCCCTATGTAGCCACAAGCAAACTAAGTTGAGCCCCCTTTGAATTCCATTGACCACGAGCAAACTAGGTTCAGCCATCCTTGAGTGCTGTTGACCACAGGCAAATTAGATTCAACCCTCCTTGACTGCCATTGATAACAGGTAAATGAGGTTCAACCCTTTTTGAGTGCCGTTGATCACAGGCAAACTAGGTTCAACCCTCCTTGAGTGTCATTGACCACAATCAAACTAGGTTCAACCCTCCTTGACTGCTGTTGATCACCGGCAAACTAAGTTCAACCCTCCTTGACTGCCATTGATAACAGGTAAATGAGGTTCAACTCTTTTTGAGTGCCGTTGATCACCGGCAAACTAGGTTCAACCCTCCTTGAGTGTCATTGACCACAATCAAACTAGGTTCAACCCTCGAGTGCTATTGATCACAGGCAAACTAGGTTCCACCCTCCTTGAGTGTCATTGACCACAAGGAAACTAAGTCCAACAATCTTTGAGTGCCATTGACCCTTAATTGACTCTAAGCAGGTGCTGACCATTAACCGAGAAGATTCTTGTGCATAGACTGTAGCAATACACCAGTTTAACTGAACCTTTATGTGTGAACCTGATCATTCATGCCTGACCCTGAACAACAGAATGAGGGTTAGGTCCATGAGAGAAAAAAGCTAGGATCCCATTACGCCTTTCTTCAAACTTTGTGCCCTCCGAAAATATCAATCAGGAATCATTCTTTACTCAGCGCAGCCCTTACCTGGTTTGCGCAAAAGGTAAGTACAATTTTAAAGCTGTCCAGGATGCTGTAGAAATATGAAAGGATCCCATATCTATTTACCTGTGATTTGTAACAACACTTCACCTTTATCGTAGGCATTTTGGACAGTTCTTTTTTTTAGGATTGCATAGAAACCATTGTCCCTGAATGTTAAATTAGTGATGCTCAAAGAGCAATCCAGTTGTATCTGCTCACGCCCCGTATAAGCGTTGCTGTAATTGACTCTAAGAATGGGGGACGTTTGGTAGGTCAGGATTTCATTCTTCTTCTGGATGGGACCACGATACCACCAGCAGAGAGAGACGTTCTCCATGCTTCCCACTGGGATGAAGGTGACTTCCTTCCCTACGGAGGGTCTCGGCGGTACCGTCTTGATGGAAATATAAGTGTTCCTAGCTTGAGACACAAAGATGCAAGATGAACTTAGAAGATAACCTATGAAGATGGAGAGAGAGAGAGAGAATGGGGTGGGGTGGGGAGACAGAGAATAAGACAGAGAATAAGACAGAGAAAGAGAGAATGAGAGAGAAAGAGAGAATGAGAGAGAAGAGAGATAGATGGAGAGAAAGAATAAGACAGAGAAAGAGAGAGAATGAGAGAGAGAGAGAGAGAGGGATGTAGAGAGAATAAGACAGAAAGAAAATGAGAGAGAGAGAATGAGAAGAATGTGAGAGAGACAGAAAATGAGAAAGAATGAGAGAGAGAGAGAGAAAGAGAGGGGGGGAGAAAGAATGAGAGAATGAGAAAGAGAGAGAGAGAATGAGAGAGAGAGAGAGAGAGAATGAGAAAACAAGAAAAAAGAGAAAGAAAGAGAGAGAGAAAGATTAAGACAAAGAAAGAGAGAGAATGAGAGAGAGAAAGAGAGAGAAAAAGAGAGGTGGAGAGAGAATAAGAAAGAGAGAATGAGAGAGAGAACAAGACAGAAAGAGAGAGAGAGAAAGAGAATAAGACAGAAAGAGAATGAGAGAGAGAATGAGAAAGAATGAGAGAGAGAGGGAATGAGAAAGAATGAGAGAGTGAGAGAGAGAAAGAGAATGAGAAAGAGGGAGAAAGAGAATGAGAGAATGAGAAAGAGAGAAAGAGAATGCGAATGAGAGAGAGAGAGAAAGAAAGAGAATTAGAAAATGAGAAAAAAGAAAGAGAGATGGAGAGAAAGAATAAGACAAAGAAAGAGAATGAGAGAGAGAGAACGAGAGAAGGAGAGAAGGAGAAAAGAGAAAGAGAGAGAGAGAGAGAGTCATTAATATGGGCCAGTTGCCAAGCGTTCCAATTTTGATCATGTGACCCTGGAGATGCTGTAACGGTTGTAAGTTCACATCACTTTTTTCAGTGCTGTTCTAACTTCAGTCACTAAACGAACTTTTGTAAGACGAGAACTACCTGTACTCTAAAGTGAAATCTGTCTTGCTAAGGAAGCTGCAGTACGACTCCTGTGTATTTAGTCTGCCCTTTTCTGCAGAGTGTCTTTCACCCCAGACCACAGCCAGCCAGCCCAAGGAGCCCCATTCTTTTACCTGCCAAGACCATTGCTGGCCAGAGCTGTCTTTGTCCGAAGGACCAGCCTGGTTCCAAGCAGCCTCTCCTTGATACTTCAACCTCTCTCTGGAACTGGAGGCTACGAGACATGATGGAGGATTATTTTTCACCCTGCCAAATTCTTTGGGAGGCTTAGTGGAATCTTGTCCACTTAGTATCTCGGGATCTTTTCTGGTTTAAAGGGCAGCATCTTCCCTCCCTACTTGACCCCCCCAACACACACCCAGGTCACAAAAAGAGGTAATAAAGCAGAGGTGTGAACTAAGCTGACCTGGGAGAGTCTCAGTTTTGGAGATGTCCAACTATGAGCATTTGAACCCCGGACCTCTCAGAGGCCATGGGGATGTGGCTGAGGATATTATGACATCCTCAGGATCTGTTTGGTGGTCTATTTTTAGGGAGATAGATTTAGGTCTGGATTTGGATTCAGACTCAGATGTTCTAGATTCAGATGTAGAGAGTCAGCAATAAATTCAAATTTTGGTTTAGATTTAGATGTAGGGTTTGGGTTTGGGTTTAGAGTTTAGGGTTTAGAGTTTAGGGTTTATGTATAGCATTTAGATTTAAATTTAGGGGTTTGGGTTTAGAGTTTAGGGTTTAAGGTTTAGGTGTAGAATTTAGATTTAGATGTATGGTTTGGATTTAGAGTTTAGGGTTAGGGTTACGGTTAGGGTTTAGATTTAGGGTTTAGAGTTTAGGGTTTAGGTGTAGAATTTAGATTTAGATTTAGGGATTTAGTTTAGAGTTTAGGGTTAGGGTTTAGAGTTTAGGGTTTAGGTTTAGGTATAGAATTTAGATTTGGATTTAGGGTTTAGGGTTTAGAGTTTGGGGTTTATGTATAGCATTTAGATTTAAATTTAGGGGTTTGGGTTTAGAGTTTAGGGTTTAGGGTTTAAGGTTTAGGTGTAGAATTTAGATTTATATTTAGATTACATTTACCAGTAGATACAAAGGCAGGTTCAGATTCAGAGGAAAATTCTGATTCTGATGCAGATTTAGCTTAGATTCAAATATAGATTCAGATTTAAATTCAGATTTAGTTTTAGATTCAGATGTGGGTTGAGATTTAGATTTAGTTGAAGCTTCAGATGTAGCTGCAGATTCAAACCACTTAAGGCACCCATTTTTTCCCTTACAACTCCTCCCAGTCATGAAAAATTAATCCAATTTTGGAGGGCTCGTTAAACAACGAAAAGTGAAACAACCAACAAGCTGAATTAACGGGCGCACGTAGCTAGGAAAGTTATATGTATTCATTCAATTAATTTTAATTCAATTAATGAGCCCAACAATGTTACATCATCAACAAATAAATATTTGTTCTTCAGGATGATTGCTCCCTGATTTTTTTTTGCAATGTAAAATAGTATCTGTTGAACCAGGAAATACTTAGGTCTGCTGTCGGCACTTGGGGGTTAATAATGTCCAAAATATGCACCATTCAAAATGTATGGAGGATGAAACAGGTCATTCTTGACTTATAGCAGTTCATTTAGTGGCTGTTCGAAGTTACGACAGCACTGAAAAAAGGGGCATGCATTTCTTATCCCAGTTTGATGCCCAAAGCACACCTTCATCAATATATTCAGGTAGAGGGTAAAGGTTCTCCTCACACATCCGTGCTAGTCATTTCCAGCTCTAGGGGGCGGTGCTCATCTCCATTACAAAGAGCCAGCGTTGTCCGAAGACGTCTCCATGGTCATGTGGCCAGCATGACTAAATGCCTTCGAAGGCGCATGGAACACTGTTACCTTCTCACCAAAGGGGTCCCTATTTTTCTACTTGCATTTTTACCCGTTTTCGAACTGCTAGGTTGGCAGAAGCTGGGACAAGTAACGGGAGCTCACTCCATTACACGGTGCTGGGGATTCAAACCGCTGAACTGCCGACCTTTCTGATCCACAAGCTCAATGTCTTACCCTCTGAGCCACCATGTCCAATACATGAAAAGGAGCTAAATCATCATTCTAATTACAGCAGTTGGAACAGTATCTCCATGGGGGTTAAGGATGTTGGGCTGCTATCAGAGGGACCCTGAGTTCGAGTCCTGCTTTAGGCACGAAGTCCTTTGGATGACTTTGGAACAAGTTCAGTCCTCGGAAGAAGGCAAACTACTTCCCAAAAAGTTGCCAAGGAAATGACAGGCAGTGACAAGGAGTCGAGAATTTCTCCAAGGACCACAACAAAAACAGCACAAATAACTTTCTGTAAAACCACGCTACACATACAACCACGCTACACATACGACTTACAACTTTAGTGACTGTTCAAAGTTAAAATGGCACTGAGAAAAGGACAATTTTTCACATTTACAATCCTTACAATCCTAATTCCCACAACATTATCAACTTATTTATTAAGATTGTGCCTATCTCTTCCCACTTATGACTATAACCATGTTGCTTCTATCTTTACAATTTGTATTGTTTTATTTGTTTCCTAGTATGATTTGATTGCTTATTAGTATCCTATCACTATCATAAGTGTTGCATCTTATGATTCTTGATGAATGTATTTTTTTCCTTTATGTCCACTGAGAGCATTTGCACCAAGACAAATTTCTTGTGTGTCCAGTTCACACTTGGCCAATCAAGAATTCTATTCTATTCTATTCTATTCTATTCTATTCTATTCTATTCTATTCTATTCTATTCTATTCTATTCTATTCTATTCTATTCTATTCTATTCTACTCTACTCTACTCTACTCTACTCTATATTTCATTCTATTCTCTATTCTATTCTATTCTATTCTATTCTATTCTATTCTAGTCTAGTCTAGTCTAGTCTAGTCTATTCTATTCTAGTCGTCTAGTCTAGTCTAGTCTATTCTCTATTCTATTTTCTATTCTATTCTATTCTATTCTATTCTATTCTATTCTATTCTATTCTATTCTATTCTATTCTATTCTATTCTATTCTATTCTATTCTATTCTATTCTTACAGCATCCCTGCGGTCACGTGATCAAAATTCGGACTCTTGGCAACTGACTCGTATTTATGACAGTTGCATTGTCCCAGGGTCACGTGATCCCCGTTTCACTACCTTCTGACAAGCAAAGTCAACGGGAAAGCCACTTAGCGACCGTGTGGCGAACTTAAACCATGGCAGTGATTCACTTAACACCGACAAGAAAGGCAGTGAAATCGGGCAAAATTCAATTAACAACTGTTAATAAACGTGCTCTGCAGCGGAAATTTTGGGCCTTGGTTGTGGTCATAAGTCGAGATGTACCGATATAAGGAAATAAACATAACATGGTGTCAACTAAAAAATACTTCTTTGGTCTTTTTGGTTGCCAGCAGAAAGGGAGTGGGGGAAAGTAGTGCATTCCTCAAATGCTTCAGATAATTGCTAAGCAGCCGGAGCTGATGGCGCGCAAGATTATTACCGGAGAGCATGATTGATGACTCTTGGCTATGGATGTGTCCCATTGGAGAATATACATCCAGGGGGTGGGGGGAAGACCAGGGTCAAGGGGGAAATGAATGATGTGTCTTAGTGTCAGCTGCACCCAGATAATGCCGACATGGTCACTCCTAATAAATCATTTATTTTTTACTCTGAGAGATGCGGCTAGAGATTTATGATTTGAATGGGGGTGTATTGTCAGAGCCTTGACACGTGGATTGTAAGTGGCCCAGGGTTAGCTTTGCATGGCTTTTCAGTTTAATAACAAGCAAGCAATCGAGCAAACAAACAAACTCCCTGGAAAATAAATTTGGGTCCAGTCCAAGTTTGGTCACAAAGTCTTTTATTTCATCAATACAGGTGATGGATTCTTTTGTGCCTGAGGACTCTGGAGGGTTAGAAATGTTGACTTTTGGAGTTACCAGGAGGTCCCTCAATATTTTGTTGTTAGGTCCCTGTAGATGGCATCTTCCTTGGCGGTGGGGGAGAAGGATGGGCAAATGGTCTCTGAGGCTGGTGGCTGATGGTTAGACGAGGGTGTTACCAGGCTACAGTAATCTTCATTTTCTTTTTCATAATCTGGAAGGCAATGTTATTAGTGGTTATTACCGAGCCATGGTGGTGCAGTGGTTAGAGTGCGGTACTGCAGGCTACTTCTGCTGACTGCCGGCTGGCTGCAATTTGGCAGATCGAATCTCAGCAGGCTCAAGGTTGACTCAGCCTTCTGTCCTACAGAGGTGGGTAAAATGAGAACCCAGATTGTTGGGGGGAAATAGGCTGTAAACTGCTTACAGAGGGCTGTAAAGCACTGTAAAGTGGTATATAAGTGCTATTGTTCTTTGTTTTCCCCTTCCTCTTCCTTCCTCCCTCCCTCCCTCCCTCCCTCCAGGTGTGGGATTCAAATTTTTTAACAACCGATTCTGTGGGCATGGCTAAGTTGGTTGGCGTGGCTGTTATTGGCTGGGCGTGGCCAACTCAATATCACTCACATCGAGGCACGCATCTCCTCGCCTGGCCTCTCATGACTGTGGGGATGCTGCAATAGTTGTAAGTGTGAAAAATGGTCATAAGTCACTTTTTTCAGTGCCATTGTAACTTTAAATGGTCACTCCACAGAAGCAAAGTACCAGCAAAGGAGGGGGAAAAAACTCCAGAGAAGTTCCTGAGACAGGAAGTCCAGTCCTGCCAAGAATGTAATAAGGGTTAATGGAGAGGCAGTTTTTGTAAGCAACACCAGAATGTTTCCTTCCTGCCTTCCTTACAGGATTAGGCCAGTAATTTCTTCTAACAACCGGTTTTCCGAACTGCTTAGAATTTAACAACCGGTTCTAGCGAATAGGTGCAAACGGATAGAATCCCACCCCTGCCTCCCTCCTTCCCCCCCTTCTATGATGTGCAGTGGTTAGAATGCAGCATTGCAGGCAAACTCTGCCCACTGTCAGCAGTTCGATCCTGACCGGTTGAAGGTTGACTCAGCCTTCCATCCTTCCGAAGTCCATAAAACGAGGACCCAGATTGTTGGGGGCGAGAGGCTGACATTTGTAAACCACTTAGAGGGTGTTGTAAAGCACTGTGAAGGGGTATATAAGTCTAAGGGTTATTGCTATTTATTTATTATTTAGCGTATGGCATATCACACACGGACTCGGAATAAAAATTAACCTGTCAACCAAATCGGTAGAACCCAATCAAATGTAAATGTCAAAAAAGGGCTACGTTCATATAACGGTAGTCCTCGACTTACAACAGTTCGTTTAGTGACCTAAGTCACAAAGGCACTGAAAAAAGTGACTTAGGACTGTTTTCACATGTATGATCTTTGTAGCATCCCCACGAATATGTGATCAGAATTCAGATGCTTGGCAATTGGTTCATACTTGACAAACAAAAGTCCATGGGGAAGCCAGATTGGCTTAACCACCACGTCACTCATTTAAGAACTGCAGTGATTCACTTAACAATGGGCAAGAAAGAGCTCAGCCTAAGGCAAAATTCATTGAACCATTTTCTTGCTCAGCCACATACATTTTGAGCTCAATTGTGGTCGTAGATCGAGGACTATCTGTACGTCCTAGTGAGCTTTGGAAGCCATATTGATATCAGATACTCCCATGCTGCCACAATTGAGAAAATGGGAGGGGGGAATTTCTTGGAGCGTATGTGGTTAGACATAGTAACATTCTTTTTCTAAATCAAGGTCATGTCATCTCTGCACCTGGGTGAGAGGACATCTCAAGCTGGAACAGATGGTGATTGGGGCATGTGATGTGATGATGGGTGCAGGGGGAAGATTTGTAGTTTTTACTTATTGCAAGGAAGCCCGGAACTTTCAGATTCGGGATTCCCCAGATGTGCCAGTTTACTATCCAAATAAAAAGGAACCTTTTGAGAAGATGTCTGTCTCGGAGTTACTGGGCAGAATGGAGAGTGGCTGGAACGCTGACATTGGAAACAGGACAAACCTTCAGAATATTTGCTAGGATAATCTTTGATTCCACTTGCAAGTAGGTGATGGAAATCACACATGAATTTGGTAGTGGAACAATTATTCATAGTTTATATCAGGGGTCTCCAACCTTAAGATTGGTGGACTTTAACTCCCAGAGTTCCTCAGCCAGCAAAGCTGGCTGAGGAACTCTGGGAATTGAAGTCCACTAGTCTTAAAGTTGCCAAGGTTGGAGACCCCTGGTTTATATGACATGAACACCTCAAAGTCATTATCTGATCTTCTACTAATGGTACTTACAGAGGCTTGGCATTGAGGACACTCTGCTGACTCAGCATTCTATTCTCTTCCCTGGGGAGGGGGGGAGAAGGAGGGGGCGAATTAAGAGGTATATGTGACCAGGCTTAAATTACTGTTCTTCAGACATACCTCATGCAAAAATCTAGCTCTCTGGGAAAGGTCCTAAGGTTGGGAAATGTGGAAGGAAAGAAGAAGAAGAAGACAATTAGCAGTCAGGTTACAGCAGTGATGAGTTCACTGTTGAAAGAGTTGGAAAAGCAGGATAGGGACAGATCATTGTGGAGAAAATCTATCTACCAGTATGGGGGGTCACTTGAAGTCCACATAACAAATGGTGCATCATGCATGCATGCAAGGATGCATGCATTCACCCACTCACCCATGCATGGATGCATGCATGCATGCATCCATCCATCCAGCATCCATCCATCCACCCACCCACCCACCCATCCATCCACTCATCTACCCTCCTATCCACCCACTCATCCCTCCCTCCATCTATCCACACATCCATTCATCCATCCATCCACCCATCCACTCACCCACTCAGCCATCCATCCATCCATCCATCCATCCACTCATCTACCCTCCTATCCACCCACTCACCTACTTATCTCTCCTCCATCTACCCCCTATCCTTCCATCTATCTCCCCACCTATCTCCCCACCTATCTATCCATCCATTTATCCATCCATCCATCCATCCATCCACTCATCTACCCTCCTATCTACCCACTCACCCACTCATCCCTCCTCCACCTACCCCCTATCCTATCTCTTCACCTATCCATCCATCCGTTTATCCATCCATCCATCCATCCACACATCCATTCATCTATTCATTTACCCATCTACCCATTCACCCACTCACCCACTCAGCCATCCATTCATCCACTCATCTACCCTCCTATCCACCCACTCATCCCTTCCCCCACCTATCTCCCCATCTATCCCTCCGTCCCTCCAACTATGTCCTTGGTTTAGCCAGTCACAAGTTGTTCAAGGATGATTAGGAACAGCACAATGGACTCCAAAACATCTAAGTCCAGTTGGAGTTTTCAGATGAGCTAAGCATCTACTGCTCCAGCTATGGTCATTAAGAGCTTGAAACAGAAGCTTCTCGTACTTGTTGTACTTACCCAGATAAAATGCTTTGGGTACTTAATCTCTGTTTACTTGTAATCTGGCTTTCCATCCTACGAAAGGGGTGAAAGGAAGACAGATTTTTTTCAGAGATGTGCATTCAAAAGAAATCCCCTCTTCATCTTCTTCTTATCCTTTCCCAAGAACCTCCCTTGAGTAGGTCTGCTTGTACAGATCAGACCGAAAATACAGGTAAGGGTTACAACAGTTTCTTTGGTGACCATTTGAAGTTACAACCACACTAAAAAAAAAAAGTGACTTATGACCAGCCAGTAAGTTTTTCCCACTTATGACCATGGCACTATCCCCATAGTCACGTAATCCAAATTCAGATGCTTGACAACTGACTCCTATTTATGATGATTGCAATATCTCCGGGTTATTGTTGTGGCCCGCCAGTGATAGGCAGAGCTGGTGGCAGATTCGGACAGTGAGGAGGTTGGGGAGGAGCCTGGGCCAGTCCTGGAGTCTGGGGAAGGCTCTGACGAGGGCTCTGCGTCGGAGGCAGAGATGGGGCCAGGGCCGTCTGACAGTTATCAGCTGCCTTCTGAGTCAGACATCAGTAAGGCAGGAGAACAGCTGGAGCCTGTTTCCAGTGTGCTCATGCGCAGAGCTGCCAGACGAGGGGAACAGCTAAGGAACAAGGATCGACTTGGGAGTAAAGCCACAGGTGGACGGTGAATGGCCCCTCCCATAAGGAATAAAAGAGGAGCGAAAGGGGAGGAGTGTTTGTAGGAGACCCTTAGTTCCTTCCTGCGTTGTTGCCAAGTATTGTGGCGCATGAAAGATATCAGCCTGGTCACTCGCCAAGCCTGTTAATGGCCTATAATTGGGAACTATCTTGAAAGACTGCTGGCTGGGACTTTGCTGGGGAGGAATTCATTGTAAATTAAATAAAAGGGATTTATCAGGACAAGGAGTCGGCTTTGTGCTGTTGGGGGGAAGCCTAGGTCAGTAACAGTTATGTGATCAACTTTTGTGACCTTCTGGCATGCAAATTCAATGTGGAAACCAGGTTTATTTCCCTCCTTCCTCCCCCCTCCCCCCCCCCAAAATGAAAACCTGATACAGATAATCAGGGTTGGAAGGGACCTTGTAGGTCATCTAGTCCAACCCCTTGCCTGGAATGCTTATGTGCCGTAGTTCAGATCTGAAACGTACTTGGCTTGAGAAATCTCCGCACTTCCCAGCTCCGCAGTACGTGCAGGCCTTAAAACAGAAGAAAACACACAAACACACACACACACACACACACACACGCACATGGACACCAAGACACAAGCACACAGAGAATGAAAAATTCAACTTATTTATTTATTTCTATCCCACCTTTATTGTCTTTACAAATAACTCAAGGTGGCAAACTTATCTAGTACTTGCTCCTCCTCCTATTTTCCCCAACAACAACAACCCCTTGAGGTGGGTTGGGTTGAGAAAGATTGTGATTGGCCCAAGGACACCCAATTGGTTCTCATGGCTAAGGCGGGACTAGAACTCACCGTCTCCTGGTGATTGGCCCAAAGTCACCCAATTGACTTGCATGGATAAGGTGGGACTAGAACTCCCAGTCTCCTGGTGATTGGCCCAAAGTTACCCAATTGACTTGCATGGATAAGGCAGGACTAGAACTCCCAGTCTCCTAGTGATTGGCCCAAAGTTACCCAATTGACTTGCATGGATAAGGCAGGACTAGAACTCCCAGTCTCCTAGTGATTGGCCCAAAGTAACCCAATTGACTTGCATGGATAAGGCGGGACTAGAACTCCCAGTCTCCTGGTGATTGGCCCAAAGTCACCCAATTGGCTTGCATGGATAAGGTGGGACTAGAACTCACCGTCTCCTGGTGATTGGCCCAAAGTCACCCAATTGGCTTGAATGGATAAGGCGGGACTAGAACTCACCGTCTCCTGGTGATTGGCCCAAAGCCACCAAATTGAAAACCCACAACTTCCAGGTTGCTTCTGTCCTTGGTTAGTTTCCGTCCATTGTTTCTCATCCTGCCTTGTGGTGCTTTTTAAAGTAAATTGACCCCTTCCTCTTTGCGGCAACCCCTCAAATACTGGAATCCTGCTATCATGTTCCCCCCTGGTCCTTCTTTTCTCTAGACTAACCAAACCAAATTCCTGGAACCATTCTTCATATGATTATTATTTTTTTTGTCTCCAGGTCCCTTAACCATCTTAGTTGTCTTCTTTTTTACCCCCCCAAAAAAAAGTTACAAAGAAGTTGTAAGAAGTCTCCTTTCTTTAAAAAAAAAACATCACAAAAAAAAGATAGAACGAAATGTTACCTTTTAACACGGCCCACAGTCCGGTAAAGCATGAGTGAAATAATGAAGGCAAAGCCAGTGCCACTGGAAACGATGATCCCTAGGATGGCTAACGGAGACAACGTGTTTCGCTCCAGGGCGTAGTAACTTCTGTCTGGGAAGAGAGAGAACAGTCGTAAAGAGCTGGGAAAGGGGCTATGCACGCCAGAGTTGGATTATTAGAGCTTTAAAAAGGCATTTCTCAAGCTTGCCAACTTTAAGGCATGTGGAAGTCAAGGCCTCTTGAAGCTGCCAAGGTTGAGAAACAGCAGACTGGCTCTCTGCTTGGCATGGCATAATAGTCTAGGTCCACGCTGGCTGGGGAATTCTGGGAGTTGAAGTCCACCCATCTTAAAGGTATAAAGGACAGGCAAAGATGATGAAACCTTTGCAGGAAGCAAAGTCGTTCATTCGGTTCAGCTTCATTCTTGAAGCTCTTTGCATTTCGGTTGGTTTTTTTTTTTCTAGTTCCTTGGACACTTCTGTTATTGGCAGCACTTCACAGGAAAGGAAGGTGGGTGCTTATCTCGAGGGACTGTTTGAGATTCATTACCGGCCGGGAATGAAAATAATTCCCAGCATTGCAATAAAACCAGACTTGTTTTTAAAACAAGTGTATGCATAATTACAGTCTTCTTTGTCAGAACACATGCCAGTAATTTGGGGAGTGGTGTCAAGGTGGCCATTCCCACCCAGTTGGCCAAACCCACCCAGTTGGCCATGCTCACCCAGCCTCCTGAGGTCAGCCACAGCCCTGATGCAGCCTTCAATGAAATTGAGTTTGACACTCCTGTATTGGGTGTCAAATTGACCCGAATAGTGGAATAGAAATTACCTCTGATTATTAAGCTCGTGGTTCCCACTTCTGATCGGTTAGCACTCTTCTTATACACAGCGTAGAAGTCGGAGTCGGTGGCTATAACGTCTCTAATAAGTAGCGCGCAGTCTGGCCTGATGCGTTCACGTTGGCGGCTGGCGGAGCCGTAGACTACGGTATTTTTCTTGGGGTCATAAGCTAAGATCTCAAAAAAGTTATTTGTTTCCCCTCGGTACCAGTGGCAGGCTGTGAGGTTACTCTTCACTCCGGATGGAGTTAGGGACACGTCCCATCCGATGTCGGGATCGTCGGGATCTACCCTCACATCAATGGTGACATTTTGTGCTGCTGCACCCAACTGGAAGCCAGGGGGTTTCAGGAGGTGATCTGGAGGGGGCGGGAAGGAGGAAAAACACCGAAGAAGTCCCCTTCGAGCAGACGCCACACCCAGGAGAGCACCATTTGGAGAAGGGAAGCT
This sequence comes from Notechis scutatus, assembly GCF_049901735.1. Classification (NCBI taxonomy): domain Eukaryota; kingdom Metazoa; phylum Chordata; class Lepidosauria; order Squamata; family Elapidae; genus Notechis; species Notechis scutatus. Next base: position 23,189,280 of record NC_142016.1, on the reverse strand, counting down.
GTGTACAATAGCACTTAGACTTATATACCACTTCGCAGTGCTTTACAGCCCTCTCTAAGCGGTTTAGGGAGTCAGCCTCTTGACCCCAACAATCTCGGTCCTCATTTTAACTGACCTCAGGAGGATGGGAGGATGACTCAACCTTGAGATGGTCAGGATCGAACTTCTGGCAGTGGGCAAAGTTAGCCTGCAATTCTACATTCTAACCATTGAGCAACATGGAAGGGAGGGAGGGAGGGAGGGAGGGAGGGAGGGAGGGAGGAAGGAAGGAAGGAAGGAAGGAAGGAAGGAAGGAAGGAAGGAAGGAAGGAAGGAAGGAAGGAAGGAAAGGGATGGGGGAAAGGAAGAGCAGTAGCACTTAGATTTATACACCACTTCACAGTGCTTTACCAGCCCTCTCTGAGTGGTCAGCCTCTGGCCCCCAACAGTCTGGGTCCTCATTTTACCCGCCTCGGAAGGGTGGAAGGCTTAGTCAAGCTTGAGCTGGTTACAATATATGACTCTCTGGGAATCCCCAGCTTTAGGGAGGAGGGAAATTTTACAGAATTGGAATCACAATTTGAAAAAGAAAGAAAGAAAGAAAAAGGAAGGAAGGAAGGAAGGAAGGAAGGAAGGAAGGAAGGAAGGAAGGAAGGAAGGAAGGAAGGAAGGAAGGAAGGAAGGAAGGAAGGAAGGAAGGAAGGAAGGAAGATAACCATCATAGTAAACAGTGCAAGATGTGGAGAGACCTGGCCCAGAGAACCGCCAAGCATCAGACACGACTGAAGGGATAACCTCATCATCATCTATCATAATACCATCCACCATTTCAGAAAGACAATCATAGCTTAATTGAAAAGGCACCCAGGAGTTTCAACTATGGTTTTCTGTTGGTTCCCATGGATCAGGGCTCTCCAACTTTAGGACTTGTGGACTTCAGCTCCCAGAATCCCTATGACTTAAAGTCGCCAAGTTTGGAGAGCCCTGATCCAGGAGAACCAACTGAAAACCCTAGTTGAAACTCCTGGGCCCCCCTTTTCACTGGTTCGTCTTCCATCTCAGCATTAAAAATGCACAAAAGTCACGCAGCGTCTATTTTCAGAATGAGATGGGCAGCACATAAATTCAATAAAGGAATACACAAATGCCTCTGGGTGGGCCTTACTTCAACCCCAACTGCTAGTTTCTTACAGGTGAAGAGTAGAATAAGCCAGGAACAGTGATGTGTAGTAAGGGTCCTCCAGGCAAGGCAGCGGGCGGCTGTTATTCTTGCCATGCTTGGTGATGGACATCCTGAACTTAGATCTTGGTGCCCATCTCGATGGTTGTGTTCCATGTTCTTCCCCCACGCCAGAGTCCCCTCCCCACTAAGACTGGGAGGCTTCACTGCCAGGCCCACAGCCCTAAGCCATTGTGAACTCACAGCCAAAGGTCACAGAGCAAAACCTGAGATAGGTGAAGGGGATGTGGTGGCGGTGTGGGAGGAGGAGGCGTGGGAGTCAGGGTCAGCATCAGGGCAACCTGAGAGCTCCGAGGGGGAAGAGGGAATGGAGCTGTCAGAGAGAGAGAGAGAGCGACAGAGGCGGAGTCTGGCCTGTCCGTCAGCCCTCAGGTGGAGGGCTGGAGATGACTGATGAGGAAGTGGAGGAACAGCTGGGTCCAGTGCCTGATGCACGAATGTACGGAAAGCAGAGGAGAGGAGAGCAGTGGAAATCTATGGGCCGGTCCTTGGGACAGAAGAACCACTGCTGCTAATGAGGCCCCACTTTAGCTCTGGGGATAAAAGGCAGAGGGCGGAGATGAATAAATACGGCAGACAACTATTCATCTCCTGACCGGCTGGACTTGTTAGGCTGTGATCTGCTGGCACTCCTAATTAAAGGAAGGTTTGAGTTCATTTCAGAGGGTTTGTTGTGTTTGGACAGCTGGGTCAGAACGGTGGGCCATCCAGAGTCATCCAAGGAACCTTTCTTCAAAAATGATATTTTTGCCGGAGAAATGCCGACTGTCTACGTTTGTGCGAAGAGACATTGTTCAGGAACTAGGAACCCTACTGTTTCCTACTAAAACACCTCTCCCCTTCCTTCTTCCTACTCCTTCAAAAGTCACTGACAGTTGGTCTTAGATGTTCAGTGCTAAGGAGAGCATAGCAGAAAGCTGGAGGATCTGAAGTTCTTAAGATCTTCTCAACTGCTCCTTGCTAAACCGCTTGAATACATTTATGATAGCCAGGCTTCTGATAGGGGGGGAAACGAGTTTTAAAAGTCAGCGTGACAGCCATGGAATGGATCCTCCCCACCCTTTCAAATTTGGCATTTTATCAATCAAGGTACCCCCAAAATGCTCTTTCTGGTCTCATAGGGTCGTCCACATTCATCAGAACGATTTCATGGACTCTAGATTCTTAGTACAGCTCAAAAAAGAACACTATTGGCAAATTCTAATTGCCTTGGGCCATCCATTTTGGCACAAAGATCCAGGTTAACCCCAAAAAAGGATTAGATTAGGGGTGGCCACTTTAAGACCTTTGAACTTCAACTCCCAGAATTCCCTAGCCATTATGGGAGCTCTGTGAATTAAAGTCCACAGGTCTTAAAGTGGCCAAGTGTTAGAAATTCTGTTTATATAAAGCACCATGCAAAAAACAACAACAAAGAGCACAGTCACCATGTGCTTTACTGCTCAACTATATAACTGTAATAGGAAATAGGAAACTCTACTTAGAACAAAAGAGCATAGAGCAAAAGTGCATATACCATAGACCCAAACTTGTATTCTACTGGCTGAATGCTTCTGTAATCGTTGCAGTAGAAAATACATTCCAACAGGTATTTCAATACCAAGATTGGACACCCTTGAATTAGATGTTCCCACAGGTGTAGAAAAACACAGAGGTATCCTGAACCCTGGGTATTTAAAGTAACTCAAAAATTAACGATCTCAGGAGCAGATACTGCACTGATTTAATTTCTTCAGTAGATAGTATTGGTGTTTTTTCCAGCTCCTAGTGGGATCAGGGGAGCTGTGAGAATTTGCTGTCGATTTGGGTGCAGGAAGGGATAGATAAAAGATTTGCAAGTCGAAGGAGGTTTTTTTTTTCATATTGAAGAAAAGGGATCCATTTTTGTTCTTGAAGGCTGAACATCGGGATGCAGTCTGTTCTTTTTACCTGAAAGAGAGTCAATCTCCAATCAGACAGGGCAGCCAAAAATGAAATAGAGGCAGTCCTCGACTTACGACCACAATTGAGGACAGAATTTCTGTGGCTAAGTGAGACAATTGTTAAGAGAATTTTTAAAATCAGATTATTTCATCGTGTTTTTTTAGGTTTGCTTCCCTCTGCTGGTAGAAACAGAGGAGTCCGTCCCCTCCGCTGCACTTTATACCATCTTATACAAATGCCTCCATTCCAACTGGCTGTCAGAGAGAGACCGGCTGAGCCAGGGGGAGGAGTCAAGCAGGGAATTAATCTGGAATCTTTATGTAGGCAGCAATAGCCAAAGTCCAACCTCCCTTTCAATCCCATTTGAACCTTATCTAACCTTATCTCTTCACATGTGGGATCTATAACAGAATAACAGATTTGGAAGGGACCTCGGAGGTCTTCTAGTCTAACCCCCTGTGCAGGCAGGGAACTCTATACTATTTCAGACAAATGGTTGTACAATCTCTTGTTAAAAGCTTGCAGTGTTGGAGCACCCACAGCTTCCAGATGCAGATGCCATTGGTTAATTGTTCTAACTGACAGGAAATCTCTCCTTAGTTCCTTCTTAGTTCCTTTTCTCCTTGATTAATTTCCATCCATTGCTTCTTGTCCTGCCTTCGGGTGCTTTGGACAATAGGTTGAACCCCCCCTCCTCTTTGTGGCAGCCCCTCAAATATTGGAAGATTGCTATCAGTTTACCCCTTTTCACTAGACTAGACATACCCAGTTCCTGCAACCGTTCTTCCTGTTTTAGCCTCCAGTCTCCTAATCAACTTTGTTGCTCTTCTCTGCACTCTTTCTAGAGTTTCAACATTTTTATTTCGTGGTGACCAAAACTGGATGCCATATTCCAAGTGTGGCTTGGTTCTTCACACCCGGGTCATGGATGCCCTCCTTACAGCCCCTGGCGCTCTGCCCTTCAAATTTAAATCCATCTCACTTGGTATAGTAGGTGAATCGCCAGCTGCATTTAGCAACGGCCTGGTTAACCAGGGTTGCATTAAGGAGCCGTGGTGGCACAGTGGTTAGAATGCAGCATTGCAGGCTAACTTTGCCAACTGCCAGCAGTTTGATCCTCACTGACTCCAGGTTGACTCGGCCTATCCATCCTTCCAAAGTGGGTAAAACGAGGACCCAGATGGTTGGGGGCAAGAGGCTGGCTCTGTAAACCGCTTAAGAGAGGACTGTAACGCTCTATGAAGCAGCATATAAGTCTATGTGCTATAGTTATTGCATGAACATGTGTGATGTTTTTCCAAAGAGGGATAATTCACACATTGGTTTTCAGTCTTCCTTTCCTGGGTCTGTTACTTACCGTCCTCTCCTGGGGGCACCTCTTGCTCCACCTCTGCCTCTACCTCTATTCCCTCGCTGTATGTTACCTCCACGTTGTGTCTTACGCTTGGGAGCTGTTGTTTTCCTAAAGAAACACACACAAAATGAGCATAGCTCTGAACACTAAGTTGTCAATGGAGAATGGAGTTGTCTTGGCCCTTAGTTTTAAACTAAACCTACATACAGTTAGACTTGTGACTTATGACAATAATTGAGCCCCAGATTTCTGTTACTAAGCAAGATGGTTATTAAGTGAATTTTTCCCCTTCTGAAATATTTACCATCCTCCTTTTTTCTTCTGTGGGCTCAGCTGCCTCTTATCTGACTATTGCCTAGTCTGTGGCTCTTCTATCTCCCAAGGTTATTCTCACATACCACTATACAATCTTAGATGGGATACGGTAGCAAAGGGTTGAAGGACATTTATTCAGTTCTTTAGTTGAAATTAGACTGTCAGAATCAACTGGATGCCAATTTACTGCCAAAACTGAAAGCAGGATCCAGGACTTCTGATGTACCACCTTCTTCTCTGCTGTGTCCAAAGTCCAATGACCAATACTCCCCCTCGTCCAGTTCCTGTTGGAGGCACGTCCAAAGGTGCTTCCGGGCTCAAAGGATTAACTAGTGACATCACCATAGCCCAGGGGACACCTGTGGGAGCGCCTTTCATGTCTCTGTCAAAGCTGACAAGCTGGAGCTAATAACAGGCACTCAGCCCTCCAGGTAGCAGCACTCAGGTCTCAAACACAAGCTTGTTAACATCCAACCCAGCATCCTAATCATGTGAGCCACCATGCTCCTTATGACCAATGCTATTTCATGTAAACAAGAGCATTCAAGGACCATTTAATTGGATAGCAACTTACTTTGCTGCTTGTGTTGGTGCTGGTATTGGTGGCGGGGTTGCAGCTGGAGCTGGTGCTACCGCTGCCACGCTGGCGGCCCGGGCAGGTTGAGAAATACTACTAAAGAATTTTAAAAAAATATTGTGAGAATTCCTTTGAATTCTGTTGTTTAACAAGCTGTGTTTTGCTTCCCTGGGCTTGCATCTAAGGCAGAGGTGGGGAACGATGGGAAAGAGATAACAGTCGCCATGGCCAACTTGCTGTGGCCAACTCGCCATGGCCAACTCACCACAGCCAACTTGCTGTGGGACAATTTAACAATTCTATTTAATTATTTAAAATCAATGAAAAATATTTTAATTTTTGCCATTCATATTTCATTCTGTCCCTTCTTTTGCATCCTTCCTTTAATTATTCTATTCCACCATTTCTTTGATAGTAGTGCAACTCTTATCCTGCAGCGAGTTGGCTGTGGCAAATTGGCTTTGCTGAGTTGGTTGTGTTGAGTTGGCCGTGGTGAATTGGCCATGGTGAGTTGGCAGTGGTGAATTGGCCATAGTGAGTTGGCTGTGACGAGTTGACTGTGGTGAGTTGGTCGTGATGAGTTGATCGTGATGAGTTGGTCGTGATGAGTTGGCCATGGTGACTTGGCCATGGTGAGTTGGCTGTGGTGAGTTGGCCATGGTGAGTTGGCTGTGGTGAGGAGTTGGTCATGATGAATTGGCCATGGTGAGTTGGCAGTGGTGAATTGGCTGTAGTGAGTTGGCTGTGGCGAGTTGACTGTGGTGAGTTGGTCGTGATGAGTTGGCCATGGTGAGTTGGCCATGTTGAGTTGGCCATGGTGAGTTGACCGTGATGAGTTGGCTATGGTGAGTTGGCCATGGTGAGTTGGCTGTGGTGAGTTGGCCATGGTGAGTTGGCCGTGATGAATTGGCCATGGTGAGTTGGCTGTGGTGAGGAGTTGGTCATGATGAGTTGGCCATGGTGAGTTGACCATGGTGAGTTGGCTGTGGTGAGTTGGCCATGGTGAGTTGGCAGTGGTGAATTGGCCATAGTGAGTTGGCCATGGCGAGTTGACCGTGGTGAGTTGGTCGTGATGAGTTGGCCATGGTGAGTTGGCCATGGTGAGTTGGCTGTGGTGAGTTGGCCATGGTGAGTTGGCTGCAGTGAGTTGGCCATGGCGAGTTGGCCTGCAGCGAGTTGGCCATGGTGAGTCGGTTGTGGCATGTTGGCCACAGAAAATTGTCACAGACCCAGGAACGATAATCGCCCCTTATGACTTGTGGACTTCAACTCCCAGAATTCCCAAGTTAGCATGGTGTGTCGATGTTTCAAACACCTATTTCTTTCAAAAAAAATGGAGTCTAAATATTACCTTCGAGTAGGCCTAAGCATCTGATAAGCAGTTAGGACTACAAGCATTGAGACCACGAAAAATGAAGACATTGCAATTCCTATGATGCCTCCTACAGAAAGCCGGTTTCCTTTCCTGGCAGTAAGTCCTTCAACAGAAGAGAATATATTTAGCTCAGGGTTGAACTTTGGAGTCCTTGGTGCTCATCTGCTTTCTGCAGATGTTGCATTATCCAACTAGGTAACATTTTCAGTGCTAGAAGGGAGTGGGATTTGATCTCTCTTTGTATGCAATAGTCTGCCCTACCAGCATTGGACAGGATGCGATTTTCCATGATGGGCGAATAGGCGGAAATATAAATTAAATAAATAAATAAATAAAATACTATTATCTGTTTGTTTGTCTGTTTGTTTGTCTGGTATTAATCCCTGCTTATCTGGGCTTAGTGTTAAAGAGAATGTGTTCTTTTTTCTTCTTCTTAGTTTTTTATTGTCTCTTTTGAATGATGTGTAAATGTAGTTTATCTCTATGTGTCTGTTGCTGGCTAATGTGCAGAAGTGCCATGCATCTGGGAATCCCTTAGCATTTTCGGATTTAGCTTGATCTAGTATGGCCACAGTAGCCCTGTTGAAACTATGATTGGATCTGTCTATGTGTGGTGAGATTAAGGAGATTAAGGAAACAGAGTCAGTCCTTTTTTGAAACAACAAACAAATCAATACAAAAGTCAATAACAACAAAAAAATAGACAATAAATTAACACATCCCGCAAAGGATTATTGAATATGGGAAGGATCTATATAATGTAATTATAAAGGGGGGAATATGATGAACATTTATATATAAAAAGATTGGAAGTCATGTCTTTACTTTACTTTTTTCTTCTTTACTTGTTATTGTAATTTTTCTTGACACTTTTCTCTGTCTTTTTCGTTTTTCTATTTTCTCTTTATTTATTTCTTTTTAATGTTTTAATTATGAAAAAAAAACTTTCAATAAAACACACACATACGTGAAATTAATCTGGGTATGTATACGCCGATTCCCTCCCTCCCTCCCTTCCTTCCCCTTCTGCCATCTTTCCATCTCTCTCTTCTTCCCTTCCCACCTTCTTCCTTCCTTCCTTCCCTCTCCCCAGCTCCACATAGGCAATGCCTTCACATGGGCAAAAACACCTGGTGAGATTGCACCTGGAAAACAGGTGATTTGTACATTCGAGGATGCCAACTGGGCTTTTTCAACCCTCCCTATAGACAACCCTGCAGTGAGCCCAGATCTACGTTCAGCCTGGCTTTATCCTACAGAAAAAGAAAGAAAGAAAGAAAGAAAGAAAGAAAGAAAGAAAGAAAGAAAGAAAGAAAGAAAGAAAGAAAGAAAGAAAGAAAGAAAGAAAGAAAAAGAAAGAAGAAAGAAAGAAAGAAAGAAAGAAAGAAAGAAAGAAAGAAAGAAAGAAAGAAAGAAAGAAAGAAAGAAAGAAAGAAAGAAAGAAAGAAAGAGGGAGGGAGGGAGGGAAGGAAAGAAAGATTACCTTGAATATGCAGATATACTTTCCCCACTCTCTTCCCTGTCTTCTTCTCCATCACCCCTTTGTAAAATCCCTCATCCTGAGTGGTGAGATTTTTGATGTGCAGGGAACAATCGGAGTTGAGAAATTCCCGTCCTGTGGCACCATCTTTGAAGGCCAGCTTAGACAGAGGGGGCAAGCTATAGGTCACGATGGGTTTGGCTCCATCATCGCCCCCTCTGAACCAGCTGCAGGTACTGAGGGTGTTGGTGTCTCCAGTCGGGGTGAGGGTGACATGCCCTCCTATTTGGGGTTTCTCGGGGTCCAACGCAATATTAGTAGAATCTAGGGGAGCCCCAGGCTTTGTGGTGAGAGGGCGACGAGAGGGAGGAGGGGGAGGAGGAGGAGGACGGGGAGGAGGAGGAGGACGGGGACGAGGTGGGGGAGGAGGAGGAGGGGGAGTAGTGGGAGGGGGAGTAGTGGGAGTGGGAACACGAGGAGTAATAGTGTCGCTGGTAGTACTAGGAGGAGCTTCAACCCGATGGAGGCAAGAACTCAAGAGATATGCTGGATGGAAAGGGGAAAAAAAATAATCAATATTTAGTTCAGCAAAAATTTAACCTTGGCAAAGAACAGTAACTTTTGCAGCTTGATGATCAAAACTAAAGGAATATCTTCCAAGTTTAGACTCTTGAGGAAGGGAGTTAAAGAGGCAATTCTAGAAGGGTAACCTGCCACCATGACCTAAGGTAAAAGTAAGGGCTTCCCTGTCCAGTCATGTGTGACTCTAGGGGGCAAGCGGAGGGAGCCGGCATTGTCCGAAGACACTTCCGTAGTCATGTGGAGAGCATGACTACATGCCGAGGGGGCAGGGGACGCTGTTACCTTCCCACCAAAGTGGTACCTATTTACCTACTCGCATTTTCATGCTTTTGACCTGCTAGATGGGCAGGAGCTAGAGCAAATAACAGAAGCTCACCCCGTCACGGGGCACTCGGGTCTCAAACCCGGGCCGTCAGCTTTCTAGCTGACAAGCGCAGCATCTTTAACTGCCGAGCCATTGCACCCGCTATGTACCGTTATCTAAAAAACTTACAATATATATTTTGTACCGGAGCTGCTGTGAATATCTGTCTCTCACCTGTTAGAAACCAAACCAGCCAAGATTGTTTACATCCAGAGAGGCTAACGACTGCCAAGTGGTGTCTGGATGGTATTCCCGCCACTCTTGGGGATGGATGAGTCTTAACCATGGTAGGGGATGATTGTTGTGCACATCTGGAACTTCTCCTTTTATTTCCCCCATCAGATTCTCGGAATCTTAAGCTGAGTCACTATTCACCCATCCCCGGTCTATCCTGCTGTAGTCTGGGGCATTGGCAGGAATTCCCACCTACGTTTTCCAGGTAACAGGAAGAGGTCATAAAGCAAATAGGTGAGTCATGGTTAGCACAGGAACCTCTCTGAAGCAAGCAAATAATTTTTTTTAAAAAAATTACCTCTCTGGGGTAATTTAAATCCAGGGGCTTTGAAATAAAGTTAACTTTTCTTTATTTCGATAGAGGTATGATTTCTGTTGCGAAGTGAGATAGTTGTGAAGTGAATTTGGTCCCGTTTTATGACCTTTCTAAAGGACACGGTGTCTCAGTGGCCAAGAGTAAGGGATGCGGTGCCTCAGTGGCCAAGACGCTGAGCTTGTTGATCAGAAAGGTCGGTGGTTCGAATCCCTAGCATTGCCGCGTAATGGAGTGAGCTTCCGTTACTTGTCCCAGCAGCTTCTGCCAATCTAGCAGTTCGAAAGCACATTAAAAAATGCAAGTAGAAAAATAGGAACCATCTTGGTGGGAAGGTCACAGCATTCCATGTGCCTTCGAAGGCCTTTAGTCATGCCGGCCACATGACCATGGAGACGTCTTCGGACAGTGCTGGATCTTCGGCTTTGTAACGGAAATGAGCACCGACCCCTAGAGACGGAAACGACTAGCACGGATGTGAAAGGAGGGGAACCTTTACCTTTATGAACTTTCTGGCCGGAGTTGTTGAGTTGGCAACATGGCTGCTAATGGAATCTGGCTTCCCCGTTGATTTTGCTTCTCCAAAGGTCACAAAAAGGAGATCACTTGAACCCTGGGATACCACAGCTGTCATAAATGAGTTGCCAAGCATCTGAATTTTGATCATGTAATCACGGGGATCATGCAACCGTCATAACTGATGAAATAAGTCAAAAGCCACATCGTTCAGTGCCGTTGTAACTTGGAACAGTCACTAAATGAACTGTCCCAAGTCAAGTGAAATGTAGTTTAGAGTAAAATGTTGATATTTTCTCTGTAGTAACAGCAGAGGTGGTGTTCAGCGGGTTCGGACCAGTTCTGGAGAATCAGCAGTGGAAATTTTGAGTAGTTCGGAGAACTGGCAAATCCCACCTCTGACTGGCCTCACCCCAATCTAGTCTTTGCCTCCCATTGAGTCCCAGGTGATCGGTTGTGTCTTCTTTGATTGCCCTGCACAGGAGAACAGAGCTGGAAAGCAGGTCAGCGGGGAGGGGAGGGAATGGGGATTTTGCAGTAGCCTTCCCCTGCCACGCCCACCAAGCCACGCCCACCAAGCCACACCATGCCCACCAAGCTATGCCCACAGAATCGGTAGTAAACATTTTTGAATCCCACCCCTAAGTAACAAGTAGCCCTCCACGTACAACCGCAATTTAGCTCCAAATTTCTGTTGTTAAGCAATACAACTGTTAAACAGTTTTGCTCGATCTTACGATCTTTCTAGCTGCCATCGTTAAGTAAATCGCTGCAGTTGTTTAGTTAGTAACACAGTCGCCAATCAGATTTCCCCGTTGATTTTTCTTATCACAACGTCGCCAAAATGGATCCCATGACCCCGGGACACTGCAATCGTCATAAACACGAGCCGCTTGCCAAGGATCTGAATTTTGATCACATAACCATGGTCGTACATGTGAAAAACGGTCCCTTAATCAGTGGTGGTATGCGACCAGTTCGGACCGGTTCTCAGCTGGTATGGGGAAAGCTGCACACCGGCGTTAGGCATAGTGCACCCACCAAGCCACGCCCACCAAGCCACACCCACCAAACCAGTGGTAAAACGATTCGAATCCCACCACTGCCCTGAAGTCACTTTTTCCGGGTGAGGCTGTAACTTCGAACGTTCACTAAGCGAATGTTCGTATGTAGAGGTGTTGTGACTCCGGGTTTGGAATCTGCTCCTGTGGCAGATATAAGTTCGAGCGATGAGGATATGGCAGCAAAATATGAGCCGGCATTGCTTAGTGACTTGGATAGTAGCCAGGATGAGGAGATGGATTTAACAAGGGGAGATAAACCTGATTTATTGGAGTTGTCAGGACCTTCGACCTCCTCTGGTTCTTTATCTGACCAGCAGCCGGGAATGGCTAACAAGGAAGGCATGCGAGAGTTTTCCAGTGGAGAAGACAACTTGGAGAACTTATGGCTTGACGTCAGAAATAGGAGGAGGCTGAGACGCCAATCTCAGTTAGAAAGGAGGCGTCGAGCCAGTAACTAATTAGGGAAATTAACACGCTCCATAAGTGGATAAAAGGACACGGCTGGGCTGGTGGAATTCGCCAGAAGCAAAGTGACTAAATGGGAGTGAAGACATGCAGCAAACTCTCTGAGGCTTGTGAATTACTGCCACACCAGGATTGCCTGACAGAGTGTGGATTTATTGCTGTGTTTTGGAATTACTTCAGCCGTTCTCTTGTGGGGGTTTGTTTTTGATTTGAGTTAATTCTGAAACGGCTGCTTTTTGTTTTGCTCGCCTGCAATTAAAGGGGAGACATAACATTTAGGACGATCCAGGATTCGTGATTTCTCACAGTCCTGAGGGTGTGGCAGGGGGGGGTGTTTAGGAGTAAAACTACAATGCAAACAGCACACACCACAATTGTCGTACAGTCAGGACTTTATTCCATCGTGACACAGGAAGCTATTTTTCTGCCCCTGGAATTTAAGAGGGTAAAATTGCTGTTGCTTTGGCATGCGTTAAGATGGCCTTGGCTTCCCAGATGGTTTGGATTCCTTTTCTTGGATGAAAAGCTGCAAATTCTATGGTGCTGGTTGAATTCGGACCATTTGGGGTGGTTTTGTTTTGTTTGTTAACCTGAAAAGAAGAACAAAAAAATCAGAACAACAATTTACACATCTTGGTTAAGACCAACCTTCCAAAAACCAGGGTGCTTTTCCCCCTGAAACCACTAGGGGGCAACCTCACTTCAAATTTTCCTACCAAGGAAGGGGAGCTTTTCTCAACCAGGCCCCTTTAAGAGGGGTGGACTTCAGCTCCCAGAATTCCCCAGCCAGCCATGTTGGCTGGGGAATTCTGGGAGCTGAAGTCCACCCTCTTAAAGGGGCCAGATTGAGAAACACTGAGAATCAATCTGGCCACTTTAGAGGGGGTGGACTTCAACTCCCAAAATTCCCCAGCTAGCCATGTTGGCTGGGAATTCTGGGAATTGAAGCCCACTCCTCTTAAAGTGACTAGATTAAGAAACACTGAGAATGAAATATTCTCAGTTCTAACTGCAGGAATTCTGGCTTAGGTTTGACTTGGTGACTATCAATAATATTGATAATAGTCTAATTACATCTTAATAAACAATTGTGGGGAGGGGTGTGATTACAGGTGATCCTCGACTTATGACCACAACCAAGCCCCAAATTTCCGTTGGTAAGCGAGACAGCTGTTAAGTGAATTTTGGCCCATTTCACAGCCATTCTTGCCCCCGTGGTTAAGTGAATCAATGCAGTTTAAGTCAGTAACACGGTTGTCAGGTGATTGTCAGAAGGTGATCACATGACCCCCAGGATATTGCACCCATCATAAGTACATGCCAGTTGCCAAGCATCTGAATTTTTGATCGGGTCTTGTTGCCTGTGCGAAAAACAGCATAAGTCACTTTCTTTTCCAGTGCCCCTTTAATGTCCACTAAATGAATGGTTGTAAGTCCAGGACTACCTGTATTCCATTCTTAGTCAACATAGATAGGTTGTGATGACCCAGGGTGGGATACAAAACAAACACAGTCACAGAAAACAGGTGAAGCCCCTTTTATTCCTTCATTTTGCTTCCAGTTCCGAATATCTTTGACGGAAGACAAAAAACTCCCACACAAACAGTTACAAGAAGAAGGGAAAAGCAACACAAACCAGGCAAGATAAGGGCTGGAGGACATCCACAGATAACACACACTGGGAAGGATGCCAAACTCAGAGAGGAACTATAAACTAGAGATATTTTCATGCTTTGTTTCCAGCGTTCGCCCGTATGCATGTCCATCCTCTTATCCAGTTGTCACAGCTGCAGCCCATGAAGAGGATCAAGGCCCTCTCCTCCCCCATTGACCACGTCTCTCCCTTATCCTCTCCTCCCTGCATGCCCTAGGATGGAGAGGGGATGGGCCTGGGTCCTCCTCTGACTGCCCAGCCGGCCTCTGCCCTTCCCCAGCCTCCTCCACAACCTCCAGAGCCACACTTCCCCTCCCTGTTGGCTGTTCCTCCTCTCCCTCAGAGTCAGTCTCCACCAGGGGCATGACATAGGTGTTAAAAGAAAGGTAAGCATCAATATCGAGGAAGAACTAACCCATCAAATTTCATTTCCTTAAGCATCCGGATTCTGGTTTGCCTCCCTATTCGCTGATCTACGAGAAAAAAGCATTAGTGGAGGTATAAATTAAATAGGAATTCCTTCAAATGAGAAAAAGATTATTTCTTTCCCTTTCTGCCTTTCCCCCCCCAGTATTTCTCATTTTTCTCCCAGGGTCTGTGTTCTGTCCCAGCTTCCCACACATGAGATTAAGTTGCTCACAGAATCACAGATTTACTCAGCGATCTACCATTCTGCAAACTGCTACCTGAGTCTGCACTGAAAAATAGAAGCTTCCGTCCTCAGGAAGGTTCAGCTCTGCTTTTAGATTAGCTAGAAAGAAAGAAATCTGATGATTTCCTGCTTTCTAGCTAATCTAAATCTCCAGGCACAGCTGATAGTCAGAACAACTGATGGCCGGGGGGAGGAAAAATAGCAACTCACCAAAAATTAGGTTAAGGCACAATGCAGGCAAGTTGGATGGCACGCATGCCAAGTAAGAAATGAGTGGGCAGGGCAAGGCCAGCCAGTGGCATGATTTGCCGGTTCTCTGAACCGTGCAGAATCGTAACAGCCGGTTCTATAGAACTGGTCTGACCAAGTAGAATCCCACCCCTAGACCTAGGGGCTGTTTACTCTCTCTCTCTCTCTCTCTCTCTCTCTGACAGCTCCATTCCCTCTTCCCCTCGGAGCTCTCAGGTGACCTTGATGCTGACCCACACCTCCTCCTCGTCTTATTCGGCTGTTGGAGGGGCTGGCAGCTGACAGGCCACAATAGTCTGGAGCAGCAATCACCAACTGGTGGGCTGAGGCCCACCGGTGGGCCACGAGAAAATTTTGGTGGGCCGCAGAGAAATCTCACCCCCAGAATACCACCCCAAAGCTGGTAGCGCCGATGAGCAGCGGAGACCAAATCGGTTCTCTCCGATGCCCAGCTGTTGAGCCCACCCACTGGGCTCCCATAGTCACCTTTATCTCCTGCTTTTGAAGTGCGGTTGCTTTGCGGCGGCTCAGTGGAGTGCTGCGCAGCAGCTGCTAAAGCAACCGGGAGAGTGCAGGATTGCTGGAGGTGAGTCGGAAAGTGCACGTTTGGCGCACGCATGTGCACAAAGTGTGTGCACGTGTGCAAAGTGCGCTTACCAAGCCATGCCCACCGAACCGGTGGTAAAAAGTTTTGAAATGCACCACTGAAAGGGGAGGTTGACTTTCATCCTGGCCAATCGCCTTTCCTCCCCAGTTCAGTGAGTGTGTGCTTTGCACGCATGCCCAGCATTTCAAAAGCAACTGTCAGCCCTACCAGAGCCAGGGCTGACATTCCGGGGGATGGACGGTTGTCCGGGACCTCACAGCACTGATGACAAAGTGCTGGTGAAGACTGGCGAAAGGGGTATGTACTGCACATGTGCAGCCACCAGATGAGTGACTCTGATGAAAACTGGAGACTGGGGAAGGCGTTGCACATGTGTGAACAACAACTGAGAGGTGGGGTGTTTTTGAATTAGCTTGGAAGTGGGGTTCTCCTTGTACGGAGAATGAAGATTACAGGGTGTGGTGGAGGCGGTGGGGTTGCACGGCGATATCAATGGTGGGGACCACTCAACAGGCAGTTCTGACAAAAAGCGATTTATTGCTAGTCAGTTCGTGCTGTGTTTTCACTGCAGAGATAAAACAACATTGTCAGGAGGTCTGTTTTTTTTTTGTCTTTATTTTCTGGCGTGAATAGCGGGACCTGACAGCAACGAGTAAGCTCTAAAACAGGGGTGTCCAACCTTGGCAACTTTAAGACTTGTGGACTTCAACTCCCAGAATTCCTCAGCCAGCAAAGCTGGCTGAGGAATTCTGGGAGTTGAAGTCCACAAGTCTTAAAGTTGCCAAGGTTGGACACCCCTGCTCTAAAAGTTATCTTCTACTGCACGCCGGGTGAGTAAAACAGCTGAGGCGCAGCAATTTGATGCGCAGCACCTATCAGCTGAGCCGCAGAACATGGAAATAAAGGACAGATCAGGGCAGGGATTGATGGGTGGGGCCAACTGATCACAGGAACTACCGGTTCTCCCGAACCGTTCTGAACCGGCAGAATCTCACCCCTGCTGTTACATTTTTCTTTGATGTCTTAATCCTAAAAGGGAATGATTGATGGGTCTTAGGGCTTTCCCTTTTTATTGGGTTTTTTCCCCATTTTATCGGAATACTTTAATAAATTGCTTTAAATGACCTCCCGACTTGGTTGCTTATTGGGTAAGGTAAACCAAGGCAGATCTTAGGATCAGATTTAGCCATTAATACTTACGCATCCTGGGTTGCCGTTGCTGAGCTGCTGGCTGCTTGTGTGGTTGTTGCACTCCTAAAGAGAGAAGGAATAGGAGAGAGAGAGAGAGAGAGAGAGAGAGAGAGAGAGAGAGAGAGAGAGAGATATGGTGTTGATTCCACAAAACGCTGATGTAGGAAATTAGCAGGCTAAGACTGAGGGAGGGGTCACAGGTGTCATTAGTCTCGAATCCCTTCATTCCCACAAGAAATCTAAGTCCAGCCCTCCTTGAATTCCATGGACTTTCATCTATCGCCAATTTGCTTTGACCATTAGTAGCTCAGATTCTTCTAGAGAACTTAAGCTTCCAATAAATCCTTATAGCCATTTGAACTGCCCGGATCCCCTGATTTTCCTGGCGCTTGATATTTGCATTTCTCAGGCCAAATAGTTGGTCAATTTCTTCAGATTCCTCCAAAGGAAAAAAACGTTCAAAAATATCTCAAGGGCAATTTAATAATGAAAAATAGGATGTCTAGTTGCAGCCCTTAGCTTCCTTGTTGCTAAATAGCCCGGGGACACTGATTATGTGCAAAATTCTCTTTCTTTTGAAGTTATTTCTAATGTCTATTTCTTCACACACAGAGAAAACTGGTGGAAGACAAACGATAGAAGAAATTACCATCCCTATTCAATTGTAGATTTACTATGTCCCAGAATTATGGCCACCGGCTGCAGAATTCTGGGAGTTGAAGTCCTGTATTGGTATTCCTACTGAAATTCTTTTGCTCTTAACAGAACAAAAACTTCCTGTTTCATTTTGTCTGGTGTGTCTGCTCCGAATATCATCTTAGATGTGTTTGTCCCCCCCAAGTTTGGCGATTTTTAAACGTGTGGACTTCAACTCCTAGAAATCCCCAACCAGCTTGGGAATTGAAAGGCACAATCTTAAAGTTGTAAAGTTTGAAACCCACAATTCAGAGGCTTGGCAGCGGATTCCTATTTATGATGGTTTGCCATGTCCCAGGGATCATGGGATCCCCTTTTGCAGCCAAGTCACTGGGGAAGCCAGATTCACTTAATGACTGTACTACGATCACAACCCCTGCAATGATTCGCTTAGCAACTGTAGCAAGGAAGAATTGAGGTTCAACTCCCTTGACAAACGTCTCACTTAGCAAAATAAACTTTGGGGTCAATTGTGGTCGTATGTCGAGGAATACCTGTATATTCACCTTCATTCACAATAAAACAGCTAATTGAACTCTTCACCTGGTTGTTCACTTCCTGACACCCAAACACCATTGCCGTGTCACTTTAGATACACCTGCCCAAGGTCCACCATTGCTGTTCTAGCCCAAGAGTCTTTATTTCTATACTAATTAACTGTTAGTCCAGAGGTGTTAAACTCAAGGCCCACGGCCTGCATCCAGCCTGCGATGTGGTCAGATGTGGCCTGCGGGGCCATCCTGGAAAATGTAAGGGGGGTTGGCCCGCAGTTGCTTCCACCCTAGTCTACCCAATGTAAGGAAGAAACATCAGGCCGGTGGTTTGGGGAGTGGCATCAAGATGGCCACGCCCACCCAGTTGGCCACATCAAATCCAAGAAAGAAAACCTTAGGCTCCATTTAAAATAGAGAAAAAGGACTTTTTACTGACTATGAAGTGGTAGCAACTGGAGAAATACAAGATCTGAGGCAAAGATCTGACTGGAAATATTGAAGGACCAGCCGCAGTGCCTTTGCTGGCCATGGGGGGGGGATATGCATGGCCTGTTTCTGGCCAGCAGGAGGCTGTGCATATACCCCACGAGGCCCCCACATGGCCCATTTTTGGGATGGCAGAGTGCTGCTGGGGACTGGGGAGGCTGAAAATGGGACGAGTAGGGGCTGTCAACTCATAAAATATTTCTATTGTCTTTTTAGAGTTGCCAACAGAAAGGGAAGGGGAAGCAGCACAGCAGCTTGCAAAACTGAAAGTGCATTCCATAAATGTTTTCAAAGATAGTTACTAGGTGACTGAAGTTTCTGCTGTGCAAAATTCTAACTGGAGAGTATGATTGATGACTCTTGGCTGTGGAGGTGTCCCATTGGAGAATATGAATTACGATACACCCAGGGGGTGGGGAGAAAACCAGGGTCAAGGATGACAGTGAATGATGTGTCTCAGAGTCAGCTACACCCAGGCAATGCTGGCATGTTTATTCCTAATAAATCTTCTTTAAGTTTGGCTTGGGACCTATGATTTAAATGGGGGATAACTGCCAGTAACTGCGGGAGCCCTGACACTGGACATCCAATCTGAGTTGTCAGGTGTCATTTCATGTGGTACATCTTCAGGTGGCATCTCAGACATCTGGTATGCCAAGATGGTTGACCTTGGCCTGGAAAAGATAAGTGGCTGCATTTGCGCAGAAAGCAAGAAAGCACCCCAATTTTTACAATTCACACAATTTCAACTTCCAGTACCCTTCCCCCCACAAGGCCCAATTATTCCTACCCCCCCCCCCATCCTGTTTCTATGGCAGCCCCAAAGAGTCAAGTGGCAATGCCGGACCTTTTAACTCCCAATAAATCGTTTTGAAGTTTGGCTCGAGACTCATGATTTAAATGGGGTTAAGTGCTGGAATCCTGACATCCAGCAGAAGAAAGAATCTTGGAGGTTGACACCTACCCAGTCGGCCATGCCCGCTGGACCCCCACCCCCGAGGTCAACCACAGCCGTGATGCAGCCCTCAATTAAATTGAGTTTGATACTCCTGTGTTAAGTCATTCACCTTCAGATTTTCCCTCCCTTTCTTTGCGTTTTCCAAAAGATTAAAGGCTGGACCTGCTTAGCGTAAGGAAGAGTTTACATTACCTAAAAGGGGTTCCTCTAGCTTGGTACGCCACTAGGCCTATGACCAACACGATCCCAACGAGGCACCCAGCGGAAATACCAGCAATAATTCCTGCACTCAAAGCTTTCTTCTTCGCTGGCTTGTCTGTGGATGCAACTGAAACACAACCCAAACACTTTAGAGCTAGTCCTCGACGTACAGTGATTCATTTAGCGACCGTTCGCAGTCACCATGGCAAAGAACAAAAAGTGACCGTTTCTCACACTTACGACAGTTGTGGCATCCCCTGGTCACGTGACTCAACATTGGCAACCGGCATGTATTTATACGTGATCCCCTTTTGCGACCGTCTGATGAGTAAAGTCAACAGGGAAGCCGGATGCACCGAACCACCGCAATGCTCCCTTAACAATGGGAGCGATTCACTGAACAACGGTGGCAAGAGAAGTCGTAAATTGAGGCAAAACTCACTTCCGTCTTGCCCAGCGATGGAAATTTGGGACTCGGTTGTGGTTGTAAGTTGAGAGCTACCTACATTATGATTTTGGGCAGTTTTGGCTGCGTTGGCTGGAAAATTCTGGGAGTTGAAATCCAGGCATCTTAAAATTCTGGGAGTTGAAATCCAGGCATCTTAAAATTCCTGGAGTTGAAATCCAGGCATCTTAAAATTCCTGGAGTTGAAATCCAGGCATCTTGCTAAAGTGAAGAAACCTGCTTTAACTATTTCCTCAGGGTATTCTTCGATTCAATCCAAATCAGCTTTGGAGCCACACAAACCCTTATCCTTATGACTCGTGGAGGGACCGGAAACCATAATCCACTGAGTGAAAAAAAGAAAGTCCTCCCTTTCCAAATAAGTATGAATTAGAAAAAAGATGAGCTTTGACAGTGACTGTCAACGCATAAAATATTTCTCTGGTCTTTTTAGAGTTGCCAACAGAAAAGGAGGAGAGGGAGCAGTGCAGCAGCTTGCAAAACCGAAACTGCATTCCATAAATGTTTTCAAAGGTAGTTTCTAGGTGACCGAAGTTTCTGCCGTGCAAAATTCTAACTGGAGAGCATGACTGATAACTCTGGGCTATGGACGTGTCCCATTGGAGAGTATGAATTACGATACACCCAAGGGTGAAGAGAAAACCAGAGCCAAGGGTGACAATGAATGATGTGTCTCAGAGTCGGCTACACCCGGGCAGTGCCGGACATTTTAACTCCCAATAAATCCTTTTGAAGTTTTGGAAGTTTGGCTCAAGACTCATGATTTAAATAGGGGTGACTGCCGGAATCCTGACAGGGGCCTCATGGGGCCTCCAGGCAGCCCGTTTTTGGCAGGCAGGCAGGCATCTCCCGGCTCCTTGCCCCAGCAGCCCAAGGAGGAGAACTACAATGCTGATCTGGCCTTTGCAGAAATCCACTTTGACACCCCTGATCTAGAGAGCAAATGTTGTGTCTCTCTTGAATGCATGCTTAATTATTCCCCCTTTAAACAAGTCCAATAATTCCAGGAGCAGCTGAGTCAGAATGAGAACAAGCTTTTTTTTAAAACAAACAAACAAACAAACAAACAAGAACCCTACCAGTAAACGCGTGAATTTACCTCTTGTGATCATTAAGAACACTTCCCCGAATAAGGATTTTGCAGGGAGATTCATGATTACCCCGTAAAGGCCCATGTCTAAATTTGAAACATTATTGATGCCAAGGACGCACTCTTCCAATGGCATGTGGCCAGAATGATAGCCAGGTCGGGACTCGAAGGTGTTGTTCGACGGATAATACAGCACGATTTCACGGAAAGTTTCATTTTCTCCTCTGTACCACAAGCAGGACTTGGTGTCGTTCGTGGGCTTTTCAGGAATAAGCCTGACGTCCTGCCCTTCTAAAGGAAAATTTGGTGTCACTTCAACTGTAAAATCGGGCGGCTTCGGGGTTTGAGCTTGTATGAGCATAAAGTAGGAATTCACAAGATGAGCTGCAAAAGAAAAGGCATTTCAACATTCATCTCATATGTATGCTAGCTCAATACCTGTGCTTCGCTACGAAACTAGCTTAATTTTTTTGGGAGGAAAATAAGGGGTGAAAAAATTCTGCCTCTGCCTACCAGCATCCATTGGTATTCATCTGGCTTGCATCCTGTCAGTGTGTGAGAGAGTTGAGGGCAGTTTGGAAACTAAAAGAGTATTTGCTGTGTGAGACAGAAGGAGACAGCAAGGAGCCTGGGCGTGGCTTAGTTCAACTGTTCTGTACTAAAGCTGCTTGGTGCTGTGAAACTGTTTTGCATTTGGAAGAGATTTCTTTTCAGGTGGGGGGGGGTAGAACTCTTCAACATCAGAGTGTGTTAATAATAATATAGGAAATAGCTAGTTAGCTAGCGAGCTAGCGAGCTAGCGAGATAGATAGATAGATAGATAGATAGATAGATAGATAGATAGATAGATAGATAGATAGATAGGTAGGTAGGTAGGTAGGTAGGTAGGTAGGTAGGTAGGTAGGTAGGGATGGATGATAGATAGATAGATAGATAGATAGATAGATAGATAGATAGATAGATAGATAGATAGATAGATAGATAGATAGATAGATGTAGAGAGATAGATATTAGATAGATAGATAGATAGATAGATAGATAGATAGATAGATAGATAGATAGATAGATAGATAGATAGATAGATGAGAGAGCAGGAGATGGATAGATAGATAGATAGATAGATAGATAGATAGATAGATAGATAGATAGATAGATAGAAAGAAAAGATAGATAGATAGATAAATAAGATAGGCAGGTAGGCAGAGAGAAAAAGAGAGGGGGGATAGAGAGAGACAAATATAGATGATGATATAGATACCAATGATAGATAGGTAGATAGATAGATAGATAGATAGATAGATAGATAGATAGATAGATAGACAGACAGACAGATGAGAGAGCAGGAGATGGATAGATAGATAGGTAGGTAGATGGTAGATATGGACAGACAGAGAGACAGAAATCAACGAATTGATTGTCCAATTTTTTTTTC
This sequence comes from Notechis scutatus, assembly GCF_049901735.1. Taxonomy (NCBI): domain Eukaryota; kingdom Metazoa; phylum Chordata; class Lepidosauria; order Squamata; family Elapidae; genus Notechis; species Notechis scutatus. Next base: position 23,167,323 of record NC_142016.1, on the reverse strand, counting down.
TCCTTTCCCCAATAACCAATTGTTGGGCTAAACTCTTTCTCTTTTTTCCCCTTGTACTCCTTTTAGTGCAAAGGCTGATCAGACACCATAATCAAGACATTCAATTTGGTTCCATGATGAGCATCAAAGAGCACTTCTCATTCTACTCAGATGACTCCAACTGTCATGGTCCTAAAATATAAGGCGCGCGTGGCTAATTCCAAGCAACTGATTGCTCCGTCGGTTCAGGGCACCTTAGATCTTCTCCAGGGTCCTTCTCGATCTCTTGACCCCATTCCACCCCCCCATGCTTGCTATTCCAGACCTTGCTCCCCAGACTCCCAATCAGACCTGTGAGAAGCCACACCAGCTGGGATGTTCTCCATTCTGATAGTTTCTTGTGCTTGGGCAGCATCGCCATGATGTTCTTAGCAGATCTAGGAGGAAAGAGCTTGTGACATGCTGGGAGTTCCTCAAAGGGCCCAGCCAGGTGCCTCAGTTTCCCCCCCTTGTCTTTCGCCCACACTGTCAGTGACTATCCAAGGGAAGTCCTGCACTCCTGCTTCCCCCCACCCCCACAGCCGACCTCACTGTCAGCCCCTCCCACCATTCCTTTATGAGCTCTCAAGGCAGAGGACGACGTCACAAAGCAGGCAAGAGCCCCCATGGAGAGGAATAATAACAGATAACAGATAATCAGAGTTGGAAGGGACCTTGTAGGTCATCTAGTCCAACCCCCTCACCCAAGCGGGAGACCCTACACCATTTCTGACAAATGGCAGTCCAGTCTCTTCTTGAAAGTCTCCAGTGATGGTGCTCCCACAACTTCCGAGGGCAACTTCTGTTGGTTGATTGTTCTCACTGTCAGAAAGTTTCTCCTTATTTCCAGGTTGAATCTCTCCTTGTTCAGTTTCCATCCATTATTCCTTGTCTGGCCTACAGGAGCTTTATTAAATAGCTTGACCCCCTTCCTCCTCCCTGTGGCAGCCCCTCAAATATTGGAAGATGCTCTCCTGTCTCCCCTGGTCCTTCTCTTCACTGGACTAGCCAGGCCCAGTTCCTGCAACCGTTCATCGTATGTTTTAGTCTCCAGTCCCCTAATCATCCTGGTTGCTCTTCTCTGTACTTTTTCTAGAGTCTCAACATCTTTTTTGTAATGTGGTGAACAAAACTGGATGCAGTACTCTAGGTGTGGTCTTACTAAGGCTTTATAGAGTGGTATTAGTATGGTATTACTGGTATTAGTAAGGTTGACCCTTGTTCCTTTGGCCTAGTCAGATTCTCAATCCCGAGACAAGAGATGCTGGAGGGAAGGGAGCATCCTGGATATGTCCCCCCCCCCGATGGAAATGGGGAAGGATCAAATTGGGGTCCTGATGGTGCTTTTTCAAGAGGTCAATGGTTTTGGTTTTGCCTTGAAGACTTTTCGCTTCTCATCCAAGAAGCTTCTTTAATTCTGACTGAATGGTGGAGGATGGAAGGATTGATATTCCTTGAAATCCTCTGGTTGTTAGTGCTCTTCCTGAGAGTTGTTGAGGTCACTTGGAGGTCTATCTGTGTCCTCGGGGTCCCCTGAGTAGTGCAAATGGGTGTGGCACCTCCTTGGAACTGGCGAAAGGATTGTGTTGTAAACAGGAGACGGCTGGGTGACTTTGGGACAATCACCAGGAGACTGGGAGTTCTAGTCCCATCTTAGGCATGAAAGCCAACTGGGTGACTTTGGGTCAATCACTCCCTCTCAGGACAACCCACCTTCCAGGGTGGTTGTTGTGGAGAAAATAGAAAGAGGAAAGAGTATTGGGTATCTTCTCCAGCTTGGGTTACTTTAAATAGTAGTAAACGTGGAATACAAATCGAAATAAATAAAGTTTGTGTCAGCTTTGGAAGCCATTTTTCTTAGAAGCTTAGTGCCTGGGAAACTGGGAGGGGGGATTTTAAAGACAGGTGGAAGTTTAGACCTAGCAACATTCTTCTTCTGAGTCAAGGCCGTGCCATCCTGTGCCTGGGATAGGAGTGGTTGGAGGAACGTCTCCAGCTGGGATGATCGGGGGACTGGACCACGTGATGGACTGATGGGTGCAAGGGAAGAGTTTCGGATTTTCGATTACGAAGGGAAAACCTGGAATTCTCAGATTTCTCTCATGACTTCTCTCAACATGACTTCTCTCAATAAATTCTTACTTGAATGAACTTTGTTTCGGAGTGCTGAATGAAATGGGGAAGTTTCTTTGGAACGCTGACACTAACTCGAATCCTTAAATTTTACAAGCAGCATCCCCTGATACTGAGGGCTGTCCGGGGTCCTGAGCGCCAAGCGCCGACCTGCCAACTGGGCAGCACAAAGACTCAGGGAAGATGGAGGAGAAGGAAGCTACCAAAGAGGGAACCATGGGAACCAGAGGTGCTATTCAGCAGGTTCTGACCAGTTCTGGAGAACCGGTAGTGGAAATTTTGGGTAGTTCAGAGAAGCAGCCAACACCACCTCTGACTGGCCCCGCCCCCATCCATTCTCTGCCTCCAAAGTCCCAGCTGATTGGCTGGGTCTTCTTTGGTTGCCCTGCACAGGAGAATGGAGCTGGAAAGCAGGTTAGCGGGGTGGGGAGACAATGGGGATTTTGCAGTATCCTTCCCCTGCCATTCCCACCAAGCCACACTCACAAAGCCATACCATGCCCACAAAGCCACGCCAACAGAACCAGTAGTAAAAAAAAATTGAATCCCACCACTGGATCAGACTTATTGTCAGATGTTTAACATCATATGTTTAAACAAACATGTCAAAACGTGACACGAGTGGCTCATTTCAAGGTAGCATGTGAGCTGGCTGAGGAATTCTGGGTGTGGAAGACCTCAAGTCTTCAAGTTGTCATATTTGGAGATCCTGTTTTATAAATGGATCCTCAACAAGGCCTTCCAAGGATGGTGGAGACCAGATCGAAAAAGGTGCATCAAAAATTAAAGGAGATCCAAGAAGTGAAGTGTCTTATCCCTACCACTTAAATTAACCAACCATATGATAATTTCACCAACCAGAAAAACCCATCTCTTTGCTGTTAGAGCAAGTACCAGACAGCCCCAGCTGCTGAGAGCTACCTCCACGATGGTCTCCTGGACCAGTGGTGGGATTCAAAAAATTTTCACTACCGGTTCTGTGGGTGTAGCTTGGTGGGTGTGGCTTGGTGGGTGTGGCAGGGAAGGTTACTGCACAATCCCCCTTCCCTCCCCACCCCACTAACCTGCTTTCCAGCTCCGTTCTCCTGTGCAGGGCAACCAAAGGAGACCCAGCCGATCAGCTGTGGGCATGGCTTGATGGGTGTGGTGTTCTGTGGGCGTGGCTTGGTGGGTGTGGCATGTGGCTTGGTGGACGTGGCAGGGGAAGGTTACTGCACAATCCCCATTCCCTCCCCACCCCACTAACCTGCTTTCCAGCTCCGTTCTCCTGTGCAGGGCAACCAAAGGAGACCCAGCCGATCAGCTGTGGGCATGGTTTGATGGGTGTGGTGTTCTGTGGGCGTGGCTTGGTGGGTGTGGCATGTGGCTTGGTGGGCGTGGCAGGGGAAGGCTACTGCAAAATCCCCCTTCCCTCCCCACCCCACTAACCTGCTTTCCAGCTCCGTTCTCCTGTGCAGGGCAACCAAAGAAGACCCAGCCGATCAGCTGGGACTCAATGGGAGGCAGAGAATAGACAGGGGCGAGGCCACTCAGAGGTGGCATTTGCCAGTTCTCCAAACTACTCAACATTTCCGCTACCGGTTCTCCAGAACCGTTCAGAACCTGCTGAACACCACCTCTACCTTGGACATGCTGGAATCTTATTTTCAAACCCAACTGGAAAATCCTTCCTCTCGCATGAAAGGCAGCTGGATGACTTTGAGCTAATCATCAAGAGACAATGAGTTCCAGTCCCACCTTAGGCATGAAAGCTGGTTGGTGACTTTGAGCCAATCACCAGCAGGTGGTGAGTTCCAGTCCTGCCATAAGCATGACAGCTGGTTGGGGAACTTCGGACCAGTCCCTCTCTCTTATAGCCCAACCCACCTCACAGGGTTGTTGTAGGGAAAATAGGAGGAGGAAAGAGTATTAGGCGTCTTTGCTACCTTGAGTTATTTACAAAAATAACAACAGCGGGGTAAAAACCAAGTTACTAAATGAATCCCTATTTCCACAAGTTTATTGGCACCCGATTCAAGGCAGAACATTGCTAGTAGCTGTTGAACCAAACGCACCACCAGATCAAGAATCTATACAGGAGAGTTATGGAATTATGGGTGTGTTTAGCTCTGGAGATCTCTAACAATTTCTCTCCCTTTTCCGTTACGCCTGTTCTCTTCTTACGCACTTCATAAATGGCTCTGTCACCCGATCTAAGATTCTGGAGGTGTAGCAGGCAGTCCTTCCCAAGAAAGTGCCGTTTATCGTAGGCCGCGCTGAAATAAATCGTGTGGTTCTGTACATAATAAATCAAGATTTCAGAATATGCCAAGGTTTCGTTTTCTCTTTTGTACCACGCACAGGAAATGGTGTCGTTCTTGTTTTCTTCTGGGAAAAGGGTAACTTCTCCTCCTAATTTAGGGTGTTTGGGCTCCATGTGGATCATAATGGTTATATCGCTGCCAATTTGTGCGAACACCAAAGATGAAGTTAAGATACGAACTGCGGGGAGAAAAATGGACATGTCTAAGCAAAAATGACAAAGAGAATAGTAAGGAGGCAATGCCAGTTTTTGCTGCCAAGAAAGTCCAAAGATGATTTTTAACATTTGGCCCTGAGGGAGTTGTGTACTCCTTTTATAAGGATCAGACTTATCAACAGATATTTAACATCACAAATTAAAACAAACATGTCATGGCTTATTTCCAGGTAGCACGAGATAAGACGTGCTAGCTCCACAATGCCCTGTTAGTTTGTTTATTGGTTCATTGATATATTGATGTGCCATGTATTGATTTATGACACTTATATGCCGCCCCCCTCACTGATAAGGAAAAAGATATAGAAACAATTACAATTATAGTGCTGTGTAAAAACTAGAACCAAGGGGACCGATGGCAGAGGGATGATGTCTTCTTTGGATCAGGGCATCAGTGACTGTGTGCAGGTCCTCAAGAAGATCCAGATAAGGACACAACTGGTGCACCACACAAACTTGCGCAAAGGCCCTCCTAGCCACAACTTCCACTTGACCAGGAGTTGCGAGTCTAGGAGAACGGCTCCAGCTGCTCGCCACATCTGTCTGGGGGTAATGCAAGCTCCTTCAGAACTAACGAGGATAAACAACCAGGCCTGATGCTCTCCAAATGTTTTAGTTCAGAAGTCTCCAAACTTGGCAACTTTTAAGACGTGTTGTGCTGCCCTGCTCACACACACACACAGGTAACTGTGGTTTAGTGCAGTGGTCACCAACCGGTGGGCCGGGGACCACTGGTGGTCCGTGAAAAATTTTTGGTGGCCCGCAGAGAAATGTCCCCCCAAAGCAATTAATCCAGGCTGCGCGGGAACACAAGGCTGCGCCACCCACGTGTCCCGACCACCTGCTGGCCCCCACCCTTCGGCCAAGTGCAAACCTTACCTTGAGTAGAGCCACACGAGCTGGAACTGGAATGTAAGACCAACGGCGAGGGAGGGAAATCCGCCCCGGGGTGGCTGCTGACATTGGTGGGAAAGTCAGTCCCATATTCCACAGCTGCAGTAGTCACAGGACTGGCCCTTTGGTTATCCCAGAGCAGCTGCTCCTCCACTCGGGTGCACCGGCCTGTCATGGACTGGAGGAGCTGCTCCGGGATGACCAAAGGGCCAGTCCTGTGACTACTGAAGCTCCGGAATATGGGACCGACTTTCCTACCAATGTCAACAAGCCACCCCGGGGCGGATTTCCTTCCCCTGGAAATTTTGGACCACCAAAATTTTCTCACAGACCACCAGTGGTCCCCAGCCCACCGGTTGGCGACCACTGGTCTATTTAAAGGCAAGGCTGGCAGTGGAATTCTGGGAGTTGAAGTCTACAAGTCTCCCCAGTTGAGAGATTCCTGTTTTAGATGAACCCCGCTATCTTCAGCCAACATGGCCTCCCAAAGATGGCGGAGACCAGATCGAGAAAGGTGCATCAAGGATCAAGAAGGGAAATGTCTTCTCCTGCACCGCACATCTTCACCATCACCATACCCTAATTTCAACCAATCAGAAGTGCCCATCTCTTACCTATTAAAACAAGTACCAGGCAGCCCCAGCTGCTTAGTGGTACCTCCATGATGGTCTCCTGGAGATGGAAATGACTTGGACATGCTGGGATCTTATTTTCAAACCCAGCTAGGAGCATCAACCTTTCTTCCACTTTCTCCCAGCAAAGTTGGGGTCTTTTAGCTGGACAACCCCACCCCACCCACTCAGCCACCCCGAGTCTTTGATCTCTTGAAGCTTCTCAGTTATTTTCCCATTCCCCTCCACTCCTATTATGATTCCCCAAGTCAGATGGACGAAGGTCATAATGCTAAGTGGCACGGTGACTTTGGGCCAATCCCCAGGAGACTGGGAGTTCTAGTCCCGCCTTAAGAATGGGAGCCAGCTGGGTGACTATGAGCCAATCACCAGGAGACTGGGAGTTCTAGTCCTGCCTTAGCCATGAAAGTAATTGGTTGACTTTAGGCCAGCCATTCCCTCTCAGCCCAACCCACCTCACAGGGTTGTTTTATGAAGAAAATAGGAGGGGGAAGATGTACTGGATATGTTCACCGCTATCTTGAGTTTTTTTGTCAGAATAATAAAGGCACTACAAAGAAAGAAATACAATATTGTAAACTGGTCTAGACTTAGAGATAGAATAACAGAGTTGGAAGGGACTTTGGAGGTCATCTAGTCCAACCCACTGCTCGAGCAGGTGAGCCTATATTCCAAATATTAGCCTCTACCTAAGATCGAACTCACAGCCCAGAAATTGAGCAGCGAAGAAGTAAAAAATATGTTTCGACTGGTTATTTTGGCCCTTATTAATCTCCTAGTCCTACAGGAATATGTGAGCCCTTCTCTCACTCCTTCAGCCTTGGGTCTCCAATGACAGGATGATCCATGACCCCTAAAAAAGTATTCGTCGTAAAATATATCAGCATGACCCTTTCTAATATTATAGAAAGCATTTAGACTATGGAGAGAGAGAGAGAGAGAGAGAGAGAGAGAGAGAGAGAGAGAGAGAGAGAGAGAGAGAGAGAGAAAGAAAGAAAGAAAGAAAAGCAGGGCACCAGAAGGATGTTTTTTTTTTAATTCATCAACAGGTATGAATAATGTTTTGGCCCTGGGGTCCAGATGTCGATAAAGGCAGCTGTTTAAGAAGCCATTAATGTGTGCTGGTTGGTTTCACGGTAATTCCCAAGTAGGTGGGATTCGTTTTCTTCAGGATAGTAGGAGTGGGCGAATCCATGGTTGTGCTCCAAACTTCAGCGGCACTGGCATTGGAGGTCAAGATGCTTCTTCTACCTGAAAGAGAGCCAACCTAGCATCAGAAGGTAGTAATCCGGAGTGGAAGCACCCACAATCTACTATCTACTATCTTATCTTTGAGATTCTGCATGACGTCTATGTCTAAGCCAGAATTGACCTTGCTAGCACTGATGACGTTACCTAGTTTGGTCATGAAATGTCTGTAAGAAAACAACCTCAGAGAGGATCAAGGACCTCTCAGTCCTCCTCCTCCTCCTCCTCCTCCTCCTCCTCCTCCTCCTCCTCCTCCTCCTCCTCCTCCTCCTCCTCCTCCTCCTCCTCTCCACAAACCCACCTTCCTTCTTGCACTGATGCTGTTACTTGGTTGGGTCATGAAACGTCTATAGAACACAACCAAGCTCACAGAGGGTCAAGGACCCCACAGTCCTCCCCCTCCCCCTCCTTTCCCCCTCCCCTCCTTCTTCTCCTCTCCACAAACCCCCACTTCTTCTTGCACCTATTTAGCTGGTCATGAAATATCTGTAGAAAACAACCAAGCTCAGAGAGGCTCAAGAACCCCACAGTCCTCCTCCTCCTTCTCCTCCTTTCCACAAAGCCTCACTCCTTCTAGTATTGATGCTGTTGCTTAGTTGGGTCATGAAATGTCTATAAAAAAAACAACCAAGCTCAGAGATCACCAAGGACCCCACAGTCTTACTCCTCCTCCTCCTCCTCCTCTTCCTCTGCCTCCCCCTCTGCCTCCCCCTCATGCACTTCCTCCTCTTCTCCATAAATCCCACTCTCTTCTAGCACTGATGATGTTACTTAGATGGGTCTTGAAATGTCTTTAAGAAAACAACCAAGCTCAGAGAGCACCAAGAACTGCTCAATTCAAGCCTGAGCTACAAATATTCTTTTCTATTGTTATCTAGCTTTCTGCTTGGGGAACCAGATTTGGCTGGCTGGGAAATTCTGGGAGTTGAAGTCCACAAGTTTTAAAGTTGCCCTGTTTGGGGACCCCTGATCTAGAACTTTTCCAATAATTGTCTATTTCTTTGTTTTTCTATTGACTCAGTCGTCCGCAAATTTGGGTTGGGTTTTTGTTTTCGTTCACGCAGTCCGAACGAATGGTTGGACCATGGGTTCCTTGAGAAAATGCCTTTGAAATAAACAATAGCTCTTACCTTTTACTGCTGTCTTTCCATACTTGGTAAGAGATCAGGCCTACCACAAGTGCTGTTCCAAACAGACATCCCACAAAAATGGCAGCAATTGATCCGGGCGATAAACCTTTCCGCTTCTCCACTTCATTGTTTTCTGAAGATACAGATAAAGATTAACAGACTTGGAAGGGACCTTGTAGTCATCTAGTCCAACCCCCTGCCCAAGCAGGAGACCCTACACCATTTCTGACAAATGGCAGCCCAATCTCTTCTTGAAAGTCTCCAGGGATGAAGCTCCCACAACTTCCGAAGGGAAATTCTGTTCCATTGGTTGATCGTTCTTGCTGTCAGAAAATTTCTCCTTATTTCCAGGTTGAATCTCTCCTTGTTCAGTTTCCATCCATTATTCCTTGCCTGGCCTTTGGATGCCTTGGAAAATAGCTTGACCTCCTCCTCTGCTCTGTGGCAGCCCCTCAAATATTGGAAAGCTGCTCTCCTGTCTCCCCTGGTCCTTCTCTTCACTAGACTAGCCAAGCCCAGGTCCTGCAACCGTTCATCATATGTTTTTAGTCTCCAGTCCCCTAATCATCCTGGTTGCTCTTCTCTGCACCTTTTCTAAAAGTTGAGGGTTCTTTTTTAACAGCATGGTGACCAAAACTGGATGCAGTACTCTAGGTGTGGTCTTACTAAGGCTTTATTGAATGATATTAGTACCTCATTTGATCTTGATTGTATCCCTCTGTTAATGCAACTTAGGATTGCATTGGCTTTTTTGGCGGCGGCTGCACGCTGCTGGCTCCTATTTACCATAGCTGGTTGTCCACTAAGACACCAAGATCCCTCTCTCACAGTTACTGCTATTAAGAAGTCTGGCTTCACCCAGTCTATATGTGTACTTTTCGTTTTTCTTGCCTAAGTGTAGGAAATTGATCGGAAGTTTGGTGGCTCAATTGTGGCTGTAGGTCAGGGACTATTTTATGAGTTTTTATTATTTGATGTTTTTCAGCCACCCAGAGTCACCTCTAAGATGCATAGAAGGAATAATCTAATAAATCTATCTGTGTTTCCTCGAAAATAAGACCCTGTCGTACAATATTTTTTTTGCCACCCAAAAAGGCACCAGGTCTTATTTTCAGGGGATGTCATCCACTGACTAACCTCACTTGCGTGTGTTATCCCTGACCTCCTTTTCGCGGTCAGAGGCCTTCAGGAACTTTTTCTTCTGTGGCAGGCAAGGCTTTCCTGAAGGCTCCTACAGCCGATAACAGAGCTCTGGATCGATCCAGAGCTTTGTTATCCACTACAGAGGCCTTCAGAAAAGCCTTGCCAGCTGCAAAAGAAATGGGCTGGCAAGGCAGGTGTCGGGGTGTGCGAGGCCTGGTTACAACTGACCAAAGGTAAGTTGTAGGGTAGCTCCACACACAACCCATCCCCACCTTAGCTTAATTTTTAACCTGTGCACTCTGGAGTGGGCGGGATCTTAATTAGGGCTTATTTTGGGGGGGTAGGGCTTATATTGGGTGCACGTGTCAAAATCAAGCTAGGACTTACTTTCAGCATAGTGTCATATTTTCAGGGAAACAAGGTATAAATAGAACCAATGAAAAAAAAAAATGTTTACCTTTTATGACCAGTAAGTATATCTTCCCAACTGCTGTGCTATTGCTTGCATTCCTCTGTAGTACATATATGTCCATATCTGACTTGCTAATGTTTTTGATTCTCAGGGAACAGTCCTTGCCTGGTGTGTGCCTTGTGTCGTAACCAGCTTTTTTATGGAGCTGAGGAGCTGGGCTTACTTCATAAATCAAGATGTCTTGGTAAATAGCGTCTTCCCCTCTGCCCCAGGCACAGGAAATGATCTTTTCCGGGGTGTCCTTGGGCCTGAGAACGACAGTAACACCCACAACTGGAAATTCAGGTTCTATGGTGATTTCAACGGTAACATTTTCCGTAATGTTTGGAACCGCTTGAATGAGAACCAGGTAGCAGGAACTCAAGATGCAGGCTGGAAGAAAAGAAAAAAGCAGGGGGGGGGGAAGAGAATTCAGAGGAAGGAGGTCAGGGGGAAAGAAGGATACAAATAAAGGATTTAAAAAAAAAAAAAAAAAGATCCCAGAGCAGCGGGGAACAACCAGAGGCCCGGAAAAGAGCTGGCGTGGTTCCCATCTTCAAAAAAGGGAAGGAAAAAAACAAACGGATCCAGGAAACTATAGACTTATATCAGCCTGACATCAATATCTGGGAAGTTCCTGTAAGAAGCAACGGATCGAGGGTTGGGCTTCAAACATTTTAGCAATGGGTTCTCTGCCCGGTTGCTTAAATGGGCGTGGCTATGGTGTGGGTGTGGCCTAGTCAGCCTCCTGCACCAGGGTGGATGGATGTTTTTGCCCTCCCCGGGCTCCGGAGGCTTTCCTCGAGCTTCCGGGAGGGTGAAAATGGCGTCCCCGGACTCTGGAGGCTCTTTGGAAGCTGGAAATGGGCCCATTTCCGGCCTTCCTGAACTTCCGGGAAGCCCATTTTCCACCCTCCCTGAGCCTCTGCACGCACCCTGCACTTACCTGCATCCAAAATGGGCCACGTGGGGAGTCCAGGGAGGCGCGAGGTGGGGTGGGCGGGGCCAGCCAGGAGTGGGATTTGGGGGTTCTCCAAACTGCACAGAATCTTAGCTAGGGGCTCTCCCGGACCCCTGCGAACCCCCTGCAGCCCCACCCCTGAACGGATCTATGAACAGCAAGCTATAACCCGAAGTTAACATGGATTCCTTCCAATTCTGTTGTCCTGTTATAAATAGAATCATAAGCCTGGACCTTGGAGGTCTTCTAGCCCAACCCCCAATGGAGATTTTACAGTAACCTTCCCCTGCCATGTCCACCAAGCCACACCCCCAAGCCATGCCATACCCACCAAGCCACGCCCACAGAACAGGTACCGTAGTATAACTTTTTGAATCCTATCACTGGTTGGATCTCTCCTTGATTCGTTTCCATCCCTTGTTTTTGTCCTGACTTCAGGCGCTTTGGAGAAGAAGTCAATAGCAGTGGCAAGAACAATAACACTTACTTATATTCTGTCTCAATAGTGCTTTTACATCCCTCTCTAAGCGGTTTACAGAGTCAGCCTCTGGCCCCCAATAATCTGGGTTCTCATTTTACTGACCTCAGAAGGATGGAAGCCTGAGTCAACCTTGAGCTGGTCTGGATCGAACTGCTGGCAGTCGTCAGAGTTAGCCTGCAATACTGCATTCTAACCACTGCTCCACTATGGCTTCCTCCGTTCCTTCTCACTTCCATTCCTTCATTCTCACATTTCTTTCTTCCTTCCTTCCTTCCTTCCTTCCTTCCTTCCTTCCTTCCTTCCTTCCTTCCTTCCTTCCTTCCTTCCTCCCTTCCTCCCTCCCTCCCTCCCTCCCTGCCTCCCTTCCCAAGCAATAGCACTTAGATTTATATATGCTTTACAGTACTTTCCAGCCCTCTCTAAGTGGTTTACAGAGTCAGCCTCTGGCCCCAGTAATCTGGGTCCTCATTTTACTGACCTCAGAAGAATGGAAGGCTGAGTCAACCTTGAGCTGGTCTGGATCGAACTGCTGGCAGTCGTCAGAGTTAGCCTGCAATACTGCATTCTAACCACTGCTCCACTATGGCTTCCTCCCTTCCTCCTCACTTCCATTCCTTCATTCTCACATTCCTTCCTTCCTTCCTTCCTTCCTTCCTTCCTCCCTCCCTCCCTCCCTCCCTTCCCAAGCAATAGCACTTAGATTTATATATGCTTTACTTTCCAGCCCTCTCTAAGTGGTTTACAGAGTCAGCCTCTGGCCCCAGTAATCTGGGTCCTCCTTTTACTGACCTCAGAAGAATGGAAGGCTGAGTCAACCTTGAGCTGGTCTGGATCAAACTGCTGGCAGTCGTCAGAGTTAGCCTGCAATACCGCATTCTAACCACTATGCCACCATGACTTTTTCCTCAACTATTGGAAGTCTGCTACCATGTCCTTTCTAATCTTTCTCTTCATTTGATTAGACATGCCCAGTTCCCTCAATCGTTCGTCGTATGGCTTAGCTTTTATACTCCTCATCATCTTCATTGCTCTTCTCTGCAGTCTATCTAGAGCAGGGGTGTCCAACCTTGGTAACATTAAGCCTGGAGGACTTCAACTCCCAGAATTCCCCAGCCAGCTTTGCTGGCTGGGGAATTCTGGGAGTTGAAGTCCTCCAGGCTTAATGTTACCAAGGTTGGACACCCCTGTTCTAGAGCCTCAACTTCTGTTTTTGCACTGTGGTGACCAGAATTGGATTCAGTATTCCAAGCGTGGTCTCACCAATCCGGTATAAAGTGGTACTGTTATTTCCTGTGATCCTGAAACTAACCTAGGACCATGAGGAGTGGCAGAAAAGAGCAACACAGATGATTAGGGGATTGGAAGATAAAACATACAAAGAGCAGTTGCAGGAACTGGGGATGTCTCGTTTAATGAAAAGAAGGACTGGGGTGACATGATAGCCGTGTTCCAATATCTGAGTGTCCGCCACAAAGAAGTGAGGCTCAAGCTATTCTCGAAAGCACCTGAAGGCAGGACAAGAAGCAATGGATGGAAATTAAGCAAGGAGAGAAGCAACCTAGAATTAACTAGGGATTTCCTGACAGTTAGAACAATTAACCAGGGGAACCTCTTGCCTCCGGAAGTGGTGGAGGCTCCATCACTGGAGGTTTTTAAGAAGAGATTGGACAACCACTTGTCTGAAATGGTACAGGGTTTCCTACTTGAGCAAGCGATTGGACTAGAAAAGTTGGACTCCTTTCCATCTCTTATTCTGCATTAGCCTTTTTGGCAGCTGCAGCAGGGCACACCATGTGCACACTCCATGTACATGGAACACACTGCGTGAGCACAAGGAGAAGACACGAAAATGGTACAACAAGGTCCCGAATCCAATAGATTTATGAAACTTACATGGTTAGATTTAGAGTTAAAAAAATAAACAGATAACTAAGAAAATAACAATAGCGGCTTATATACCACTTTTACAGCGCTTTATAGCCCTCTCTAAGCGATTTACAGAGTCAGCCTATGGCCCCCCAACAATTGAGGTCCTCCTTTGATCCACCACAGAAGGATGGAAGGCTGAGTCAACCTTGAGCCTGATGAGATATGAACTGCCAAATTCTAGGCAGCCGGCAGTCAGCAGAAGTAGCCTGCATTACCGCACTCTAACCACTGCACCACCATGGCTCCTAAATGCCCTTTCAGAATGAATGGAGAGATGAAACCTCTTTGGAGCAACAAAACACGCTATGTGTCCTTACCCTGGCATTTGCACCCCACCCATCCAGAAGAATAGTGTGGCTTTCAACCAATATGTACTGCCCACCTATGATGGAATTCATGGCTGTTCTTCCAATGCAATCTTGGTGCCCAAGCAGAACGTTACATCTTCAGTTTGAGCCAACCACAGCCCACCTTCCCAAGGTCTCCTGTCGCCAGCATCAGGCACCTTGTTGTCACCTCTCTTCCCACCAACTTCATTGCAGTACGATCTCCCAGGTAACTGATTAGGTCATAAAGCCAAAGGATGAACCAAGAGGAGAAGGGAAATTTGACTCATTTGGACATGGATTCTTCCCAGACAGGTGAACTTCACATGAGTGCAGCATCCAAAGCAGCCTACAAAGACTTTTATTAAAAAAAATATCAGGAAGGGTAGAAGGAGTTAGATGAATCAAGAAGAGTTAAAAGATAGGAATCTTGCCTATTCAAGTCTTACCTTCATCTGTAGGGGGAAAATGGATGACATTTTCCCTCAGCCCAGTCTACCTTGAAGGTTTGTCACTGTAAGAATAAAATAGAAGGAGACATTTTGTCTATATTCCACCAAGAGAAGAGTTGGGCTGAGCATCTCACAAGGCAGATTAAATCAATAAAATGAGGCTTCTAGAGAAAAATTGGGCTGAGCATCTCACAAGGCAAATTAAACAAAATACACCTGACTATGAGTGTAGGCACCCATCAGCCTTTTTATTCCATCATCGGGAAAGAGAGGAGATAGCAGAAAGAAACAGAAGAAAAGACAGAATGGACAAACCAGCAAACAAAGCAAGAAGTTGGGAAGATGATAAAAATAATAATGACTGATGAAACAAACGGAGAGAAAAGCATTTTAAGAGATTTAAAAATGGAATGGGATAATCTGGAAGATACTTTTGAAGGAGAGATAGGGGTTTGGGTGGATATTTTGGAGACCTAGCAGCTTAGGAGGATAGAGAAGGGAGAAATATACAATCTGAATAGTGAAGATACAGATGATGATAGAGATAAAGATCCAAGAGAGGAGTATGGGAGGCAAGCCAAAAAACAAATAAGAATTGAAGTATTAGAACAGATAAGATATGATGGATAGAAAGGAAATTTCACACACACACACAAACACACACACACACATATACACTTTTTTTCTAATATAATGATGGCCTGATTAGAAATTTGAAAAGAGGTAGAAACAAGAACGTACACCTTTATATGAAGCAATAGTTAGATGGAAAGATTGGAAGTTGAAACGGTATTATTATATAATTTTTTAATAATAGAATATAAGTAATAATTTGATGGGAAAGAATTAGAGAGTGAAAGATGATATTACCATGTATGCTCATTGGCATTAAAATGGAATATTGAAATATTGAATAACCACTTGAAAAAAACCCCCATGTAAGTAGAGTTTGATTTTTCCCCCCCTACTGGGCTTACAAATCTGACTCTGTACAACATGCTGTCCGAATGTCCTTGATTACACTTGCCTGATGTTTCTCCAACCTTAAATCTTGAGAATAATTGTGGAATAGGTTATTCGTTTTATTGATTTCTATGCACTCAGAACCTGTCTCTCAAATCGCCCCATCTGTCAGATACCAGAAGGTGGCAGCATCGTCTCAGAAGAAACGTTATCTCTACAGAATCTCTGCTAAAATGACATTAACATCTAAGATTCTACCTTCAATTGATACACAAGAGAAAGGAATATATTGTCCTCCATTTTAAGCAATAAAACTTCTCATTTGACAGTCTATGGAGACTCTCCATCATCCAGGTCATGGTGCTTTTTCTAAACTTCGGGGTTTTTTTTTCCCTTCAGTTTTTCAAAATTGAAGAAGCAAAACCATTGCCAAGAAAAAAACAAGAAAGTCCAGTTGCTTTTTGGCAAAAGCACCTTTGAGATGTTTTTTTTGGTTGACACCTTCCATTCCCCCTCATTCTTTTAGGGAAAAAACCTAATTATCATTCCTAAAAGAAAACCCGAATCCTCTATCTTATAATATTTATTGCTCAAGACAGTTATAATTTTCAGTTTCTTTTCTCCAGTTTGAAGTCCTTCCGATGTACAACATAACTGGTGGTGTATAACAATTACATTTCCTCCCCCCTCATTCATTATATAACATTGATAAAATAACACGATGCTCCACAAATACCAGTTAGTCTATTTTAAGAATAAATACAGCACAATGGTGCCAGTAGTTTGTTAAATTAAGGTCCCCCCAAAGACTCAATTTAAAAATTGATTTGAAAATCAAGGACCTTGCTAAAATTAACCAGAATAACAAGAGTGAAAAAAAATATCTAAAATGGTGTCATAATAGAAGGGCAGCCACTAGAAATATCACAATATCCCCCTCCCCAAATGTGTAATAATCCCTCATCTCCCCCTAATAAATTGTCTCTAATCTGTACAAATCTCTGATTTCCCCCTAAAAGAAGGAAAGAGCGGGGGAAAACAAGGTCGAAGAACATCTGAAGAGAGTTATACTTTCGAAACAAAGATGACATTTTTTCAAGTTCTTCAAGATAACACAAAGCAGCCCCAAAGTAAAACCACAGGGAAAATACATGATTTGATTACAATGTCATTATAGCTACTCTTTGATTTAAGGCTGCAATGGAGCCAGAAATCCAGCCAAATCTTTTGAAATCTGTGACTGAAAAAAAATAATCAGAATATTTCCTTCATCCAACAATCGGTCATCACACCTCCATCTGTGAAAAAGGAACGACACATTCACATTTATTTGTAGGTCTTGGAATGAGACCAAGAGGCACCAAGTAGTTCTTGAGTTGTGATCAGAATGGAGCCAGCCCACTATGGTCATAAGTCATGACGATCATAAATTAGATCAAGCACAAATTAGATCAGCCCAATTTTATGAGCATTCCTGAGGCGGTGTTTAAGCAAACGCCACCATTGTTAAGTAAATCAGTGGAAACTATTCCGTAAGTCACTAAATTAGTCAAGAGTCCTTCAAGTCAGTCCTGATTTTTAGTTGACATCCCCGGACACAAATAGCACACTATTTAGAAGAAAGTTCCCCTTGTCTTCTTAGCTGTATCATGAGGCTAAATTACTATAGGTAGTCTTTGACTTAAGGCTACAATCGGGCCTAGAATTTCTGTTGCTGAGCGAGATGGTTGCTAATGGAACCGCGCCTGATTTTACGACCCTTTTGGCCACAGATCTGAAGCAAATCTGAAGCAAATCGCAGCAGTTATTAATTGAACCATGAGGTTGTTAAATGAATCTCGCTTCCCCCCCAATGATTATGCTTGTCAACGCCGGCCGGGAAGGTCACAAATGATAATTTATATGACATTTCAATCGTCATAAATACACACTCAAGCACCCACATTTTGTTCACAAAACCTGTGAGGATTCTATGGCAATTATAGAGGAGCCGCTGTGGTGCAGGGGTTCGAGTGCAGTGCTGCAAGCTACTTCTGCAGCCAGCTGCCTACAATTTGGCAGTTCAAATCCCACCAGGCTCAATGTTGACTCAGCTTTCCGTCCTTCTGAGGTGGGTAAAACAAGGACCCAAATTGCTGGGGGTAATATCTGACTCTGTAAACCGCCTAGAGAGGGCTGTAAAGCACTGTGAAGTGGTATATGAGTCTATGTGCTATTGCTATTATAAGCAGGTGAGTCACTTTTTATCGGTGCCATTGTCATGTATGATCACTAAACGAATTGTTGTAAATTGAGGACTTCCTGCAATAGAAGCAAATAGGGTTACTTTATTATGTTTCCCAGGCGTATCATTGCTTTTATTTTGGGATCCCTTCAAAGCCTGCATGAGAAAAAAAATTTATCCTGTTAATTGTTGGTGCTTGTTAAGGCTAAACTAAATTCCTTGGGGTTAATTAACGAACAAATTGAACCTTTAATGGTGTTGCCACATGAATCCTTCTGCTGCTTCAATTAAATACATTATAGAGAGAGGAACAAGATGGTGGGGGTTTTTTTTGGAACCTCAGCTGTTCAGGAAATAGCTTTGGGAGTCATTGTCCTTCTGCTTTTATTGCTGTGAGAACATTTCTTCTCTTTTGTCCCCGAACATTGGGTGCAATTGAACGCCCATCACACCTGCCATGAACTAATGCCAAGTACACAAAGGTCATCCTGAGGAAGGTTTCCAACACAGCAGCACTCATGGATCATTGGAGCAAGGGTGTCCATAGGAAGGAGGATACCCCAAAAATAAATAATCCACATAGTGAAAGTCCCAAAGGTGCCTTTTTCAAGAGGCAACTGGACTTTCTGTGTTTTTTTTTCCCTTGAAGAAGTTTCGCTTCTCATCCAAGAAGCCTTTTCGGTTCTGAGTGAATGAATGATAGAGGATGGAAGGACTGCGAGGAAGATAAATCCTTCCCTTCTCCACCATTCAGTCAGAACCGAAGAAGCTTCTTGGATGAGAAGCGAAACGTCTTCAAGGAAAAACAAAGGAAGTTCAGTTGCCTCTTGAAAAAGCACCTTTGGGACAACTGTGACCTGGATGATGGCTATCCCTTACATCTGGGATAGGATAGGATAGAGTAGAGTGGAGTGGAGTAGAGTAGAGTAGAATGTATAGAATAGAATAGAATAGAATAGAATAGAATAGAATAGAATAGAATAGAATAGAATAGAATAGAAAATATGGAATGGAATGGGATAGGATAGGATAGGATAGGATAGAATAATAGCATAATAATAGTATAAGCGCACCAGTGTGCCTACCGTCCCTGTCCTACTGTTCCCATTAATCCATTTATTCATATTCATTTATTATGTATATACTTATTCCTGTTTATACTTATATTTTTATATGTTATGTTCATACTTTTTTTCTCATACATGCTTGACAAACAAATAGAATAGAATGGAATAGAATAGAATAGAATAGAATAGAATAGAATAGAATAGAATAGATCTGGAAGGGACCTTGGAGGTCTTCTAGTCCAGCTCAAGCAGGAGAATCTATACTATCTCAGACAAGTTACTGTCCAGCCTGTTCTTAAAAACCTCCAGTGATGGACTGCCCACAATTTCTGGTGGCAAGCTGTTCCCCTGGTTAATTGTCTTCACTGCTAGGAAGTCTCCATCACATCTCTGCCCTGATGGTTGCAAGCAAATGCAAAGGTATTCTGAGTTTGCTCCCAGGACCATACCTGGAGTGTTTGGTTCCAGGTGTGCACTTGTCTTCCTCATTCCATTCTCCCCTACTTTTGTCTCCGTTTTTACTAATCCTGATATCCATCTTTGCAAGAATGACGCCAGAGAAAGGGAGGTGGCTTGCTTGGAGAAAGTCTAAAACTTGTGGCTCAGAGGTGGGAGCAAATCCCCTCTTCCATTTGATGGGAGAGTTGGTCAGTCAACCTTGGTAGCTCTGGTGGCCGAGAACGGATTCTGGAATTCTTCCTGCGAGTTGGGTGCTGGCCTCTAGAAGAAGTCAACCTACATGATGGAGAAAGGACCTTTCACTCTTGGTTGGAAGTTGCCATACGTAGCAGGTAAGTCATAAAGGAGGGAGAAGTTTGTTGAGGTTCCACTGAGATCATGAGATCTATGGCTAGACACCACAGATGGCAGGATATGGTAGCGATATGACCGTTGACTTAGATGGGAAGGGCATGTCGGAATACCGCATCCAGTTTTGGTCACCACGATATTAAAAAAAAAAAAAAAAGATGTTGAGACTCTAGAAAGACTGCAGAGAAGAGCCACAAAGAAGATTAGGGGACTGGAGGCTAAAACATACAAAGAACGGTTGCTGGAATTGAGTATGTCTAGTTTAATGAAAAGAAGGACTAGGGGAGACATGATGATAGCAGTGTTCCAATACCTCAGGGGCTTCCACAAAGAAACGGGGGTCAACTTATTCTCCACAGCACCTGAAGGCAGGACAAGAAGCAACGGATGGAAACTAATCAAGGTTTTCTGGTTGTCTGCTATCTGATGACCATGAATGCTGATTGACATCCTATGTATGTGTCATGCCCCTGGTGGAGACTGACTCTGAGGGAGAGGAGGAACAGCCAACAGGGAGGGGAAGTGTGGCTCCGGAGGTTGTGGAGGAGGCTGGGGAAGGGCAGAGGCCGGCTGGGCAGTCAGAGGAGGACCCGGGCCCATCCCCTCTCCATCCTAGGGCACGCAGGGAGGAAAGGATAAAGGAGAGACGTGGTCTATGGGGGAGGAGAGGGCCTTGATCCTCTTCATGGGCTGCAGCTGTGACAACTGGATAAGAGGATGGACATGCATACGGGCGAGTGCTGGAAACAAAGCATGGAAATATCTCTAGTCTGTCGTTCATCTCTGAGTTTGACGTCCTTCCCAGTGTGTGTTCTGACATCTGTGGACATCCTCCAGCCCTTATCTTTCCTGGTTTGTGTTGTTTTTTTACTCTTTATAATTTAAATGGCATTTCCTCCTTCTTGTAACTGTTAGTGTGGGAGTTTTTTTGAATCCAGTCAAGGATATTTGGAGCTTGGAAACAAAGTGAAGGAATAAAAGGGGCTTCACCTGTTTTTTGTGACTGTGTGACTGTGGGTCACCACAGTATTTTTGCTGTCCTCTTTGGCTCTCCTCACCAGGAAAGCTTCCCATCTCTCATCGAAGCTTGACAGGCTACATGGAAAATTGAGTTCAAATAGAATAGAATAATCGTAGGTTTGGAAGGGACCTTGGAGGTCCTCTAGTCCAACCCCCTGTTCGAGCAGGAGACCATATGAATTCCCCACTTAACAGCTGTGTTACTAACTTAATAACGGCAGGGATTCACGTAACCAGCGTGGCAAGAAAGGTCATAAAACAGGGGCAAAACTCACTTAACAACTCTCTCACTTAGCAACAGAAACTTTGAGCTCAATTATGGTCATAAGTCGAGGATTACCTGTATAGTCACTGGGCTCAAGGTTGACTGAGCCTTCCATCCTTCTGAGGTGGGTGAAATGAGGACCCAGATTGTTGGGGGCAAAGAGGCTGACTCTGCAAACTGCTTAGAGAGGGCTGTAAAGCAATGTGAAGCGGTATATAAGTTTAAGTGCTATTGCTGTTGCTAACTGTGTCAACAGATGGCTGGCTGGGGAATTCTGGGAGTTGGTCCACCAGGCTTAAAGTTGCCAAGGTTGGAGACCCCTGGCTTAGAGAGGACTGGAAAGTGGTATATGTCTAAGTGCTATTGCTCTTCCTTCCTTCCTTCCTTCCTTCCTTCCTTCCTTCCTTCCTTCCTTCCTTCCTTCCTTCCTTCCTTCCCTCCATCCATCCATCCATCCATCCATCCATCCATCCCTTCCATGGTGCACAATGATTAGAATGCAGCATTGCAGGCTAACTCTGCCCACTGTCAGCAGTTCGATCCTGACCGGCTGAAGGTCGACTCAGCCTTCCATCCTTGGGTCAGACCAGTTCTTCCGTAAATGTTTGGTCAATGCATCTTGGATAGAATGACTATTTTGATTGACTCTTTCTCTCTTTTTCTTCTTCTTCTTCATGTTTTAGTTTTCATCCTCAGCTCTCATTTCCCGTCAACCCAAGCCCAGGTAGTCAAATACCACCTCCCTGTTTTCATGGACCGTTCAAATGCCATAGAAGGGCAGGGAATCAACTTAACCGTCGGTGCTGCCCCGACTTCCTTCTTCATTTGCAATTGGTATCGAGGGAGCGACAGTCAAGAAAAGTTGATCGTCACCGTCTACCTGCCTCCGTTAAGCGGATACGTCTTCGGACCTGCCTACACCAGGCGAGAAACTCCAGGCCCGAATTGCTCTCTCCAGATTGAAAATCTAAACCAGGATGACTCTGGAACCTACACAGTGACCAAGGATGGACCGTCTGTCCATGGCATAGGAAACCTCAGTGTGGAGGTTCTAGGTATAAACTTTCCCTTCCCTTCCCCTTCAGGTGGCTTTGAATGGCTCCCTCTGTAAACCTCTTGCCCATTTGTCCGCCAGTAAAAATGCACTTACAGAATAACAGAGTTGGAAGGGACCTTGTAGGTCATCTAGTCCAACCCCCTTGCTTGTCAACATCTGGTGAAGAATGAAAAGTTGACAGCTCCCTTCAAATCCCAAACATCAAATAATACCCAATAATGTACTTATTGGTATCCCGCTTTTATTGTTGTTACAAACAACTCAAGGTGACGAACATATCCAATACCCCTTCCTCCTCCTTTTTCACCTGTAACCACAGCCCTGTGAGGTGGGTTGGGCTGAGAGAGAGAGAGAGAGAGAGACAGACAGAGAGAGAGAGAGAGAGACCTGGAAACTATCTATGAAAACACTTATGAAATGCAGCTTCGGTTTGCAAGCTGCTTTACTGCTCCCCCCTCCATTTCTGTTGGCAATTCTAAAAAGACCAGAGAAATATGTTATGAGTTAACACACAGTGGTGATTTTTTTTTTGTCTCTTTCAGCTTCGGGCTTACTCCCCAAGCCAAACATGTCCATTGTCCAGCTCTTCCGAGAGAATATGGATTTGGTTCGTCTCAAGTGTGACACAACCGTGAAATTTGCGAATATCAGCTGGCTACAGAATGGGAAGCCCCTCAATTCATGCTCCCGGATCCAGCTGTCCCATAATAAGCAGACCCTCACCATACAGCCCGTTCTCCGCCGTGATGCCGGCGCATACCAGTGTCATATTTCCAACCCCTTCTCTGCTCGAAGGAGTGACACCACCACCATTTCTGTGATCTGTGAGTATCCACTTCCTGGAACGGTGCAACTTTTTTCTCCCTGAGAGATGATTATCTGCCATAGGTTGCACATCGGTATGTGCAAGAGGGAGGAATTGGCATCCTTCGGTCTCAAGAGACTATGATGTAGTGCTATGAAACCGGTAGCTGCCACTTCCCTTGTTGTTTCAATGCTGTATGCAAAATGTCCTCTCCAGAGCACAAGGCCTGGGTAATTTAATATGGAGGATAAACCGTTACCCAAGCAGCAGATTCCCCCCTCACCATGTCGCTGAAATAGTCTAATGGAATGGCAGTGCCGATAGGATTAGTGCCACCTGCGTCGCAGGAGTTACCAGAATGTGATTGTACACAGTCACACAAACTGCTTCCGGGACTCCAGCTCTGGATTTTGCCTTGAGGTTGACTCCTGAAAGCCTTTTCCAAGAATAGATATAGCCACAAGGCAGTGGAGGTTTCAAATTAGAGTTTCCCTTCTCCTAGAAGACGGTTCTGCCGTTTTATCTGCCGTTGGGGCGTACAGCCCTCTTCCGCCTTCACAACTGTTGACCGTTTTCTCCTGTAACCCTGGAAAGGGGTCCTTATGAGGTGCTAACAGCTGGGCCAGCTGGACCAAGGTTTTTTAAGGGGGTATTACTCTTCCAGCACTTGGCTCCATTTGCCATGTGCGAGAGGGAAGGTAGCAATAGAAATAGCATTTAGATTTATTTACCGCTTCACGGTGCATTACAGCCCTCTCTAAACGGTTTACGGAGTCAGCATCTCGCCCCCAACAATCTGGGTCCTCAGAATACAGAATAACAGAGTTGGAAGAGACCCTGGAGGTCCAATCTGCCGCTTCAGCAGACAACTCAACATAGAGCCGTGGTGGCGCATGGCTTAGAATGAAGTATTGCAGGCTAATTCTGCCCACTGTCAGCAGTTCGATCCTGACCGGTGGAAGGTTGACTCAGCCTTCCATCCTTCCGAGGTTGGTAAAAGGAAAACCCAGGTTGCTGGGGGCAAAAGGCTGACATTTGTAAACTGCTCAGAGAGTATAGTATATAAGTCTAAGTGCTATTGCTATACCATTTCAAATGATTAATCCAGTCTCTTCTTAAAAACCTCCAGTGTTGGAGTAGCCACAATTTCTGGAGACAAGTTGTTCCACTGATTAATTGTTCTCACTGTTGGAAAATTCCTCCTTAGTTCTAAATTGCTTCTCTCCTTGATTATTTTCCATCCATTGCTTCTTGTCTTACTTTCTGGTGCTTTGGAAAATAGGTTGACCCACTCTTTTTTGTGGCAGCCCCTCAAATATTGGAACACTGCTATCATGTCACCCCTTGTCCTTTTTTTCATTAAACTAGACATACCCAATTCCTGCAACCATTCTTCATATGGTTTGGTTGGGCAGGGGGGGTTGGACTAGATGCCCTACAAGGTCCCTTCCAACTCTGTTAATCTATATGTTTTAGCCTCCAGGCCCCTAATCATCTTTTTGCTCTTCTCTGTGTTCTTTCCAGAATCTCTACATCTTTTTTTAAAAAAAATATGGCAACCAAAACTTAATGCAATTTTGGTTGCCATATTATCAAATATTATTTTTTAAAAAATTCTCCAGGAGAATTTCTAAGGTTCTAAAGGGGAGAAAATGGGATGATGATGACCAACTACTACAAGCCCCTCAACCTCTCCATAAATTATGTTCTACAGATGGTCCGGACCCCCCTGTGATCAAGATGTCTGCCAAGTTTCTCACCCAACCGTCCAACGGTAGACTCAACTGCAAAGCCAGCTCGTTTCCTGAAGCCGAGTATTGTTGGTTCCACAACGGGAAGGAATTCAGCAAGAGCCCTGAAATTCTTCTCAAGGACATTCAGTCAGGGACTTATACTTGCCAGGCGACAAATCCTTTCACTCAGCGGAAGGAAAACACCACTTTGGAGATTGAATAGTAGCTGCATAGCCGCTATCAGAACCTGAGGTTGCTATTTAGAACCACGTTTCTGTGGCCAGTGGCTTTTCTGTGGTCACCTCAAATTGAATTGTTTGCTTTGGGGTGCTCGGTGTTCTCTGAGCTGGGTGGTTTTCCTGCAGAAGTTTCATGACCCTACTAGTTAACATCATCAGTGCTAAAGGGAGTAGGGTTTGCTCTCTATTTATAAACCCTACTCTCTTCTAACACTGGTGATGTTACGTCGCTGGGTAATGGAACATCTGCAAGAAAACAACCAAGTTCAGACAGTACCGAGAAACTCACAGTCCTCCCACCTTCTCCTCCTCTTCCTCCTCCCCTCCTCCTCCTCCTCCACCACAAACTCCACTCCCTTCCACCACTGATGCCAGAGGTGGGATTCAGCAGGTTCTGACCAGTTCTGGAGAACCGGTAGTGGAAATTTTGAGTAGTTTGGAGAACTGGCAAATACCACCTCTGACTGGCCCCGCCCCCGTCTATTCTCTGCCTCCCGAGTCCCAGCTGATTGGCTGGGTCTTCTTTGGTTGCCCTGCACAGGAGAAAGGAACTGGAAAGCAGGTTAGTGGGGCGGGGAGGAAAAGGGATTTTGTAGTAACCTTCCACTGCTATGCCCACCAAGCCACGCCCACCAAGCCACACACCATACCCACCAAGCCATGCCCACAGAACACCACGCCCACCAAGCCACGCCCACAGCTGATTGGCTGGGTCTCTTTTGGTTGCCCTGCACAGGAGAACAGAGCTGGAAAGCAGATTAGTGGGATGAGGAGGGAATGTGGATTTTGCAGTATCTTTCCCCCAGGAGTGGGGAGGGAATGGAGATTTTACAATATCTTTCCCCTGCCCCGCCCACCAAGCCACACCACGCCCACAGAACAGGTAGTAAAAAAAAATCTGAATCCCACCACTGACTGATGCTGTTACTTGATTGGGTCATGAAATGTCTGCAAGAAAACAACCAAGCTCAGGAAGCGCCGAGGACCCCACAGTTCAACCCTGATCTACAAATCCTCTCTTCAATTGCTATTCCTTATTTGAACGCCCTAATTATCTGTTGGACCTGCGTATGTCATTTCTGATGATCAAATAATATTTCTGATTCATTCTATGTACCATCTCAAGCTTTTCTCTCGAGTAAGGCACGATGATTACGATGGGGTGAATAAATGATAAATAATACTTTCTCTCTAAAGAGCTGGTGCTTTTTGCCGTGCACAACACCCAACCCTGAAGAACCCTATCAGAGAGCAGCGGGTATCAAAATGCTTCCCCCCTTTTCAAACTTAAACTTCTCCTTAATCCACATTTCCTCTGAGCTAATAGTTTATTCATGTCCCTTCTGAAGACCAAGCACGCTTCAAATCAAGTTAATGATTTCATCTCCTCACTCGTCAGTCCTATCTAGGGTAAAAACCAGTGGTGGGATTCAACCAGTTTGCACCACTTTGGCCGAACCGGTTGTTAAATTGCTGGCTGCCCCTGCCCCCTCCCCCTCCTCGCCCCTCCCTGGAGTCCTCCCGCACCCATTTTTGCTCCCAGGAGGCTTCAGGGAGGCTTGCTAGGCCCCAAACTGGGCGCATTAGGGCAGAGAACCGGTTGTTGAATTATTTGAATTCCACCACTGGTAAAAAAAACCAAAAAAAAAACAAAAACCAGTAGAAGTAAATAAACGACCTTCCAGACATGGTTATTCATAAGTAGTTGTGAGTGAAGTGAAACAAAAAAGAAACTTGTCACATCAGTCTGTGCTCTAAGAGGTTAAGCGACCTATCCAGGCTCAAACATATATCTGTATATAAAGAACAGATTCAGACTATTGTTCTTACAGAGTCAGATATTCTCCTGTGGTTTGATGCTCCACACAGGAATAACTGCCTTTAATCTTGATCAATGATGGAGATGCAGTTTTGTCCAATGGTTCAGGCACCAGTCTAGAAACCAGGAGACTGTGAATTCTAGTTCCACTTTAGGTGTGAAAGCCGGCTGGGTGACTTTGGGCCGATCACCAGGAGACGGTGAGTTCTAGTTCTGCCTTAGGCATGAAAGCTGGCTGGGTGACTGTGGGCTGATCACCAGGAGACTGTGAATTCCACCTTAGGCATTCCATCTTAGGCATGAAAGCTGGCTGGGTGACTATGGGCCAATGACAAGGAGACAGTGAGTTCTAGTTCCATCTTAGGCATGAGAAAGCTGGCTGGGTGACTATGGGCCAATGACAAGGAGACAGTGAGTTCTAGTTCCATCTTAGGCATGAGAAAGCTGGCTGGGTGACTATGGGCCAATGACAAGGAGACAGTGAGTTCTAGTTCCATCTTAGGCATGAGAAAGCTGGCTGGGTGACTGTGGGCCAATCACAAGGAGACAGTGAGTTCTAGTGCCATCTTAGGCATGAGAAAGCTGGCTGGGTGACTATGGGCCAATCACAAGGAGACAGTGAGTTCTAGATCCATCTTAGGCATGACAGCCGGCTGGGTGACTATGGGCCAATCACAAGGAGACAGTGAGTTCTAGTTCCATCTTAGGCATGAAAGCTGGCTGGGTGACTATGGGCCAATCACAAGGAGACAGTGAGTTCTAGTTCCATCTTAGGCATGAGAAAGCTGGCTGGGTGACTATGGGCCAATCACAAGGAGACAGTGAGTTCTAGTTCCATCTTAGGCATGAGAAAGCTGGCTGGGTGACTATGGGCCAATCACAAGGAGACAGTGAGTTCTAGTTCCATCTTAGGCATGAAAGCTGGCTGGGTGACTATGGGCCAATCACAAGGAGACAGTGAGTTCTAGTTCCATCTTAGGCATGAAAGCTGGCTGGGTGACTATGGGCCAATCACAAGGAGACAGTGAGTTCTAGTTCCATCTTAGGCATGAAAGCTGGCTGGGTGACTATGGGCCAATCACAAGGAGACAGTGAGTTCTAGTGCCATCTTAGGCATGAGAAAGCTGGCTGGGTGACTATGGGCCAACGACAAGGAGACAGTGAGTTCTAGTTCCATCTTAGGCATGAGAAAGCTGGCTGGGTGACTATGGGCCAATCACAAGGAGACAGTGAGTTCTAGTTCCATCTTAGGCATGAGAAAGCTGGCTGGGTGACTATGGGCCAATCACAAGGAGACAGTGAGTTCTAGTTCCATCTTAGGCATGAAAGCTGGCTGGGTGACTATGGGCCAATCACAAGGAGACAGTGAGTTCTAGTTCCATCTTAGGCATGAGAAAGCTGGCTGGGTGACTATGGGCCAATCACAAGGAGACAGTGAGTTCTAGTTCCATCTTAGGCATGAGAAAGCTGGCTGGGTGACTATGGGCCAATCACAAGGAGACAGTGAGTTCTAGTTCCATCTTAGGCATGAGAAAGCTGGCTGGGTGACTGTGGGCCAATCACAAGGAGACTGTGAGTTCTAGTTCCATCTTAGGCATGACAGCCAGCTGGGTGACTATGGGCTGATCACCAAGAGACCGTGAGTTCTAGTTCCATCTTAGGCATGACAGCCAGCTGGGTGACTATGGGCCAATCACAAGGAGACAGTGAGTTCTAGTTCCATCTTAGGCATGAGAAAGCTGGCTGGGTGACTATGGGCCAATCACAAGGAGACAGTGAGTTCTAGTTCCATCTTAGGCATGAGAAAGCTGGCTGGGTGACTATGGGCCAATCACAAGGAGACAGTGAGTTCTAGTTCCATCTTAGGCATGAAAGCTGGCTGGGTGACTATGGGCCAATCACAAGGAGACAGTGAGTTCTAGTTCCATCTTAGGCATGAAAGCTGGCTGGGTGACTATGGGCCAATCACAAGGAGACAGTGAGTTCTAGTTCCATCTTAGGCATGAGAAAGCTGGCTGGGTGACTATGGGCAAAGCACAAGGAGACAGTGAGTTCTAGTTCCATCTTAGGCATGAGAAAGCTGGCTGGGTGACTATGGGCAAATCACAAGGAGACAGTGAGTTCTAGTTCCATCTTAGGCATGAGAAAGCTGGCTGGGTGACTATGGGCCAATCACAAGGAGACAGTGAGTTCTAGTTCCATCTTAGGCATGAAAGCTGGCTGGGTGACTGTGGGCCAATGACAAGGAGACAGTGAGTTCTAGATCCATCTTAGGCATGAAAGCTGGCTGGGTGACTATGGGCCAATCACAAGGAGACAGTGAGTTCTAGTTCCATCTTAGGCATGAAAGCTGGCTGGGTGACTATGGGCCAATGACAAGGAGACAGTGAGTTCTAGATCCATCTTAGGCATGAAAGCTGGCTGGGTGACTATGGGCCAATCACAAGGAGACAGTGAGTTCTAGTTCCATCTTAGGCATGAAAGCTGGCTGGGTGACTATGGGCCAATCACAAGGAGACAGTGAGTTCTAGTTCCATCTTAGGCATGAAAGCTGGCTGGGTGACTATGGGCCAATCACAAGGAGACAGTGAGTTCTAGTTCCATCTTAGGCATGACAGCTGGCTGGGTGACTATGGGCTGATCACCAAGAGACCGTGAGTTCTAGTTCCATCTTAGGCATGAAAGCTGGCTGGGTGACTATGGGCCAATGACAAGGAGACAGTGAGTTCTAGATCCATCTTAGGCATGAAAGCTGGCTGGGTGACTATGGGCCAATGACAAGGAGACAGTGAGTTCTAGTTCCATCTTAGGCATGAGAAAGCTGGCTGGGTGACTATGGGCCAATGACAAGGAGACAGTGAGTTCTAGATCCATCTTAGGCATGAAAGCTGGCTGGGTGACTATGGGCCAATCACAAGGAGACAGTGAGTTCTAGTTCCATCTTAGGCATGAAAGCTGGCTGGGTGACTATGGGCCAATCACAAGGAGACAGTGAGTTCTAGTTCCATCTTAGGCATGAAAGCTGGCTGGGTGACTATGGGCCAATCACAAGGAGACAGTGAGTTCTAGTTCCATCTTAGGCATGAAAGCTGGCTGGGTGACTATGGGCCAATCACAAGGAGACAGTGAGTTCTAGATCCATCTTAGGCATGAAAGCTGGCTGGGTGACTATGGGCCAATCACAAGGAGACAGTGAGTTCTAGTTCCATCTTAGGCATGAAAGCTGGCTGGGTGACTATGGGCCAATCACAAGGAGACAGTGAGTTCTAGTTCCATCTTAGGCATGAAAGCTGGCTGGGTGACTATGGGCCAATCACAAGGAGACAGTGAGTTCTAGTTCCATCTTAGGCATGAAAGCTGGCTGGGTGACTATGGGCCAATCACAAGGAGACAGTGAGTTCTAGTTCCATCTTAGGCATGAGAAAGCTGGCTGGGTGACTATGGGCAAATCACAAGGAGACAGTGAGTTCTAGTTCCATCTTAGGCATGAGAAAGCTGGCTGGGTGACTATGGGCCAATCACAAGGAGACAGTGAGTTCTAGTTCCATCTTAGGCATGAAAGCTGGCTGGGTGACTATGGGCCAATCACAAGGAGACAGTGAGTTCTAGATCCATCTTAGGCATGAAAGCTGGCTGGGTGACTATGGGCCAATCACAAGGAGACAGTGAGTTCTAGTTCCATCTTAGGCATGAAAGCTGGCTGGGTGACTATGGGCCAATCACAAGGAGACAGTGAGTTCTAGTTCCATCTTAGGCATGAAAGCTGGCTGGGTGACTATGGGCCAATCACAAGGAGACCGTGAGTTCTAGTTCCATCTTAGGTATGAAAGCTGGCTGGGTGACTATGGGCCAATCACAAGGAGACAGTGAGTTCTAGTTCCATCTTAGGCATGAAAGCTGGCTGGGTGACTATGGGCCAATCACAAGGAGACAGTGAGTTCTAGTTCCATCTTAGGCATGAAAGCTGACTGGGTGACTTTGGGCCAATCACCAGGAGAGGGTGAGTTCTAGTCCCATCTTAGGCATGAGAAAGCTGGCTGGGTGACTATGGGCCAATCACAAGGAGACAGTGAGTTCTAGTTCCATCTTAGGCATGAGAAAGCTGGCTGGGTGACTATGGGCCAATCACAAGGAGACAGTGAGTTCTAGATCCATCTTAGGCATGAAAGCTGGCTGGGTGACTATGGGCCAATCACAAGGAGACAGTGAGTTCTAGTTCCATCTTAGGCATGAAAGCTGGCTGGGTGACTATGGGCCAATCACAAGGAGACAGTGAGTTCTAGATCCATCTTAGGCATGAAAGCTGGCTGGGTGACTATGGGCCAATCACAAGGAGACAGTGAGTTCTAGATCCATCTTAGGCATGAAAGCTGGCTGGGTGACTATGGGCCAATCACAAGGAGACGGTGAGTTCTAGTCCCTCCTTAGGCATGGAAGCCGACTGGGTGACTATGGGCCAATCACCAGGAGACGGTGAGTTCTAGTTCTGCCTTAGGCGTGAAAGCTGGCTGGGTGACTTCGAACCAAACACTCTCTCTCAACCCACAATATCACACTTGGTCCACAGGCCAATTCCTTTCGAAAGCAATGGATCAAAACTCAGTTGATCTAAAAACGTTGAAAAAAGTGACCATTCACACACTTACCTGTCCAGATCTGAATGACTAATATGGAGGATGCCCCCAAAGGAATCTGCGAAGAATGGGTCAAAGAGAGCTGGTGAGCCCCACCCCATCCCTGTCCCACCTTGGTCCTCAGGTGTCCACAGGGCAAACAGCTTGGTCAGCAATGTGGAATGCCAGACACCAATCCATTTTTAGGTATCTGAGGTTCACCACCCTGGCAATAAACAATAAAAGCCGTCACTTTTTATGACTACAGTGAGGTGTTCCCAAATTTGAGACAAGGGGGGTTTCCCATGATGCCATTTTTTTTTCTTTTTTACTTCCTTCAACATCTAATTCCCTGGGCAACTGTTTTATTTTTTTTGGCTTAATGTACGCCATTTTTTTCTTTTTATTTCCTTCAACATCTCATTCCTTGGGCAAATATTTTATTTTTCTAGCTTAAAGTACACCTTTTCCCTCTCTTTTTTTTTACTTCCTTCAACATCTCATTCCCTGGCCAAATATTTTATTTTTCTAGCTTAAAGTACACCTTTTCCCTCTCTTTTTTTTTTACTTCCTTCAATATCTCATTCCCTGGGCAAATATTTTACTTTTCTGGCTTAAAGTACACCTTAAAAAAAAAAAAAATTAACAGATGGACTAAGGGAAATGGAAGCAAAAGAAAGCCCCAAAAGTGTGGAGGGCAATAATGGAGAAGAGAAAGAGAAAACAGAAAGAAAAGAAAAAAACAGTTTATATTAGGGAGTACTTTTTTTTCACGATGTTTACTAAAGCACCTTCGTAAAACGGTTTATAGTGCATGGTTGCTGGGAAGATGGCAATGAACTGTGTGTGTGTGTGTGTGTGTGTGTGTGTGTGTGTGTGTGAAAGGGCTCCTCCACACCCTTGCCATGAGGAAGGTATTAAGAATTGGACTGGCTCAAAATCACATTAGCTGGCTTCTGGTCTTTTTAGTTTCTAGCCAGCTGGCTTTAACCACTACCCAAAACTGACTCTCATTTTCTGGCTTAAAGTATGCTTTTTTTTTTTTTTTTTTTTTTACTTCCTTCAATATCTCATTCCCTGGGCAAATATTTTATTTTTCTGGATTAAAGTATGCCTTTTTTCTTTTTCTTTTTTACTTCCTTCAATATCTCATTCCCTGGGCAAATATTTTATTTTTCTGGCTTAAAGTACGCCTT
Source organism: Notechis scutatus (assembly GCF_049901735.1). Lineage (NCBI taxonomy): Eukaryota > Metazoa > Chordata > Lepidosauria > Squamata > Elapidae > Notechis > Notechis scutatus. The sequence continues at coordinate 23,135,196 of NC_142016.1, read as the reverse complement.
TTTTAAAAAATTAAAAATGTTAATAGACGGACTAAGGGAAACAGAATGAAAAGAAAGTTCCAAAAGTGCTTGAATAACAAATTTTCTATAGTTTCTACTAATGCTATAATATTCCCCTTTTATTTATTACTACTATTCCCCTTCAGTTTAATGACCGTTCAAATTTATAACAGCACTGAAAACAGTGAGTTAGGTCCAGGCCTCGTACATACGACCATCACAGCATTCCCCACAATCATTTGATCAAAATTTAGGTGCTTTACAACTAGCATGTATTTATAACAGCGTCCCGGGGTCCCACAATCACCACTTGCAATCTTCCTAGCAGAGCTTCCAGCAAACAAAGCCAATGGGGAAAACTGGGTTCACTTAATGACCCTGTGACTCACTTAACAACTGCAATGGTTCGCTTAATACCAGTAGCAAAAAGGTCTTAAAACCAGGCACGAATCATTTAACACCTGTCTTGTTTAGTAAAGGAAATTCTTCAGAAGTTTTGTCTGAAGTGGTGTAGGGTTTCCTGCTTGAGCAAAGGGTTGGACTAGAAGACCTCCAAGGTCCCTTCTAACTCTGTTGTTCTATTCTAACTCTGTTCCGTTCTGTTCTGCTCTGCTCTGCTCTGCTCTAAATATGCCCAATATGCTCTATTTTCTATTCTACTCCATTCCACTCCACTCCATTCCGTTCCGTTCCGTTCCGTTCCGTTCTGTTCTGTTCTCTTTCTATTCTATTCTATTTTCTATTCTATTTTCTATTCTATTTTCTATTCTATTCTATTTTCTATTCTATTCTCTATTCCATTCCATTCCATTCTGTTCTGTTCTCTTTCTATTCTATTCTATATTCTATTCTGTTCTGTTCTGTTCTGTTTTATTCTATTCTCTTTCTATTTTCTTTTCTATTCCATTCTATTTTCTATTCTATTTTCTATTCTATTCTATTTTCTATTCTATTCCGTTCCATTTCATTCTGTTCTGTTCTATTCTGTTCTCTTTCTATTCTATTCTAATATATTCTATTTTCTATTCTATTTTCTTTTCTTTTCTATTCCATTCCATTCTATTCTATTCTGGACCCAGTTTTGATCATAAGTCAAGAACTGCCTGTATACTTCTGCTTCCCCAAAGAAATCAACCCGACATTTCATTTATGGCTGGAAGAATTTTTTTCTGGCTCTTGAACGATATAATAATGCCGTCATTTCTACTTTTTAAATGGGAGATTTCTCTATTAGTACAGACAGTTCTTGACCTACAACTGTTCATTGAAAGATCGCTTGAAGTTACAACGAACTGAAAAAAAGGGAGTTAGGATTTTTTCACACTTATGGCCGTTGCTGCATCCCCATGTCATGTAATCAAAATTCAAGCAATTGGCTACTGACTCCTATTTATGAAGGCTACAGTGTCCGAGGGCCATGTGATCCCCGTTTTGCGACTTTCTGACAAGCAAAGCCCGAGACGCTGAACGACCGTGTTATTAACTTAGAAAGAAAGAACGGTCATTAAATGGGGCAGGACTCCCTTAACATGCGTCTCCCTTAGCCACAGAAATTTTGGGCTCAACGACGGTCGTAATCTGTTAATACAAAAGCAATTTGGGCATATTTAGACACGCGTAGCCCTTGTAGATATGATTTTTCAGCGGAAAACAGAGGCCAAGTTAGTTAGGTAGTTAGATACACATGATTTTTCTGGATTGGGAAGTTCATTTGGTACTTATTCTGCAATTGCTGTTGGTAATTATGGTGCATGAAGCCTAACTCTTATCTTTGATGAAAGAAAAACCTGTCTATAAATAGACCAGAATTGTTCTACTGGTGGGAATATAGATCATAAAACCTTAACCTGAAAGATCAGGTTGGGGAGAGATCGTCATGCAGAAAATCTACCTGTGTGTCATCCCTGGGAGACGAAAATATAATCATAATCAGATCATAAAGAAGAAGAAGAACCAAAAGATTTTGTGTAAAGGGTCATTTAAGCATTTTTTTCTCAACCTTGGTCCTTTTAAGATGGATGGATTGCTCCTCCAAAGCCATGTTCCGCCCAGTTTCCACCTCTGAAATTTCCTGTCTGGCCGCTCACAGAGGGTCAGTAATCATACCTCTTCAGCCCTTATTCTTAACACTGGAACACCACAGGGTTGTGTGTTGAGTCCCTTACTCTATATTTACAGACCCCTCCCATCCTGGACATAAACTGTTTCAACTCCTACCCTCAAAACGATGCTATAGAGCCCTGTACACCAGAACAACTAGACACACAAGGACAGTTTTTCCTGAATTCCATCATTCTGCTAAACAAATAATTCCCTCAACACTGTTCAACTATTACAAAATCTGCACTACTGTTATTATTAATCTTCTCATCACTCCTTATCACCCATCCCCTCCTACTTATGACTGTAACTTTGTCGCTTATATCCTTACAATTTATATTGTCCGTTTCCTAGTATGATTTGATTGCTTATTTGTATCCTGTGACTATCATTAAGTGTTGTACCTTGTGATTCTTGACTCTTGATGAATGTATCTTTTCTTTTATGTACCCTGAGAGCATTTGCACCAAGACAAATTCCTTGTGTGTCCAATCACACTTGGCCAATAAAGAATTCTATTCTGTTCTGTTCTGTTCTGTTCTGTTCTACTCTACTCTACTCTACTCTACTCTACTCTACTCTACTCTACTCTACTCTACTCTACTCTACTCTACTCTACTCTACTCTACCCTACCCTACTCCATTCCATTCCATTCCATTCCATTCCATTCCATTCCATTCCATTCCATTCCATTCTATTCTATTCTATTCTATTCTATTCTATTCTATTCTATTCTATACTCTTTATGTGCATGACTGCATTCCCACTCATGCTAGTAATACTATTACTACATTTGCAGATGATACAACAGTGGTGGGGATGAATCTGCCTACTGAGATGAGGTGGACAGGTTGCTTTCGTGGTGTGGAGATAATAATTTGGTCCTCAACACCAATAAAACCAAGGAGCTTATAGTGGATTATAGAAGGAACAGATCAGACATCCAGCTCTTGCTTCTCAATGGGGACCGAGTGGAGCAAGTGGCTGGGTGCTACCCTATTACCATCTGGCAGACGGTACAGGACAATAATAAAAACAAGGACAAATAGGCTGAAAAACAGCTTCGATCCCAGGGCAGTAACTCTATTGAATTTATTTATTTGATTAATTTGATTGGTCAATTGCTTAAAAGATAATAAGTATAAGTATAAACATGAGTAAGAATACAGGAAATAGGTACAAATAAATGGAGATAATAGGACAGGGACGGTAGGCATGATGGTGCACTTATGCAGGCCCTTTACTGACCTCTTAGGAATGGGGTGAGGTCAATAGTGGATAGTTTGAGATTAAAGTAGGGGTTAGAGCAGGGGTGGGCAACTATGGCCCTTTCATGAATTATGGACTTCAACTCCCAGAATTCCTGAGCAAGCCATGCTAGCTCAGGAATTTTGGGAGTCGAAGTCCACAAGTCATAAAGGGGCCATAGTTGCCCACCTCTGGGTTAGAGGATGTAACTACAGAGTCAGGTAGTGCATTCCTGTATAGTGCACTGTAATCTTAAAAGATCCATCTCATCCTGGGCTCCCTTCTTTTTGAACTCTTACCATCTGGCAGACGCTACAGGACAATAATAAAAACAAGGACTAACAGGCTGAAAAACAGCTTCTATCCCAGGGCAGTAACTCTATTGAATTCTACCGTATAGGGCAATTAATGCAATATTAGGGGTTTTCAATTCAGTGTGTGGAGTGCGAAAGATGCGCGCTTGTGTTTATTTTCATGGTCATGATGTGCACTGAAGATGAGGTTTAATTTCGTTATACGAGGCGCAATGACAATCAAGTGAAGTCAAATTAAACGAAACTCTCTCCAACCGGGCTCGCCTCCCCACCCTTCTCAAAGTCCGGGTCGGGGCAAAGGACCGCTCCCTCGCCTCTCCGGGGGAGCTGCCAACTTTGCTCCCGAGCAGCCGGCGGGGGATGATGAAGGCGTCTCGGGCCGGGCGAGGGTCTCGGCTCCGCGTGCGAGTCGGAGTCGGAAGGGAGAAAGGGCGCTGTGCGGTGCAGAGGAGCCGGCGGAGGGGCTGCGGTCCAGCGGCGCTCCTGGCAGGTGGGTTGGGACTCAGGAGCGTCGGTTTGGGCGGGTGGGGGGCGAGGGCCCCCCTCATTGCAACACTTGGGGGGCGTTCTTGATCAAAGACACCCACACACACACACCCCACACACGCACACACACACCGCTTTCTTGGCGACCACCGCGGGGGCAGCAGCGCCAGGAGCAGTGCCTCTTCTCTCGCTTGTTGGGTTAATAATAACGGGATTCATTGAGTCACGCATCTGCAAAAACCGGTTTCGTTTCGGGTTTTTTTTCCTCCTCGTCTTTGTTTCGGTCCCGTCACGGATTCGTGTGTGGGGCCAGTTCGATCCGCCCGCCGCCCGCCCTGTAAAACCAACGCTGGTTTGTACTGCCATGCCCGGGCATCGCAGAGAAAGGGCCTCGCCTCCAGACCTCGTCTGTCTCTTTAAAACAACAACAACAACAACAACAACAACAACAACAACAACAACAACAACACACACACGCACACACAGAGCCCAAAGCATTAGGAGAATGCTTGCCCAGGAGTGGGAGGGGGTGGAGGGTGATAGAAAGGCAGTTTGCTAAGCTCAGGGAAAATGGGGTTAATGGGGTTTATGCTTTTTAAGTTTTTTATTTTATTTTTATCTTTTAATTTTGCTTAACTCTTGCTGACCTGTATACAAAGTCCAAGTAGCTAGTTTTGGTGGGGTGGCATGGGATGGGATGGGATGGAATGGGACAGAACGGAACAGAACGGAACAGAACGGAACAGAACGGAACAGAACAGAATAGAATAGAATAGAATAGAATACAGAACAAAATAGAATAGAATAAGAATAAATAGAATAGAATAGAATAGAATAGAATAGAATAGAATAGAATAGAATAGAATAGAATAGAATAGAATAGAATAGAAATCATAGGGCTGGAAGAAAAATTCTAATAATTTTTCTCAACTTTGGCAACGTGAAGGTACATGGACTTCAACTCTGGGAGCTGAAGTCCATCAGATTCAAAGTTGCCAAGATTGGAATGCACTGAACTAGAAGATTTGCATTGAGCAGTTTTAGATCAGATGACTTCTGGGGAAGAGGATGGACTGCCACCTGTCAGAAATGGTGTAGGGTCTCCTGCTTGGCGGAGGGGGCTGGACTAGATGACCTACAAGGTCCCTTCCAATTCTGATTATTTGTTTTCTTTTTCCTCCTGAATTACAGCCATGCTCCTGATGAATTCCTGCATTCAGCTGGCCGATGCGGTCAACACAGTTATTCCAATAACCGTGTCTCCGCCGAAACCGGCCGAAGGATTTAATATCTTCCTGATACCCAGGTTGGATCATAAGAATTTTACAAGTTGTGGCTGGTATCGGGGGTCAGTGTTGACCTCAGAGAATCTAAGACTAATTATCTCTAGCCAACCTAAGTTTTACAATATGGGAGATGCCTACACTGGTCGGGAAAAGTTATGTGCAAACTGTTCCCTTCACATCAAGCATTGTAAGACAGAGGACAAGGGGATGTATACAATCATTATGACAGGAAGCATGATTGCAATCGGAGAAGTCAACTTAAATGTCTCAGGTACAACTTACTTATTCCTTTGGCCCTCTGACTTGATTGATTGGTTGGTTAGTTGGTTGGTTGGTTAACTGGTTGGGTTGGGTTGGTTGGTTGGTGGGTTGAGTTGGGTTGGTTAGTTGATTAGTTAGTTGGGTTGGATTGGTTGGTTGGTTGGTTAGTTGATTTATTGGTTGGGTTAGTTGATTGGTTGGTTGATTAGTTGGTTGGTTAGTTGGTTGGTTGGTTAACTGGTTGGGTTGGGTTGGTTGGTTGGTGGGTTGAGTTGTGTTGGTTGGTTGATTAGTTGGTTGGGTTGGATTGGTTGGTTAGTTGATTTATTGGTTGGGTTAGTTGATTGGTTGGTTGATTAGTTGGTTGGTGAGTTGGTTGGTTGGTTGATTAGTGGGTTGGGTTGGGTTGGTTGGTTAGTTAATTGATTGGGTTGGTTGGTGGGTGGGTTGAGTTGGGTTGGTTGGTTGATTAGTTGGTTGGGTTGGTTGGTTGGTTGGTTAGTTGATTTATTGATTGGGTTGGTTGATTGGTTGGTTGATTAGTTGGTTGGTTAGTTGGTTGGTTGGTTGATTAGTGGGTTGGGTTGGTTGGTTAGTTAATTGGTTGGTTTGGTTGGTGGGTGGGTTGAATTGGGTTGGTTGGTTGATTAGTTGGTTGGGTTGGGTTGGTTGGTTGGTTAATTGATTTATTGGTTGGGTTGGTTGGTTGGTTGGTTGGTTGATTATGTACCTGTCAGGGCTCCAACAAATCCACCCTCATTCAAATCATAAGTCTCCAGCCGCATCTCTCAGAGTAAAAAAAAATGTTTTATTAGGAATGGCCATGTTGACGTTAGCTGGGTGCAGCTGACACTAAAATACATCATTCATTTCCCCCTTGACCCTGGTCTTCCTCCCGCCCCCTGGATGTATGTTCTCCAATGGAACACATCCAGAACCAAGTCATCAATCATGCTCTCCAGTAATATTGTTGCACTCCAACAGCTTTGGGCTGCTAAGGCGATTATCTGATGCATTTAAGGAATGCACTGTTTTTCCCCACTCCCTTTCTCCTGGCAACTAAAAAGACCAAAGGAATATTTTTTTAGTTGATATTACCATCAAGTTGGTATCAGCTTCCACCAACCATATAAGACAATTTTATCCCCAACATGTCTTGATTAATAACCCCAGATTGGGCCCAGGGCAGATTTGCTTTAGGTTACACATGGGTAATGACTAAAAAGGATACATGTGCCTTGATACTTAGGAGGTCCTTCCCAACTTCCACACTGATTCAACCATTTTTCTGTTCTAGGTGGACTTCATTCGGTTCCAACCAACCAACCCGAAGGTGTGCTAGTGGATACGGGTAACTATTGTTCTATCCGTTGTAAACTCTGGCATCTTTCTGTCTGTTTTTGGCCCTTGCCATCTGCAGCAAACCAACATAAGATGCTTGGGTTGCCCAGAAAGGCTTCACTTGGTGTTGAATTATTTGGCTTTCTGAATTTGCTCAGTGAGTTGACTTGTAGGTTTATTGATCAAAATGCATTTAATCCCTGAGAAAACTTATCAGGTTAACATGAGCCAAGTTTTAGCATTCCGGGATAACACAACTGCTAGTTATATAGAGGCCCTGGTTAGCTGTATTGTGTGTGAAAACAGAATGGGTAGCATTTTTGCATTAATCTGGAAACCCTCCGTGCAGCTTCCTCTTTTATGTGTTCTTCTTCCCATCACCAATGCCCTGGGAACCAAAAGCGATCATTGCAGTTGTTGGTGGGATCATAGGAGGAACCATAATATTGACTGAAATAATGCTCTGGATTTACATCCTAACCTGTAAGTATTGTAAGATCTTCCAAACTGGGTATTTTGCAGTCCTAACTTTCAGTGATTGCAGGGGGGAAAGTGGGGGGAGGCTTGCAATGAATAAAGGGAGCAAGAAATGGAGGGGGATGAGGGTCCAGAATATTAATTGAAGAAGGGGAGGTGCTTGGAAACTTAATGCCTTGAATGGAGAAGACTTGGGGACCTGCAAAAATTGGAGATGTTTTCTTCTGTTTAGAAATCTTGTTTAGATATCTTTGCTTCCATAACCACTTAACTTTAGAAGAATATATCTTTGGCTAACCACAGGTGTTCTGTATTCTGTACAGTGGTAGATTTGTTTTCTGTACAGATGCAGATAGATAAACTCAACAAAACATCCATAACGAAGTATGTTTATTGGTTCATCGGGTATCCTCATAACTCACATTTGTGATGAAGTTCTTCTTTCATGACCAATCCTTTGCATATCTGTCTTGTAGGTAAAAAGATGGTTATCTGCTATCCTTTTTCCCTCATCTCATAGTGGTAGAACAGTTACCACGAGTCCGTGAGTTCAGCCAAGAGTGAGGAAACCTCCCCCAACCCATCGAGGGTCAATTTAGTGACCAATCAGGATTACAGATGTGGTCACATGACATGGACTACATTTCCCAGGATACCTTAACTACATTTACCATGATGCATTCCCTTAAGGGGACAGCTCACAATTGCTAATTAACTATCCAATTCCCATACACTGGCTGGACAGCACAACGGGCCTAGGAGGAGTCTTTTCTTTTCTAATTGACCAAATTGGGAAGATTGACAGGTTGTCCCAGAGATGCTTTTTTTTTTTTCAAGAGGAAACTGGACTTTCTTGATTATTATTATATATATTTTGGCCTTAAAGACGTTTCACTTCTCAACCAAGCAGCTTCTTCAGTTCTGTCTCAATGACTCTCAGGAAGAGCACTAACGACCAGAGGACCACAAGGAATATAAATCCTTCCTTCCTTCACCATTCAGTCAGAACTGAAGAAGCTACTTAGATGAGAAGCGAAGCGCCTTCAAGGAAAAAGCAAGAAAGTCCAGCTGCCGTCTTGAAAAAAAGGCACCTCTGGGACAGTGTTGCTGATGGCTTCGTGGTGGAGAGGTTGACAATTTGCCGTCTTCCCACAGATAAGAGATGCCGGAATTCTGCTCCAGATGAGGCTTCATCTGAACCTCCGTTTTCAGTCTGTGACAACACTTTTCCACCTCTGGGGGTGAGACGTTGAATGCTTTAATCTTGGTGATATTTCATACATAAACACCTGGATTAAAATAAAAGGGGTAAATCAAAGGTAGTCCTCGACTTACGACCTCGATCGAGGCCAACGTATTTGTTTAAGTGAATTTTGACCCATTTTACAACCTTTTTTGCTGTTAAATGAATCACTGCATGGTTGTTAAGCAGAGCTGGCTTCCCCATGGACTTCGCCCATCAGAAGGTTGCAAAAAGGGATCACGTGACCTCAGGGCATGGTCATAAATGTGAGTCAGTTGCTACATGTCTCAATTTTGATCACGTGACCGCGGGGAATGCTGCAACGGTCCTAAGTGTGGGAAAAAAATGGCCGTAAGTCACTTTTGTGCAGCGCCGTCATAACTTCCAATGGTTACTCAATGAACTGATGTTAATCCAAGGGCTAGCTGGGCTTACGTTCATTTAACAAGAGTTCAAAGTTATGACCACCTCAGAAAAAAAATACTTGTGACCAGGGGTGGGATTCAAATTTCTTAACAACAGTTCTGTGGGCGTGGCCTAATTTGTGGGTGTGTCTTGGTGGTCATGTGACTGGTTGGGCATGACTTGTATGTAAATATTATAAATATGTATGTAAATATTGAATTCTTTTATAAAAAAAGAGCAACTTTTAACCCAACATCAGGCAAAGCAGGCAGGCAGATTGTGTTGCTCACAGAATCAGATTCACTTAGAGATCTATCGATCTGCGATCTGCTACCTAAATCTGTCACATAAAATTTGCTTGCAAGCAAACTCACAAAATTAGTTCACAACATACCATGTATGTAAATATTGATTATTATTTTTTTATAAAAAAAGAGCAACCTTTAACCCAAAATCAGGCAAAGCAGGCAGGTTGAGTTGCTCACAGAATCATAGATTCACTCAGAGTTCTACCTTTCTGCAATCTGCTACCTGAGTCTGCACTGAAAAATAGGAGCTTCGGTCCTAAGAAAGGTTCAGCTCGGCTTTTAGATTAGCTAGAAAGCAAGAAATCCAATGATTTCCTGCTTTCTAACTAATCTAAATCTTCTGGCACAGCTGATAGTCAGAACAGCTGATGGTCGGGGGAAGGGGTGGAAAGGAAAAATAGCAACTTACCAAACGCAGGCAAGTTTGATGGCACGCATGCCAGGTAAGGAGTGAGGGGGAGGGGAGGGGAGGAGAGGGGCCAGCCAGTGGTGCAATTTGCCGGTTCTCTGAACTGCACAGAATCATAACAGCCGGTTCTATACAACCGGTCCGAAAAGGTAGAATCCTACCCCTGTTTGTGACATGTCCTTCCACTTATGACCATCATATCACCCCTGCCCCCCCCCCGCATGATTGGAATTTGGTCACAGGATAACCAGTATGTAACATCCTACGGTCACCTGATCACAATTTACAACCTTCCCAGCTGGTTACCTACCAAATTTCCGTTACTAAGCAGATCATCAACTTTGTGGTATTTTTCCGAGAGTTGTTAAGCGGTCGTTAAGTGAATCACGCAGTCATTAAGCCAGTGCAGCTATCTCCCATGACTTGGTTTGTCAAAAGCTGCCTGGGGAGGTCACAAATGGTGATCAGATGACCCCAGAATGCTGCATCCATCATAAATAGATGCCGGTTGCCAAAATACCTGCATTTTGACCGTGGAGATGCTGCAACGGTCGTAAGTACAAGGACCGGTCGTAAGTCACTTTTTTTTCAGTGCTGTTCCAACTTTGAACCATTGCAAAATGAATAGTCATAAGTAGAGGAACTCCCCTGCAACTTGGATTATAGCAGGGGTCTCCCACCTTGGCAACTTTAAGACTTGTGGACTTCAACTCCCAGAATTCCTCAGCGAGCAAAGAATTCTGGGAGTTGAAGTCCACAAGTCTTAAAGTTGCCAAGGTGGGAGACCCCTCTGGATTAAAGAGTCGATCCAATTGTTAGAATTCAGAAATTGAGTCCTTTGGGTATTCGCTAACTTTAATAATAAATATATGTCTCTTTTCTCACCTTAGGACTGCTCAGAGCATATAACTTATATTAACGACGCATGTGACGTAAGTAAAGAGTTGCTAAGGTTAAAATGATCCTGTTTACACACTGGCTGGGGGAGGCAGATCAATAAGAAATGGCTTAAACTCAAGACACAAAGTTCATCCAAGTAAGAATGTATTGAGAGAAATCATATTGGCACATCTGGGAAAACCCCAAATCTGAGAGTTCCGGGTTTTCCCTTCCTAGTTGAAAATCCGAAACTCATCCCCCTGCACCCATCAGTCCATCACGTGGTCCAGTCCCCCGGTCATCCCAGCTGGAGACATTCCTCCAACCACTCCTATCCCAGGCACAGGATGGCACGGCCTTGACTCAGAAGAAGAATGTTGCTATGTCTAAACTTCCACCTGTCTTTAAAATCCACCCTCTCAGTTTCCCAGGCACTAAGCTTCTAAGAAAAATGGCTTCCAAAGCTGACACAAACTTTATTTATTTCGATTTGTATTCCACGTTTACTACTATTTAAAGTAACCCAAGTTGGAGAAGATACCCAATACTCTTTCCTCCTCCGGTTTTCTCCACAACAACCACCCTGGGAGGTGGGTTGGCCTGAGAGGGGGTGATTAGCCCAAAGTCACCCAGTTGGCTTTCATGCCTAAGGCGGAACTAGAATTCACCATCTCCTGGTGATTGTTCCAAAGTCACCCAGTTGGCTTTTATGCCTAAAATGGGACTAGAACTCCCAGTGTCCTGGTGGTTGTTCCAAAGTCACCCAGTTGGCTTTTATGCCTAAAATGGGACTAGAACTCCCAGTCTCCTGGTGGTTGTTCCAAAGTCACCCAGTTGGCCTTCCTGCCTAAAATGGGACTAGAACTCCCAGTCTCCTGGTGGTTGTTCCAAAGTCACCCAGTTGGCTTTTATGCCTAAAATGGGACTAGAACTCCCAGTCTCCCGGTGGTTGTTCCAAAGTCACCCAGTTGGCCTTCCTGCCTAAAATGGGACTAGAACTCACAGTCTCCTGGTGATTGTCCCAAAGTCACCCAGTTGGCTTTCATACCTAAAATGGGACTAGAACTCCCAGTCTCCTGGTGGTTGTTCCAAAGTCACCCAGTTGGCCTTCCTGCCTAAAATGGGACTAGAACTCCCAGTCTCCTGGTGGTTGTTCCAAAGTCACCCAGTTGGCTTTTATGCCTAAAATGGGACTAGAACTCCCAGTCTCCCGGTGGTTGTTCCAAAGTCACCCAGTTGGCCTTCCTGCCTAAAATGGGACTAGAACTCACAGTCTCCTGGTGATTGTCCCAAAGTCACCCAGTTGGCTTTCATACCTAAAATGGGACTAGAACTCACAGTCTCCTGGTGATTGTCCCAAAGTCACCCAGTTGGCTTTCATACCTAAAATGGGACTAGAACTCCCAGTCTCCTGGTGGTTGTTCCAAAGTCACCCAGTTGGCCTTCCTGCCTAAAATGGGACTAGAACTCCCAGTCTCCTGGTGGTTGTTCCAAAGTCACCCAGTTGGCTTTTATGCCTAAAATGGGACTAGAACTCCCAGTCTCCCGGTGGTTGTTCCAAAGTCACCCAGTTGGCCTTCCTGCCTAAAATGGGACTAGAACTCACAGTCTCCTGGTGATTGTCCCAAAGTCACCCAGTTGGCTTTCATGCCTAAAATGGGACTAGAACTCACCGTCTCCTGGTTTCTAAGCTAGCCACCTCACCACTGCATCAAACTGATCTTCATAACCTTCATGAAAAGCACTTCTAGATCTTGCAACATAAGTGAACTGTGCTGATTTTCAGACAATGTGCATCCTTCCACCATGAGAAATTAAATCATATACTCCTCGGCTGTGGTCAGAAAAGTCAAAATGGCAGCCTCAGCGGTGTCATAGAAGCCCCATCCAGTTTTTCACATGCTTCCCATATGCGATGCCCATAAAGCAGGAGCAGCATTTCGGTTGTCCCCATTGCAGCTGCCATCTTGATTTGGGGGGGGGGGGCTACGACGTAACCTGTCGATGCCCCAGCAGGTACTCAAGAAATCAAGTCAAACATCCGATGGGTTTGATGTTGGAAATTTTCAGGTGGACTTCTCCTGTGATTGTGGAATGGATGGATCAGGCGACGGCGGAGAATAACAGCGGCCAAACCAACCAGTTTCTCCCTATTCATTTTCACACTGATTTTTTCCCGGGGTTGTCTTTTAAAAAGGGCCAGGATATGTTTTCTCTAAGCTGCCAACCAAATTGTCTTTCTTCCTCCGAATCTCACCCTTTAAAAAAATAATAAATCGCATCTCATTTCATAAAGACTCAATATTTTTTTCTTTTAACGATCCCGTAAACTCTTCCATCGGGGTGGAATGATCGGAGCTGAGCGTTTACTGGCCAGATGCCCTTCCTGAGGCCTATGTGGAGTTCACAGCAGATCTTTTCTCTTTGCATCCAGAGAGAGAAATAATCTGCCACTACCTAGGGGTAAACCATAAAGACGAAACCAAAAACACCCTGTATTATGTAACAGGTAGTCCTCAACTTACAACACTTTGTTTAATGAATGTTTGGAGTTACAATGGCACTCAAAAAAGTAATTATGACCATTTTTCATACTTACGACTGTTGCAGCATCCCCACAGTCACATGAATCAAAATTCAGATGCTTGGCAGCTGACTCATATTTATGACAGTTGCAGTGTTCCGGGGTCATGTGATCAATTTTTGCGACCTTCTGACAAACAAAATCCATGGGGAAGCCAGATTCACTTAACAACCGTGGCAAGGAAGGGTGTAATACAAGGCAAAATTCATTTAACAATTGTCTCGCTTAGTAATGTAAATTTTGGGCTCCATTGTGGCCATAAATCGAGGATTACTTGTTATCCTATAAAAACGAAACCTAGAACACCCCGTGTTTTATTATTCTTACCAATATATGGATGATTTCTTATCCCTGGATATGTATTTGTGTTTACAAAGACAAAAATGGTCATTTTTCAGCTGTTCAACCTGAAATTTATCATACTAAAATGATGCTTGTGGGAAAAGTTGGCCGCACAATCATTTTTAATAAAAGCAGCTGTGTTTTGAAGAATAAATCCCGCTGGATTGTCACTTCAAGCAGTGAATCATGTCATGTTCATATCCCATTCTTTTATTTATTTCCAAAATTAATATTCTGCCCGAGCCTAATGGACCGTGGAGGAAGGATTGCGGGGAGAGGGGGGGAGCAATAGAAATAAAACATAAAATACAATAATCCCATAAAGTTTAAAATATGACAATGCACAAAGAAACAACGAAGGGCCCAAAACAAACTAAGATATGGCGGGTTTTTCAGATGTTTGCAAAATGAAAGCAGAAACGGGGCCATTTGTATCTCCTGAGTAAGGGATTGGGTGGGTGGGTGGATAGACAGAATATTCCGAATATTTGGAACTCCTGTGTTATAGTCACGGACCAATATCACAGGTAATAAATAGCCAAAAAAGGCAAGTGTTTGAGAAGACTAGCAAGGGTGATGAGGGGACTGGAGGCTAAAACATACTGTATGAAGAACGGTTGCAGGAACTGGGTATGTCTAGTCGTCTAATGAAAAGAAGGACTAGGGGAGACATGATAGCAGTCTTCCAATATCTCAGGGGCTGCCCCAAAGAAAAGGGAGTCAAGCTATTCTCCAAAACACATGAAAACAGGACAAGAAGCAACGGATGGACACTAATCAAGGAGAGAAGCAACTTAGAACTAAGGAGGAATTTCCTGACAGTTAAACAATTAATCAAGTGCTTTTAGAAGTCGTGGCTGCTCCATCACTGGAGGTTTTTAAGAAGAGAATGGACAACCATTTTTTCTGGAATGATATAGGTTCTCCTGCTTGAGCAAGGGGTTGGACTAGAAGACCTCCAAGGTCCCTTCCAACATTGTTATTCTGTCATTTGCACGGGGGGGATGGGGGGGAAGGGAAGGACCGTGTTTTTGTGTTTCCCCTCCCAAATTATACAAACAATGTTACCCATTTTACAAACTCAACCATATTTCCCAAACCTCAACCATTTTGAGAGGTGTTTGGACCTCAACTCTCAGAATCCCCCAGCTGGGCAAATATCTAGATAAATGGAAGCCCATCCATCTTAAAATGGCAAAGGTCAGTGTTCCAGAAAAACCCCACTCCGATTAAAAACTCCGAGACAGGCATTTTCTCAAAGTTTCCTTTTATTAGAGTAGTTATACTGGCACATCTGGGAAAACCTGAATCTGAAAGTTCCGGGTTTTTCCTCCAATAAGTAAAAAAAATTACAAATCCACCCCCTGCACCCATCATTCCATCACGTGCCCCAATCACCATCCGTTCCAACTTGAGACATTCCCCTCTACTACTTCTCAGCCAGGTGTAAAGATAACATGACCTTGACTTAGAAAAAGAATGTTATTATGTCTAACCACATACGCTCCATGAAATCCACCCCTCCCATTTTCCCAGGTTCAAGAATGTGGCAGCACAGAAGCTTCTGGTACTAATATGGCTTCCGAAGCTGACAGGCAAACCCAGAGAAATTCTGAACCAGAGTTTCGGGTGGATGAATCTTTTCAGAAAGCTCTCCCCCAACACCCACATCTATGCACAGGGCATGTGGTCAGAAAAGTCAAGATGGCAGCCAGCTGAAGCGCCCCCTGTGGGTCTTGATTTATTTCATTTCATTTATTTATTTATTTGTCAATAGCTTACAAGATAATAAACGTAAGTATAAATACAGGAAATGGGTACGAATAATTGGGGACAATAGGACTGGGACGATAGCAGAGGTGGGATTCAATTTTTTTTTACTACCGGTTCTGTGGGCATGGCATGGTGGGCATTGCAGGGGAAGGTTACTGCAAAATCCCCTTTCCCTCCCCACCCCACTAACCTGCTTTCCAGCTCCGTTCTCCTTTGCAGGGCAACCAAAGAAGACCCAGCCAATCAGCTGGGACTCGGGAGGCAGAGAATAGATGGGGGCGGGGCCAGTCAGAAGTGGGATTGGCCAGTTCTCTGAACTATTCAAAATTTCCGCTACCAGTTCTCCAGAATGGGTGCTGAATACCACCTCTGGACGGTAGGAATAATTGTGCGCTTATGCACGCCCCCTTACAGACCTCTTAGGAAGGGGGGTGAGGTCAATAGTGGTTAGTTTGAGGAAAAAAAGGAGTGGGCGTTTGGGGATGTGACAGTAGAGTCAGGTAGTGTGTTCCAGGCATTGACCACTCTTGCTGAAGTCATACTTTCCGCAATCAAGTTTGGAGAGGCGTACGTTAAGTTTATATCTATTGCGTGCTCTTGTATTGTTGCAGTTGAAGGTGAAAATGTCATTGATTGGTAGTACATTAAAGCAGATTATTTTATAAACCATGCTTAAGTCAAACCGTAGTGCGGCATAGTTCTAGGTTTTCCAAATTCAAAACCTCAAGCCTGGTGGTGTAGGGTATTCTGTTGCGAACAGAGGAGTGTAGTACTCTTCTTGTGAAATACTTCTGGACATGCTCAATTATATTAATGTCCGATATACAGTGTGGATTCCAGACAGCCGAGCTGTATTCAAGTATTGGTCTACCAAAGGTTTTGTGTGCCCTAGTTAGTAATTCAGTATTAACCAGAGGAGAAATTTCTTAAGATTAGATTTCCAACTCTTGAAGCTTTTTTGGCAATGTTGTTGCAGTGAGCTCTTGCGCATAGATGATGTGATTGTGATTGTCATCTTCGGATTTTTTTGGGGGGGGATGTTTGCAGATCCTGCAGCCCAGAGGACGGAAAATATTTAAGTCTCGCCCTGGCTGTGTAGCACCTGGCTCACCCATTCTTTTAGCAACTGTCACAACCAGCAAATTCTGCTCAAGTCTGGAAGTGGGAATCCTGCTGCTTCCTTACCATTCTGACTTAAAACTCTCACACACACAAACGTTATTTTGCAAATGTAAAACCAGCACTGCTATGAAAACAAATAATAATAGGCAACAGGGTTCCCTATTATTGATCACAACATGGGCTGTGTGTTCCTTTTGTCCATAGAGCAGGAATGGGCTGGCTTTTGTTTACAACTGATGTTACTGCTCTAATCTAGGATGAAAGAAAATAGTAAAACAGAAGGAAAAAATGCCAATGTACCTCGAAAATAAATAAACCCACCAACATAGAAGGAAAAAAACAAAATGCATAGGAATGAAACTGACATACTGATATTTCAAGGTAAGCACAGGACCACAATCGAGCCCCAAATTTCTGTTGCTAAGTGAGACATTTGTTAAGGGAGTTTAGCCCTGACCTTTTTTGCCACTGTTGTTAAGTGGATCACTGCAGTTGATAAATTAGTAACATGGTTGTCCCGTGAATCTGGTTTCCCCGTGGACTTTGCTTGTCAGAAGGTCGCAAAAGGAAACCACCTGTCTCAGGAACACGGCAATTGTCATAAATACCAGTCAGTTGCCAAGCATCTGAATGTTGATCACGTGATCATAAGTGTGAAAAAGGTCATAAGTGTGAAAGACGGTCATAAGTCACATTTTTCAGTGCCATGACAACTGAACCGTGGTAAGCCAAGAACTTCCTGGGTTTAGAGGCAAAAAAAAAAAAAGATTGGAAGCCTTTTCAGTATACATAACATTTTATCTTATTTTAAATGGAGTTGAAAACAGCTAATTTGGGGGGTGGGATGGATTGGAGGATAGGCTTTTAACTACCATCTTGGACAGAGCAGTCCTGGAAGCTATTTGTAAGATGCAAAATGGTTTTAAAAAAAAAAAAAAAAACCTGGTTTTTATTCTTTCTTTTTCTGCAATGTTCTTAACATCCTTCAACAATGAGAATGATAGCAAGAAATGTTCGGTATATAACTTGAAATCAAATTAAATCTTTATTACCGCCACTGTATGCAACGACTTCTTGTCTTTGTCCTTCCATCCCTTTAGAGTTGGGTCTAAATTATGTGTGCAAAAGGCCAGCACCAACACATAAATTGGAGCCCTTTGTAACTAGTAAACCTGCCATGAACATCAAATGATGCTTTCACCTGAAGTGGAATGACTCATGTTCTTTTAGCAAATAATATATAAATATATACTAATTCTGAATGTAGTGTATATGCATTCCTTACTTTTCCATTACCACCTGGGCATCTAGCCACACCTCTTTGGGAAGGGCAGGTAGGTGTTGGTTCATTTGCAGAAGGTTGAGTGGCCAGAGGTGACCACATACTGGTTTCCTGACATATAAAAGCTTGAATTTTCCTGGTGGTACCAGATTCGGTTTTGAACAAAAGAAGAGGAAAAATTGCCAGCCTCCCAGTGCAGAGAAAGCCACCTTGCTCAATGGACGGTGTACGCAGTAACCTTGGATGGAGAAGCTCCTGGTGGATGGTGCTTTGGGCAGGTATGGATGAGAACCTCGAGTAGCAAAGGCTGGATGTGATCTTTGGTGGAGGAATAAAATCCTCATTGTAATTCCTGGTGTATCTACAAGAGACAGAGACATAGAGAGAGAGAGAAAGAGAAAGACTGACACAGAGAGAGAGAAAGAGAGAGAGACAGAGACAAACAGAGACAGACAGAAAGAGAGAGAGACAGAGAGACAGACACACACAGAGAGAGAGAGAGACAGAGAGAGAGAGAGACAGAGAGAGAGACAGAGAGACAGAAAGAGACAGAGACAGAGAGAGAGAGAGACAGACAGACAGACAGTCAGACAGACAGTCTACATAAACAGTGTGTTGTCTGGGTGCAGTGAATTTTGAGAAATAGTAATGGTAATAATAACGATCTTCACAACATTTATAATAATCACATCATCATCATCATAGCATTTGCTTATCCATTTTACTAAACCTTTCTTATATAATTCATCATCCTCTTAAGCTTTTAAATTTCTAACTTCTGTTTGTTTGTTAGCCACTGGTAAAACACATCCCATGTTAAAAAGTATTCTGTTTCTTCCTTCGCCTTAATTTTAAGTGTTAATCTATCCATTTCTGCACATTCTAATGTTTTTTTAAATTACACTTTCATCTGTATCTCTTCATTTCATCTCTTCATTTTTCCACTGTTGTGCAAACAGTGTTGCCGATGATAATTATTATTGAGTCTCAAAATCCATGGAAGTGCCAAAGGTCTACTTTTCCATGTCTCAGAAAGCAATCAATGTTTTTTCTTCATTAACATTTAGCCGTTATAAGGTCCTCTGGTGTCATTAACCTGCTTTGCTAAGCATAGTTTGGGAATAGCAAGTCATGCGAACCAAGCATGGTGGTTTAACCCCAGTTAAACAAATTGCAAGGGTCACCAGATGTTGGGGTGTGTGGGTTAAATTCCTCCAAGTGTTAACCACATTGCTTTTTCGATTTTTTTTTTTTTAATTTGGTTGATATGGTGTTTTCTAATTTCTCCTGCAGGATAGCAAGGGTGGCTTTATTGATATGAAGATCTGTGATGGATCATGCAAAAGCATTGTGCAGAAACCTTTTCTGCAAATAAATTCTAGGAAGGGGTCTCCTTTACTTGATGAAATGTATTTTACTTAAGACTCTTTCGTTTCCCTCCCCCTATCTCTCTTTCTCCTTTCGACCTGCAGGCGCCGTCCTCCATTGTCGTTTTCACATGGCTCAGCCTCAACCTGAAGTGGTTCCTATTGAGGTTGATCCTCCAAATCCAACGGAGACAAAAGAGGTCCTGATGAGCCCACCAATTCCCTCAGATAAAATTAAGTTCTGCACCTGGTACCGTCAGCAAAAAGGGGGCGAATTGGAAGAAATCAAGACGGTGTATCCAAAAGGAGATGAAAACATACCTGAAGCAGGATTTGATGAGAGAATAACGGTCTACTCCAACTGCACCCTTCACATCAAGGAGTTAACAAAAGATGATAGTGCAGACTACGTGCTGGTAGAAGGAGGAGCTGGATTTTCTAATACGGGAAATGTCACCATAAAGGTTGGAGGTAAGACTTGCTAACCCTTCTTTGTTGTTGTTGTTTTTTTTTAATTTTGGGACAAGGTGGCCATTCAGAGTCCCCGTGTGTGGAGGCATCGGCTCAGCTACCAAGCTGGAAATGAGGACTTCTCTTCATCCATAAAGTCCTCCATGAATGAGGGCCTCCCTACCGGTGGTGGGATTCAAAAATTTGTACTACCGGTTCTGTGGGCGTAGCTTGGTGGGCGTGGCAGTGGAAGGATACTGCAAAATCCCCATTCCCTCCCCACCCTACTAACCTGCTTTCCAGCTCCGTTCTCCTGTACAGGGCAACCAAAGGAGACCCAGCCAATCAGCTGGGACTTGGGAGGCAGAGAATAGATGGGGGCGGGGCCAGTCAGAGGTGGGATTGGCCGGTTCTCCGAACTACTCAAAATTTCCCCTACCGGTTCTCTGGTTTCTACCACTGTGCAGTTTGCTGGTAATAATCATCTGTCTTCTGTCTGCAGATAATTTGCCGCCACCAAATGTGATCGTCAGGCCAGCCACTTTCCTGATGGAATCTCAGCCCGTTTGGTTATACTGCAATACAACCATCACTCAAGACGTTAGATGGTTTAAGGACAGCATTCTTCTCGACGAGGGCTACGATTTCACAGATTTCAACCGGAGCCTCCACATTGCCTCCGTAACCCAAGATAACACCGGGAAATACTGGTGCCAAATCTCCAATGGTATCATTACAGTGAAAAGTTATCCTGTATTCCTCAGTGTGATCTGTGAGTATTTGGTGTGCATCGCCTGCCGCTCAGTTTTACATGTCCCCTATAGAACTGTTATTTAAATTGCAAGGTCTCTTGTAGAGGACATGTTAAAATCCTTCTGACCCATGTAATGTCTTCTATCATAATGAAAACAAAACAAAAACCTATAGAGAGAATAAACTCTACTCTTTCAACAACAGCCTGGTCAAGGAAGGAAGGAAGGGAGGGAGGGAGGGAGGGAGGGAGGGAGGGAGGGAGGGAGGGAGAAAGGGAAGGAAGGAAGGAAGGAAGGAAGGAAGGAAGGAAGGAAGGAAGGAAGGAAGGAAGGAAGGAAGGAAGGAAGGAAGGAAAAAACTTGGCTTGAGGCTCATGGTTTAATTAGGGCAATCGTCAGAACATTGACAGAAGGAAGGAAGTGGATGGAGGGGGAAAGGAAAGGAAAGGAAAGGAAAGGAAAGGAAAAGAAAGGAAAAGGAAGGAAAGGAAGAGAGTAAGTGAGAGAGGAAGGAAGGAAGGAAGGAAGGAAGGAAGGAAGGAAGGAAGGAAGGAAGGAAGGAAGGAAGGAAGGAAGGAAGAGAAGGGGAAGGAAAGGGGGAGGGAAGGAAGAGAGTGAGTGAGTGAATGAGGGAGGGAGGGAGAGGATGGATGGAAAGAAGGAAGAGGATGGAGGGGGAAAGGAAAGGAAGAGAGTGAGTGAGTGAATGAAGGAGGGAGGGAGGATGGGAGTAAGGAAGGAAGGAAGAAAAAGGAGGGGGAAAGGAAAGGAAAAGAAAGGGAAGGGAAGAAAAGGGAAGGGACGGCAAGGAAGAGAGTGACGGAGTGAATGAGGGAGGGAGGATGGAAGGAAGGAAGGAAGGAAGAGGAGAGGGAAAGGGAAGGGAAGGAAGAGAGTGAGTGAGTGAGTGAGTGAAGAAGGGAGGGAGGAAGGAAGGAAGGAAAGATTCAAAGGAAGGAAGGAAGGAATATAAATGAAAGGAAGGGAGAAAAGATTATGGACGTGTGGTGAGCCCCAAAGAAAATTCTTTTCTCATCAAGGCTTTGGGCCCCTCAGAGGCGGTTTGTTTCCTTATTGCACCTGAGTAATTTGGTCCTGTCGTGGCACAAAAAGTGCTTCAACCTTAACTGGGGAAAAGGACATCCACAGTGGGAGTAAACATCCTCTGAACGTCAGAAGGGAGAGAATTTATGATGTTGGTAAATGCGGTGAGAAGAGTCGGCAACACCCAGCCTCTCGGAAGCTGGAGAAGGTGAGGAACAGGGCAGGGCGATCCAGCAGAAATCCAGGACCAAACGGAGCCCGTTCCCCTGGCCATAAAGAGAGGCAGCATTGCCTAGTAGCCAGTCCCTATCACCAACAGGGCTGGCCCAGTGGTGAGCCGCAACTGGTTCTGTGAGTGTGTGCAAAGTGCGCGCAGGATTTAAAAAAAACCCACCAATTTTAACTTCTACAGCTGACCTTCTAGGGCTAAGTAGAATAGCTGAGGTGCGGAAATCCATTGTGCCGTGCGGATCAGCTGAGCTGAAAAACACGGAAATATAGGATAGAATAGGGCGGGGCCAGCTGATCATCGGAACAACCGGTTCTCTATAACCGGTCCAAACCAGGAGCAACCCACCACTGGGCTGGCCCCAATGAGGACTTAGCTAGAGTTCCCAAAGGAGTCAGTTCTCTGCATTTCGGTTGAAACACAGCAGCTAAATTCATGATGGGCATAGGATGGTGGATGCTACCTTGCCCATAAGGAATTTTATTGATGAGGCAGCCCAATTCAGACATCCATTTGTGTCCTTAAAGATACGGAGGCTTCAAGGTGTGGAAGCTTCACAATGAATGTTGTCTGTGGAGATTATCAGTCATCCAGGTTGTGGTTATCCCAAAAGTACTTTTTTCAAGAAGCAACTGAACTTTCTTTGTTTTTCCTTGAAGACGTTTCGCTTCTCATCCAAGAAGCTTCTTTAGCTCTGACTGAATGGTGGAGGATGGAAGAAGGTATACTCCTTGCAGTCTTCTGGTTGTTAGTGCTCTTCCTGAGAGTGCAGGGTCAAAGAGGCCATACACATTAAGAATGAACAGCCCTCTCTCAAACAGAGGTGGAGGGATACAACACCACACATCTCCTGTTTACAACACGGCCCTTTCACCAGTTCCAAGAAGGCACCACACCCATTTGCACTATTCAGGTGACCCTGAGGGCACAGAGATAAACCTCCAAGTGGCCTCAACGACTCTCAGGAAGAGCACTAACGACCAGAGGACTGCAAGGAATATGAATCCTTTCATCCTCCACCATTCAATCAGAACTGAAGGAGCTTGCTGTCAGGGTTCCGGCGATTGCCCAATTAAATCATGAGCCTTGAGCCAAGCTTCAAAAGATTTATTAGGAGCGACATGTCGGCATTAACCTAAATGAAGCCAACTCTGGCATACGTAATTTACAGTCACCTGTGACCCTGTTCCCCCACCCCCGGTGTATCATAAATCAGATTCTTCAATGAAGCATGTTCATGGGCTGGGTGTCATCAATCACATTCTCCAATGAAGGATTTTCTCAGGCAGAAGACCTGGTAGCCTAGCTACAATCTTTGTTAGATAAGGGTGGAATGTTCTTCTGGTTTTAAACTGCCATAGTGCTCCTTCAGATTTTTCCACCCCCTTGTTTATGGCAACTCGAAAACAGCCATAGGGATGTTTTATGAGTTGACATTTCTTGGATGAGAAATGAAACTTTGTCAAGGAAAACGAAGGAAGTCCAGTTGCCTCTTGAAAAGGCACTTTTGGGACAATCAAGACCCTGGTTGCTCTTGCGTTTGAACGGCTGGAAGTATTCTGCCTAAGTTGCTCTGTTCAAATTCAAACTTTTCTGCCTTGCATCTTCATCCCTAGATGGTCCAGGAACACCTATCATCAGTCCAGTGGAGGTCTGCAATGAAGAACACATAAACATCATCCTCTCCTGTAAGGCTGATGCATTTCCCCATCCTCAGTATGCTTGGTACCGTGATGGTGTCTGGTTGGATGACGGGCACAAATTATTCATCCCAAACTTCTCTGAGAGTCAAGCCGGGGACTACGTCTGCGAAGCCACGAATGAGCTCCTTCACCAAAAGACGACAAGCGAAATTCAGCACA